>NW_026973904.1:354465-708930 GCF_034640455.1 Diachasmimorpha longicaudata | reverse complement strand
CGTTGATCGCACCTGGAAAATTCAGGTGCCATCGGCTTCAGCTCGTCGAAATACACCTAGTATAGAAGTTTGAAGCAGCTGTGAACTGTTGCGGTTGAGTTACAGCCAAGTTTAGCTAATTACTATGAAAAATTTTCTGATATGAACGAAGTTATCTCGAGAACCGTTGATCGCACATCTAAAATTTTTGTTCCATCCGCTTCAGCTCGTCGAAATACCCCCGGAAGGCAATTTTCAAACGGCTGCATTCAGTTGTCGGGGAAATAATTGCAGTCTTATCCGTTTTAGTGAAAATCGTGCGTTTCAGCAGCTGAAAAACACTTTTTTGAAGAAAAATTTTTTGAAATCTTGCATTTTGACGCTGTACGACACCGTCGATGGGTGCATGGCATCATTTTGTAGTACCGCACGCATTTTTTATACCGATCTGACGCTGTTTTTTGATTCACATCTTTCGCCCTATGGTCGACGTTCTCTGAAGAACCGTTGATCGCACCTGAAAAATTCCTGTTTCATCGGCTTCAGTAGGACGAAATACACCTAGTACGATGTTTAGCAACGGCTGTAAACTGTTGCGGGTGAGTTACAGCCAACTTTATCTTTTACTATGAAAAATTTTCTGATATGAACGAAGTTATCTCGAGAACCGTTGATCGCACCTGGAAAATTCCGATGCCATCGGCTTCAGCTCGTCGAAATACACCTAGTATAGAAGTTTGAAGCAGCTGTGAACTGTTGCGGGTGAGTTATATCCAAGTTTAGCTATTACTATGAAAAATTTTCTGATATGAACGAAGTTATCTCGAGAACCGTTGATCGCACCTGGAAAATTCCGGTGCCATCGGCTTCAGCTCGTCGAAATACACCTAGTATAGAAGTTTGAAGCAGCTGTGAACTGTTGCGGTTGAGTTACAGCCAAGTTTAGCTAATTACTATGAAAAATTTTCTGATATGAACGAAGTTATCTCGAGAACCGTTGATCGCACATCTAAAATTTTTGTTCCATCCGCTTCAGCTCGTCGAAATACCCCCGGAAGGCAATTTTCAAACGGCTGCATTCAGTTGTCGGGGAAATAATTGCAGTCTTATCCGTTTTAGTGAAAATCGTGCGTTTCAGCAGCTGAAAAACACTTTTTTGAAGAAAAATTTTTTGAAATCTTGCATTTTGACGCTGTACGACACCGTCGATGGGTGCATGGCATCATTTTGTAGTACCGCACGCATTTTTTATACCGATCTGACGCTGTTTTTTGATTCACATCTTTCGCCCTATGGTCGACGTTCTCTGAAGAACCGTTGATCGCACCTGAAAAATTCCTGTTTCATCGGCTTCAGTAGGACGAAATACACCTAGTACGATGTTTAGCAACGGCTGTAAACTGTTGCGGGTGAGTTACAGCCAACTTTATCTTTTACTATGAAAAATTTTCTGATATGAACGAAGTTATCTCGAGAACCGTTGATCGCACCTGGAAAATTCCGATGCCATCGGCTTCAGCTCGTCGAAATACACCTAGTATAGAAGTTTGAAGCAGCTGTGAACTGTTGCGGGTGAGTTATATCCAAGTTTAGCTATTACTATGAAAAATTTTCTGATATGAACGAAGTTATCTCGAGAACCGTTGATCGCACCTGGAAAATTCCGGTGCCATCGGCTTCAGCTCGTCGAAATACACCTAGTATAGAAGTTTGAAGCAGCTGTGAACTGTTGCGGTTGAGTTACAGCCAAGTTTAGCTAATTACTATGAAAAATTTTCTGATATGAACGAAGTTATCTCGAGAACCGTTGATCGCACATCTAAAATTTTTGTTCCATCCGCTTCAGCTCGTCGAAATACCCCCGGAAGGCAATTTTCAAACGGCTGCATTCAGTTGTCGGGGAAATAATTGCAGTCTTATCCGTTTTAGTGAAAATCGTGCGTTTCAGCAGCTGAAAAACACTTTTTTGAAGAAAAATTTTTTGAAATCTTGCATTTTGACGCTGTACGACACCGTCGATGGGTGCATGGCATCATTTTGTAGTACCGCACGCATTTTTTATACCGATCTGACGCTGTTTTTTGATTCACATCTTTCGCCCTATGGTCGACGTTCTCTGAAGAACCGTTGATCGCACCTGAAAAATTCCTGTTTCATCGGCTTCAGTAGGACGAAATACACCTAGTACGATGTTTAGCAACGGCTGTAAACTGTTGCGGGTGAGTTACAGCCAACTTTATCTTTTACTATGAAAAATTTTCTGATATGAACGAAGTTATCTCGAGAACCGTTGATCGCACCTGGAAAATTCCGATGCCATCGGCTTCAGCTCGTCGAAATACACCTAGTATAGAAGTTTGAAGCAGCTGTGAACTGTTGCGGGTGAGTTATATCCAAGTTTAGCTATTACTATGAAAAATTTTCTGATATGAACGAAGTTATCTCGAGAACCGTTGATCGCACCTGGAAAATTCCGGTGCCATCGGCTTCAGCTCGTCGAAATACACCTAGTATAGAAGTTTGAAGCAGCTGTGAACTGTTGCGGTTGAGTTACAGCCAAGTTTAGCTAATTACTATGAAAAATTTTCTGATATGAACGAAGTTATCTCGAGAACCGTTGATCGCACATCTAAAATTTTTGTTCCATCCGCTTCAGCTCGTCGAAATACCCCCGGAAGGCAATTTTCAAACGGCTGCATTCAGTTGTCGGGGAAATAATTGCAGTCTTATCCGTTTTAGTGAAAATCGTGCGTTTCAGCAGCTGAAAAACACTTTTTTGAAGAAAAATTTTTTGAAATCTTGCATTTTGACGCTGTACGACACCGTCGATGGGTGCATGGCATCATTTTGTAGTACCGCACGCATTTTTTATACCGATCTGACGCTGTTTTTTGATTCACATCTTTCGCCCTATGGTCGACGTTCTCTGAAGAACCGTTGATCGCACCTGAAAAATTCCTGTTTCATCGGCTTCAGTAGGACGAAATACACCTAGTACGATGTTTAGCAACGGCTGTAAACTGTTGCGGGTGAGTTACAGCCAACTTTATCTTTTACTATGAAAAATTTTCTGATATGAACGAAGTTATCTCGAGAACCGTTGATCGCACCTGGAAAATTCCGATGCCATCCGCTTCAGCTCGTCGAAATACACCTAGTATAGAAGTTTGAAGCAGCTGTGAACTGTTGCGGTTGAGTTACAGCCAAGTTTAGCTAATTACTATGAAAAATTTTCTGATATGAACGAAGTTATCTCGAGAACCGTTGATCGCACATCTAAAATTTTTGTTCCATCCGCTTCAGCTCGTCGAAATACCCCCGGAAGGCAATTTTCAAACGGCTGCATTCAGTTGTCGGGGAAATAATTGCAGTCTTATCCGTTTTAGTGAAAATCGTGCGTTTCAGCAGCTGAAAAACACTTTTTTGAAGAAAAATTTTTTGAAATCTTGCATTTTGACGCTGTACGACACCGTCGATGGGTGCATGGCATCATTTTGTAGTACCGCACGCATTTTTTATACCGATCTGACGCTGTTTTTTGATTCACATCTTTCGCCCTATGGTCGACGTTCTCTCAAGAACCGTTGATCGCACCTGAAAAATTCCTGTTTCATCGGCTTCAGTAGGACGAAATACACCTAGTACGATGTTTAGCAACGGCTGTAAACTGTTGCGGGTGAGTTACAGCCAACTTTATCTTTTACTATGAAAAATTTTCTGATATGAACGAAGTTATCTCGAGAACCGTTGATCGCACCTGGAAAATTCCGATGCCATCGGCTTCAGCTCGTCGAAATACACCTAGTATAGAAGTTTGAAGCAGCTGTGAACTGTTGCGGGTGAGTTATATCCAAGTTTAGCTATTACTATGAAAAATTTTCTGATATGAACGAAGTTATCTCGAGAACCGTTGATCGCACCTGGAAAATTCCGGTGCCATCGGCTTCAGCTCGTCGAAATACACCTAGTATAGAAGTTTGAAGCAGCTGTGAACTGTTGCGGTTGAGTTACAGCCAAGTTTAGCTAATTACTATGAAAAATTTTCTGATATGAACGAAGTTATCTCGAGAACCGTTGATCGCACATCTAAAATTTTTGTTCCATCCGCTTCAGCTCGTCGAAATACCCCCGGAAGGCAATTTTCAAACGGCTGCATTCAGTTGTCGGGGAAATAATTGCAGTCTTATCCGTTTTAGTGAAAATCGTGCGTTTCAGCAGCTGAAAAACACTTTTTTGAAGAAAAATTTTTTGAAATCTTGCATTTTGACGCTGTACGACACCGTCGATGGGTGCATGGCATCATTTTGTAGTACCGCACGCATTTTTTATACCGATCTGACGCTGTTTTTTGATTCACATCTTTCGCCCTATGGTCGACGTTCTCTGAAGAACCGTTGATCGCACCTGAAAAATTCCTGTTTCATCGGCTTCAGTAGGACGAAATACACCTAGTACGATGTTTAGCAACGGCTGTAAACTGTTGCGGGTGAGTTACAGCCAACTTTATCTTTTACTATGAAAAATTTTCTGATATGAACGAAGTTATCTCGAGAACCGTTGATCGCACCTGGAAAATTCCGATGCCATCGGCTTCAGCTCGTCGAAATACACCTAGTATAGAAGTTTGAAGCAGCTGTGAACTGTTGCGGGTGAGTTATAGCCAAGTTTAGCTATTACTATGAAAAATTTTCTGATATGAACGAAGTTATCTCGAGAACCGTTGATCGCACCTGGAAAATTCCGGTGCCATCGGCTTCAGCTCGTCGAAATACACCTAGTATAGAAGTTTGAAGCAGCTGTGAACTGTTGCGGTTGAGTTACAGCCAAGTTTAGCTAATTACTATGAAAAATTTTCTGATATGAACGAAGTTATCTCGAGAACCGTTGATCGCACATCTAAAATTTTTGTTCCATCCGCTTCAGCTCGTCGAAATACCCCCGGAAGGCAATTTTCAAACGGCTGCATTCAGTTGTCGGGGAAATAATTGCAGTCTTATCCGTTTTAGTGAAAATCGTGCGTTTCAGCAGCTGAAAAACACTTTTTTGAAGAAAAATTTTTTGAAATCTTGCATTTTGACGCTGTACGACACCGTCGATGGGTGCATGGCATCATTTTGTAGTACCGCACGCATTTTTTATACCGATCTGACGCTGTTTTTTGATTCACATCTTTCGCCCTATGGTCGACGTTCTCTGAAGAACCGTTGATCGCACCTGAAAAATTCCTGTTTCATCGGCTTCAGTAGGACGAAATACACCTAGTACGATGTTTAGCAACGGCTGTAAACTGTTGCGGGTGAGTTACAGCCAACTTTATCTTTTACTATGAAAAATTTTCTGATATGAACGAAGTTATCTCGAGAACCGTTGATCGCACCTGGAAAATTCCGATGCCATCGGCTTCAGCTCGTCGAAATACACCTAGTATAGAAGTTTGAAGCAGCTGTGAACTGTTGCGGGTGAGTTATATCCAAGTTTAGCTATTACTATGAAAAATTTTCTGATATGAACGAAGTTATCTCGAGAACCGTTGATCGCACCTGGAAAATTCCGGTGCCATCGGCTTCAGCTCGTCGAAATACACCTAGTATAGAAGTTTGAAGCAGCTGTGAACTGTTGCGGTTGAGTTACAGCCAAGTTTAGCTAATTACTATGAAAAATTTTCTGATATGAACGAAGTTATCTCGAGAACCGTTGATCGCACATCTAAAATTTTTGTTCCATCCGCTTCAGCTCGTCGAAATACCCCCGGAAGGCAATTTTCAAACGGCTGCATTCAGTTGTCGGGGAAATAATTGCAGTCTTATCCGTTTTAGTGAAAATCGTGCGTTTCAGCAGCTGAAAAACACTTTTTTGAAGAAAAATTTTTTGAAATCTTGCATTTTGACGCTGTACGACACCGTCGATGGGTGCATGGCATCATTTTGTAGTACCGCACGCATTTTTTATACCGATCTGACGCTGTTTTTTGATTCACATCTTTCGCCCTATGGTCGACGTTCTCTGAAGAACCGTTGATCGCACCTGAAAAATTCCTGTTTCATCGGCTTCAGTAGGACGAAATACACCTAGTACGATGTTTAGCAACGGCTGTAAACTGTTGCGGGTGAGTTACAGCCAACTTTATCTTTTACTATGAAAAATTTTCTGATATGAACGAAGTTATCTCGAGAACCGTTGATCGCACCTGGAAAATTCCGATGCCATCCGCTTCAGCTCGTCGAAATACACCTAGTATAGAAGTTTGAAGCAGCTGTGAACTGTTGCGGTTGAGTTACAGCCAAGTTTAGCTAATTACTATGAAAAATTTTCTGATATGAACGAAGTTATCTCGAGAACCGTTGATCGCACATCTAAAATTTTTGTTCCATCCGCTTCAGCTCGTCGAAATACCCCCGGAAGGCAATTTTCAAACGGCTGCATTCAGTTGTCGGGGAAATAATTGCAGTCTTATCCGTTTTAGTGAAAATCGTGCGTTTCAGCAGCTGAAAAACACTTTTTTGAAGAAAAATTTTTTGAAATCTTGCATTTTGACGCTGTACGACACCGTCGATGGGTGCATGGCATCATTTTGTAGTACCGCACGCATTTTTTATACCGATCTGACGCTGTTTTTTGATTCACATCTTTCGCCCTATGGTCGACGTTCTCTCAAGAACCGTTGATCGCACCTGAAAAATTCCTGTTTCATCGGCTTCAGTAGGACGAAATACACCTAGTACGATGTTTAGCAACGGCTGTAAACTGTTGCGGGTGAGTTACAGCCAACTTTATCTTTTACTATGAAAAATTTTCTGATATGAACGAAGTTATCTCGAGAACCGTTGATCGCACCTGGAAAATTCCGATGCCATCGGCTTCAGCTCGTCGAAATACACCTAGTATAGAAGTTTGAAGCAGCTGTGAACTGTTGCGGGTGAGTTATATCCAAGTTTAGCTATTACTATGAAAAATTTTCTGATATGAACGAAGTTATCTCGAGAACCGTTGATCGCACCTGGAAAATTCCGGTGCCATCGGCTTCAGCTCGTCGAAATACACCTAGTATAGAAGTTTGAAGCAGCTGTGAACTGTTGCGGTTGAGTTACAGCCAAGTTTAGCTAATTACTATGAAAAATTTTCTGATATGAACGAAGTTATCTCGAGAACCGTTGATCGCACATCTAAAATTTTTGTTCCATCCGCTTCAGCTCGTCGAAATACCCCCGGAAGGCAATTTTCAAACGGCTGCATTCAGTTGTCGGGGAAATAATTGCAGTCTTATCCGTTTTAGTGAAAATCGTGCGTTTCAGCAGCTGAAAAACACTTTTTTGAAGAAAAATTTTTTGAAATCTTGCATTTTGACGCTGTACGACACCGTCGATGGGTGCATGGCATCATTTTGTAGTACCGCACGCATTTTTTATACCGATCTGACGCTGTTTTTTGATTCACATCTTTCGCCCTATGGTCGACGTTCTCTGAAGAACCGTTGATCGCACCTGAAAAATTCCTGTTTCATCGGCTTCAGTAGGACGAAATACACCTAGTACGATGTTTAGCAACGGCTGTAAACTGTTGCGGGTGAGTTACAGCCAACTTTATCTTTTACTATGAAAAATTTTCTGATATGAACGAAGTTATCTCGAGAACCGTTGATCGCACCTGGAAAATTCCGATGCCATCGGCTTCAGCTCGTCGAAATACACCTAGTATAGAAGTTTGAAGCAGCTGTGAACTGTTGCGGGTGAGTTATAGCCAAGTTTAGCTATTACTATGAAAAATTTTCTGATATGAACGAAGTTATCTCGAGAACCGTTGATCGCACCTGGAAAATTCCGGTGCCATCGGCTTCAGCTCGTCGAAATACACCTAGTATAGAAGTTTGAAGCAGCTGTGAACTGTTGCGGTTGAGTTACAGCCAAGTTTAGCTAATTACTATGAAAAATTTTCTGATATGAACGAAGTTATCTCGAGAACCGTTGATCGCACATCTAAAATTTTTGTTCCATCCGCTTCAGCTCGTCGAAATACCCCCGGAAGGCAATTTTCAAACGGCTGCATTCAGTTGTCGGGGAAATAATTGCAGTCTTATCCGTTTTAGTGAAAATCGTGCGTTTCAGCAGCTGAAAAACACTTTTTTGAAGAAAAATTTTTTGAAATCTTGCATTTTGACGCTGTACGACACCGTCGATGGGTGCATGGCATCATTTTGTAGTACCGCACGCATTTTTTATACCGATCTGACGCTGTTTTTTGATTCACATCTTTCGCCCTATGGTCGACGTTCTCTGAAGAACCGTTGATCGCACCTGAAAAATTCCTGTTTCATCGGCTTCAGTAGGACGAAATACACCTAGTACGATGTTTAGCAACGGCTGTAAACTGTTGCGGGTGAGTTACAGCCAACTTTATCTTTTACTATGAAAAATTTTCTGATATGAACGAAGTTATCTCGAGAACCGTTGATCGCACCTGGAAAATTCCGATGCCATGGGCTTCAGCTCGTCGAAATACACCTAGTATAGAAGTTTGAAGCAGCTGTGAACTGTTGCGGGTGAGTTATATCCAAGTTTAGCTATTACTATGAAAAATTTTCTGATATGAACGAAGTTATCTCGAGAACCGTTGATCGCACCTGGAAAATTCCGGTGCCATCGGCTTCAGCTCGTCGAAATACACCTAGTATAGAAGTTTGAAGCAGCTGTGAACTGTTGCGGTTGAGTTACAGCCAAGTTTAGCTAATTACTATGAAAAATTTTCTGATATGAACGAAGTTATCTCGAGAACCGTTGATCGCACATCTAAAATTTTTGTTCCATCCGCTTCAGCTCGTCGAAATACCCCCGGAAGGCAATTTTCAAACGGCTGCATTCAGTTGTCGGGGAAATAATTGCAGTCTTATCCGTTTTAGTGAAAATCGTGCGTTTCAGCAGCTGAAAAACACTTTTTTGAAGAAAAATTTTTTGAAATCTTGCATTTTGACGCTGTACGACACCGTCGATGGGTGCATGGCATCATTTTGTAGTACCGCACGCATTTTTTATACCGATCTGACGCTGTTTTTTGATTCACATCTTTCGCCCTATGGTCGACGTTCTCTGAAGAACCGTTGATCGCACCTGAAAAATTCCTGTTTCATCGGCTTCAGTAGGACGAAATACACCTAGTACGATGTTTAGCAACGGCTGTAAACTGTTGCGGGTGAGTTACAGCCAACTTTATCTTTTACTATGAAAAATTTTCTGATATGAACGAAGTTATCTCGAGAACCGTTGATCGCACCTGGAAAATTCCGATGCCATCGGCTTCAGCTCGTCGAAATACACCTAGTATAGAAGTTTGAAGCAGCTGTGAACTGTTGCGGGTGAGTTATATCCAAGTTTAGCTATTACTATGAAAAATTTTCTGATATGAACGAAGTTATCTCGAGAACCGTTGATCGCACCTGGAAAATTCCGGTGCCATCGGCTTCAGCTCGTCGAAATACACCTAGTATAGAAGTTTGAAGCAGCTGTGAACTGTTGCGGTTGAGTTACAGCCAAGTTTAGCTAATTACTATGAAAAATTTTCTGATATGAACGAAGTTATCTCGAGAACCGTTGATCGCACATCTAAAATTTTTGTTCCATCCGCTTCAGCTCGTCGAAATACCCCCGGAAGGCAATTTTCAAACGGCTGCATTCAGTTGTCGGGGAAATAATTGCAGTCTTATCCGTTTTAGTGAAAATCGTGCGTTTCAGCAGCTGAAAAACACTTTTTTGAAGAAAAATTTTTTGAAATCTTGCATTTTGACGCTGTACGACACCGTCGATGGGTGCATGGCATCATTTTGTAGTACCGCACGCATTTTTTATACCGATCTGACGCTGTTTTTTGATTCACATCTTTCGCCCTATGGTCGACGTTCTCTGAAGAACCGTTGATCGCACCTGAAAAATTCCTGTTTCATCGGCTTCAGTAGGACGAAATACACCTAGTACGATGTTTAGCAACGGCTGTAAACTGTTGCGGGTGAGTTACAGCCAACTTTATCTTTTACTATGAAAAATTTTCTGATATGAACGAAGTTATCTCGAGAACCGTTGATCGCACCTGGAAAATTCCGATGCCATCCGCTTCAGCTCGTCGAAATACACCTAGTATAGAAGTTTGAAGCAGCTGTGAACTGTTGCGGGTGAGTTATAGCCAAGTTTAGCTATTACTATGAAAAATTTTCTGATATGAACGAAGTTATCTCGAGAACCGTTGATCGCACCTGGAAAATTCCGGTGCCATCGGCTTCAGCTCGTCGAAATACACCTAGTATAGAAGTTTGAAGCAGCTGTGAACTGTTGCGGTTGAGTTACAGCCAAGTTTAGCTAATTACTATGAAAAATTTTCTGATATGAACGAAGTTATCTCGAGAACCGTTGATCGCACATCTAAAATTTTTGTTCCATCCGCTTCAGCTCGTCGAAATACCCCCGGAAGGCAATTTTCAAACGGCTGCATTCAGTTGTCGGGGAAATAATTGCAGTCTTATCCGTTTTAGTGAAAATCGTGCGTTTCAGCAGCTGAAAAACACTTTTTTGAAGAAAAATTTTTTGAAATCTTGCATTTTGACGCTGTACGACACCGTCGATGGGTGCATGGCATCATTTTGTAGTACCGCACGCATTTTTTATACCGATCTGACGCTGTTTTTTGATTCACATCTTTCGCCCTATGGTCGACGTTCTCTCAAGAACCGTTGATCGCACCTGAAAAATTCCTGTTTCATCGGCTTCAGTAGGACGAAATACACCTAGTACGATGTTTAGCAACGGCTGTAAACTGTTGCGGGTGAGTTACAGCCAACTTTATCTTTTACTATGAAAAATTTTCTGATATGAACGAAGTTATCTCGAGAACCGTTGATCGCACCTGGAAAATTCCGATGCCATCGGCTTCAGCTCGTCGAAATACACCTAGTATAGAAGTTTGAAGCAGCTGTGAACTGTTGCGGGTGAGTTATATCCAAGTTTAGCTATTACTATGAAAAATTTTCTGATATGAACGAAGTTATCTCGAGAACCGTTGATCGCACCTGGAAAATTCCGGTGCCATCGGCTTCAGCTCGTCGAAATACACCTAGTATAGAAGTTTGAAGCAGCTGTGAACTGTTGCGGTTGAGTTACAGCCAAGTTTAGCTAATTACTATGAAAAATTTTCTGATATGAACGAAGTTATCTCGAGAACCGTTGATCGCACATCTAAAATTTTTGTTCCATCCGCTTCAGCTCGTCGAAATACCCCCGGAAGGCAATTTTCAAACGGCTGCATTCAGTTGTCGGGGAAATAATTGCAGTCTTATCCGTTTTAGTGAAAATCGTGCGTTTCAGCAGCTGAAAAACACTTTTTTGAAGAAAAATTTTTTGAAATCTTGCATTTTGACGCTGTACGACACCGTCGATGGGTGCATGGCATCATTTTGTAGTACCGCACGCATTTTTTATACCGATCTGACGCTGTTTTTTGATTCACATCTTTCGCCCTATGGTCGACGTTCTCTGAAGAACCGTTGATCGCACCTGAAAAATTCCTGTTTCATCGGCTTCAGTAGGACGAAATACACCTAGTACGATGTTTAGCAACGGCTGTAAACTGTTGCGGGTGAGTTACAGCCAACTTTATCTTTTACTATGAAAAATTTTCTGATATGAACGAAGTTATCTCGAGAACCGTTGATCGCACCTGGAAAATTCCGATGCCATCGGCTTCAGCTCGTCGAAATACACCTAGTATAGAAGTTTGAAGCAGCTGTGAACTGTTGCGGGTGAGTTATATCCAAGTTTAGCTATTACTATGAAAAAATTTCTGATATGAACGAAGTTATCTCGAGAACCGTTGATCGCACCTGGAAAATTCCGGTGCCATCGGCTTCAGCTCGTCGAAATACACCTAGTATAGAAGTTTGAAGCAGCTGTGAACTGTTGCGGTTGAGTTACAGCCAAGTTTAGCTAATTACTATGAAAAATTTTCTGATATGAACGAAGTTATCTCGAGAACCGTTGATCGCACATCTAAAATTTTTGTTCCATCCGCTTCAGCTCGTCGAAATACCCCCGGAAGGCAATTTTCAAACGGCGGCATTCAGTTGTCGGGGAAATAATTGCAGTCTTATCCGTTTTAGTGAAAATCGTGCGTTTCAGCAGCTGAAAAACACTTTTTTGAAGAAAAATTTTTTGAAATCTTGCATTTTGACGCTGTACGACACCGTCGATGGGTGCATGGCATCATTTTGTAGTACCGCACGCATTTTTTATACCGATCTGACGCTGTTTTTTGATTCACATCTTTCGCCCTATGGTCGACGTTCTCTGAAGAACCGTTGATCGCACCTGAAAAATTCCTGTTTCATCGGCTTCAGTAGGACGAAATACACCTAGTACGATGTTTAGCAACGGCTGTAAACTGTTGCGGGTGAGTTACAGCCAACTTTATCTTTTACTATGAAAAATTTTCTGATATGAACGAAGTTATCTCGAGAACCGTTGATCGCACCTGGAAAATTCCGATGCCATCGGCTTCAGCTCGTCGAAATACACCTAGTATAGAAGTTTGAAGCAGCTGTGAACTGTTGCGGGTGAGTTATAGCCAAGTTTAGCTATTACTATGAAAAATTTTCTGATATGAACGAAGTTATCTCGAGAACCGTTGATCGCACCTGGAAAATTCCGGTGCCATCGGCTTCAGCTCGTCGAAATACACCTAGTATAGAAGTTTGAAGCAGCTGTGAACTGTTGCGGTTGAGTTACAGCCAAGTTTAGCTAATTACTATGAAAAATTTTCTGATATGAACGAAGTTATCTCGAGAACCGTTGATCGCACATCTAAAATTTTTGTTCCATCCGCTTCAGCTCGTCGAAATACCCCCGGAAGGCAATTTTCAAACGGCTGCATTCAGTTGTCGGGGAAATAATTGCAGTCTTATCCGTTTTAGTGAAAATCGTGCGTTTCAGCAGCTGAAAAACACTTTTTTGAAGAAAAATTTTTTGAAATCTTGCATTTTGACGCTGTACGACACCGTCGATGGGTGCATGGCATCATTTTGTAGTACCGCACGCATTTTTTATACCGATCTGACGCTGTTTTTTGATTCACATCTTTCGCCCTATGGTCGACGTTCTCTCAAGAACCGTTGATCGCACCTGAAAAATTCCTGTTTCATCGGCTTCAGTAGGACGAAATACACCTAGTACGATGTTTAGCAACGGCTGTAAACTGTTGCGGGTGAGTTACAGCCAACTTTATCTTTTACTATGAAAAATTTTCTGATATGAACGAAGTTATCTCGAGAACCGTTGATCGCACCTGGAAAATTCCGATGCCATCGGCTTCAGCTCGTCGAAATACACCTAGTATAAAAGTTTGAAGCAGCTGTGAACTGTTGCGGGTGAGTTATATCCAAGTTTAGCTATTACTATGAAAAATTTTCTGATATGAACGAAGTTATCTCGAGAACCGTTGATCGCACCTGGAAAATTCCGGTGCCATCGGCTTCAGCTCGTCGAAATACACCTAGTATAGAAGTTTGAAGCAGCTGTGAACTGTTGCGGTTGAGTTACAGCCAAGTTTAGCTAATTACTATGAAAAATTTTCTGATATGAACGAAGTTATCTCGAGAACCGTTGATCGCACATCTAAAATTTTTGTTCCATCCGCTTCAGCTCGTCGAAATACCCCCGGAAGGCAATTTTCAAACGGCTGCATTCAGTTGTCGGGGAAATAATTGCAGTCTTATCCGTTTTAGTGAAAATCGTGCGTTTCAGCAGCTGAAAAACACTTTTTTGAAGAAAAATTTTTTGAAATCTTGCATTTTGACGCTGTACGACACCGTCGATGGGTGCATGGCATCATTTTGTAGTACCGCACGCATTTTTTATACCGATCTGACGCTGTTTTTTGATTCACATCTTTCGCCCTATGGTCGACGTTCTCTGAAGAACCGTTGATCGCACCTGAAAAATTCCTGTTTCATCGGCTTCAGTAGGACGAAATACACCTAGTACGATGTTTAGCAACGGCTGTAAACTGTTGCGGGTGAGTTACAGCCAACTTTATCTTTTACTATGAAAAATTTTCTGATATGAACGAAGTTATCTCGAGAACCGTTGATCGCACCTGGAAAATTCCGATGCCATGGGCTTCAGCTCGTCGAAATACACCTAGTATAGAAGTTTGAAGCAGCTGTGAACTGTTGCGGGTGAGTTATATCCAAGTTTAGCTATTACTATGAAAAATTTTCTGATATGAACGAAGTTATCTCGAGAACCGTTGATCGCACCTGGAAAATTCCGGTGCCATCGGCTTCAGCTCGTCGAAATACACCTAGTATAGAAGTTTGAAGCAGCTGTGAACTGTTGCGGTTGAGTTACAGCCAAGTTTAGCTAATTACTATGAAAAATTTTCTGATATGAACGAAGTTATCTCGAGAACCGTTGATCGCACATCTAAAATTTTTGTTCCATCCGCTTCAGCTCGTCGAAATACCCCCGGAAGGCAATTTTCAAACGGCTGCATTCAGTTGTCGGGGAAATAATTGCAGTCTTATCCGTTTTAGTGAAAATCGTGCGTTTCAGCAGCTGAAAAACACTTTTTTGAAGAAAAATTTTTTGAAATCTTGCATTTTGACGCTGTACGACACCGTCGATGGGTGCATGGCATCATTTTGTAGTACCGCACGCATTTTTTATACCGATCTGACGCTGTTTTTTGATTCACATCTTTCGCCCTATGGTCGACGTTCTCTGAAGAACCGTTGATCGCACCTGAAAAATTCCGATGCCATGGGCTTCAGCTCGTCGAAATACACCTAGTATAGAAGTTTGAAGCAGCTGTGAACTGTTGCGGGTGAGTTATATCCAAGTTTAGCTATTACTATGAAAAATTTTCTGATATGAACGAAGTTATCTCGAGAACCGTTGATCGCACCTGGAAAATTCCGGTGCCATCGGCTTCAGCTCGTCGAAATACACCTAGTATAGAAGTTTGAAGCAGCTGTGAACTGTTGCGGTTGAGTTACAGCCAAGTTTAGCTAATTACTATGAAAAATTTTCTGATATGAACGAAGTTATCTCGAGAACCGTTGATCGCACATCTAAAATTTTTGTTCCATCCGCTTCAGCTCGTCGAAATACCCCCGGAAGGCAATTTTCAAACGGCTGCATTCAGTTGTCGGGGAAATAATTGCAGTCTTATCCGTTTTAGTGAAAATCGTGCGTTTCAGCAGCTGAAAAACACTTTTTTGAAGAAAAATTTTTTGAAATCTTGCATTTTGACGCTGTACGACACCGTCGATGGGTGCATGGCATCATTTTGTAGTACCGCACGCATTTTTTATACCGATCTGACGCTGTTTTTTGATTCACATCTTTCGCCCTATGGTCGACGTTCTCTGAAGAACCGTTGATCGCACCTGAAAAATTCCTGTTTCATCGGCTTCAGTAGGACGAAATACACCTAGTACGATGTTTAGCAACGGCTGTAAACTGTTGCGGGTGAGTTACAGCCAACTTTATCTTTTACTATGAAAAATTTTCTGATATGAACGAAGTTATCTCGAGAACCGTTGATCGCACCTGGAAAATTCCGATGCCATGGGCTTCAGCTCGTCGAAATACACCTAGTATAGAAGTTTGAAGCAGCTGTGAACTGTTGCGGGTGAGTTATATCCAAGTTTAGCTATTACTATGAAAAATTTTCTGATATGAACGAAGTTATCTCGAGAACCGTTGATCGCACCTGGAAAATTCCGGTGCCATCGGCTTCAGCTCGTCGAAATACACCTAGTATAGAAGTTTGAAGCAGCTGTGAACTGTTGCGGTTGAGTTACAGCCAAGTTTAGCTAATTACTATGAAAAATTTTCTGATATGAACGAAGTTATCTCGAGAACCGTTGATCGCACATCTAAAATTTTTGTTCCATCCGCTTCAGCTCGTCGAAATACCCCCGGAAGGCAATTTTCAAACGGCTGCATTCAGTTGTCGGGGAAATAATTGCAGTCTTATCCGTTTTAGTGAAAATCGTGCGTTTCAGCAGCTGAAAAACACTTTTTTGAAGAAAAATTTTTTGAAATCTTGCATTTTGACGCTGTACGACACCGTCGATGGGTGCATGGCATCATTTTGTAGTACCGCACGCATTTTTTATACCGATCTGACGCTGTTTTTTGATTCACATCTTTCGCCCTATGGTCGACGTTCTCTGAAGAACCGTTGATCGCACCTGAAAAATTCCTGTTTCATCGGCTTCAGTAGGACGAAATACACCTAGTACGATGTTTAGCAACGGCTGTAAACTGTTGCGGGTGAGTTACAGCCAACTTTATCTTTTACTATGAAAAATTTTCTGATATGAACGAAGTTATCTCGAGAACCGTTGATCGCACCTGGAAAATTCCGATGCCATCGGCTTCAGCTCGTCGAAATACACCTAGTATACAAGTTTGAAGCAGCTGTGAACTGTTGCGGGTGAGTTATATCCAAGTTTAGCTATTACTATGAAAAATTTTCTGATATGAACGAAGTTATCTCGAGAACCGTTGATCGCACCTGGAAAATTCCGGTGCCATCGGCTTCAGCTCGTCGAAATACACCTAGTATAGAAGTTTGAAGCAGCTGTGAACTGTTGCGGTTGAGTTACAGCCAAGTTTAGCTAATTACTATGAAAAATTTTCTGATATGAACGAAGTTATCTCGAGAACCGTTGATCGCACATCTAAAATTTGTGTTCCATCCGCTTCAGCTCGTCGAAATACCCCCGGAAGGCAATTTTCAAACGGCTGCATTCAGTTGTCGGGGAAATAATCGCAGTCTTATCCGTTTTAGTGAAAATCGTGCGTTTCAGCAGCTGAAAAACACTTTTTTGAAGAAAAATTTTTTGAAATCTTGCATTTTGACGCTGTACGACACCGTCGATGGGTGCATGGCATCATTTTGTAGTACCGCACGCATTTTTTATACCGATCTGACGCTGTTTTTTGATTCACATCTTTCGCCCTATGGTCGACGTTCTCTGAAGAACCGTTGATCGCACCTGAAAAATTCCTGTTTCATCGGCTTCAGTAGGACGAAATACACCTAGTACGATGTTTAGCAACGGCTGTAAACTGTTGCGGGTGAGTTACAGCCAACTTTATCTTTTACTATGAAAAATTTTCTGATATGAACGAAGTTATCTCGAGAACCGTTGATCGCACCTGGAAAATTCCGATGCCATCGGCTTCAGCTCGTCGAAATACACCTAGTATAGAAGTTTGAAGCAGCTGTGAACTGTTGCGGGTGAGTTATATCCAAGTTTAGCTATTACTATGAAAAATTTTCTGATATGAACGAAGTTATCTCGAGAACCGTTGATCGCACCTGGAAAATTCCGGTGCCATCGGCTTCAGCTCGTCGAAATACACCTAGTATAGAAGTTTGAAGCAGCTGTGAACTGTTGCGGTTGAGTTACAGCCAAGTTTAGCTAATTACTATGAAAAATTTTCTGATATGAACGAAGTTATCTCGAGAACCGTTGATCGCACATCTAAAATTTTTGTTCCATCCGCTTCAGCTCGTCGAAATACCCCCGGAAGGCTATTTTCAAACGGCTGCATTCAGTTGTCGGGGAAATAATTGCAGTCTTATCCGTTTTAGTGAAAATCGTGCGTTTCAGCAGCTGAAAAACACTTTTTTGAAGAAAAATTTTTTGAAATCTTGCATTTTGACGCTGTACGACACCGTCGATGGGTGCATGGCATCATTTTGTAGTACCGCACGCATTTTTTATACCGATCTGACGCTGTTTTTTGATTCACATCTTTCGCCCTATGGTCGACGTTCTCTCAAGAACCGTTGATCGCACCTGAAAAATTCCTGTTTCATCGGCTTCAGTAGGACGAAATACACCTAGTACGATGTTTAGCAACGGCTGTAAACTGTTGCGGGTGAGTTACAGCCAACTTTATCTTTTACTATGAAAAATTTTCTGATATGAACGAAGTTATCTCGAGAACCGTTGATCGCACCTGGAAAATTCCGATGCCATCGGCTTCAGCTCGTCGAAATACACCTAGTATAGAAGTTTGAAGCAGCTGTGAACTGTTGCGGGTGAGTTATATCCAAGTTTAGCTATTACTATGAAAAATTTTCTGATATGAACGAAGTTATCTCGAGAACCGTTGATCGCACCTGGAAAATTCCGGTGCCATCGGCTTCAGCTCGTCGAAATACACCTAGTATAGAAGTTTGAAGCAGCTGTGAACTGTTGCGGTTGAGTTACAGCCAAGTTTAGCTAATTACTATGAAAAATTTTCTGATATGAACGAAGTTATCTCGAGAACCGTTGATCGCACATCTAAAATTTTTGTTCCATCCGCTTCAGCTCGTCGAAATACCCCCGGAAGGCAATTTTCAAACGGCTGCATTCAGTTGTCGGGGAAATAATTGCAGTCTTATCCGTTTTAGTGAAAATCGTGCGTTTCAGCAGCTGAAAAACACTTTTTTGAAGAAAAATTTTTTGAAATCTTGCATTTTGACGCTGTACGACACCGTCGATGGGTGCATGGCATCATTTTGTAGTACCGCACGCATTTTTTATACCGATCTGACGCTGTTTTTTGATTCACATCTTTCGCCCTATGGTCGACGTTCTCTGAAGAACCGTTGATCGCACCTGAAAAATTCCTGTTTCATCGGCTTCAGTAGGACGAAATACACCTAGTACGATGTTTAGCAACGGCTGTAAACTGTTGCGGGTGAGTTACAGCCAACTTTATCTTTTACTATGAAAAATTTTCTGATATGAACGAAGTTATCTCGAGAACCGTTGATCGCACCTGGAAAATTCCGATGCCATCGGCTTCAGCTCGTCGAAATACACCTAGTATAGAAGTTTGAAGCAGCTGTGAACTGTTGCGGGTGAGTTATATCCAAGTTTAGCTATTACTATGAAAAATTTTCTGATATGAACGAAGTTATCTCGAGAACCGTTGATCGCACCTGGAAAATTCCGGTGCCATCGGCTTCAGCTCGTCGAAATACACCTAGTATAGAAGTTTGAAGCAGCTGTGAACTGTTGCGGTTGAGTTACAGCCAAGTTTAGCTAATTACTATGAAAAATTTTCTGATATGAACGAAGTTATCTCGAGAACCGTTGATCGCACATCTAAAATTTTTGTTCCATCCGCTTCAGCTCGTCGAAATACCCCCGGAAGGCAATTTTCAAACGGCTGCATTCAGTTGTCGGGGAAATAATTGCAGTCTTATCCGTTTTAGTGAAAATCGTGCGTTTCAGCAGCTGAAAAACACTTTTTTGAAGAAAAATTTTTTGAAATCTTGCATTTTGACGCTGTACGACACCGTCGATGGGTGCATGGCATCATTTTGTAGTACCGCACGCATTTTTTATACCGATCTGACGCTGTTTTTTGATTCACATCTTTCGCCCTATGGTCGACGTTCTCTGAAGAACCGTTGATCGCACCTGAAAAATTCCTGTTTCATCGGCTTCAGTAGGACGAAATACACCTAGTACGATGTTTAGCAACGGCTGTAAACTGTTGCGGGTGAGTTACAGCCAACTTTATCTTTTACTATGAAAAATTTTCTGATATGAACGAAGTTATCTCGAGAACCGTTGATCGCACCTGGAAAATTCCGATGCCATGGGCTTCAGCTCGTCGAAATACACCTAGTATAGAAGTTTGAAGCAGCTGTGAACTGTTGCGGGTGAGTTATATCCAAGTTTAGCTATTACTATGAAAAATTTTCTGATATGAACGAAGTTATCTCGAGAACCGTTGATCGCACCTGGAAAATTCCGGTGCCATCGGCTTCAGCTCGTCGAAATACACCTAGTATAGAAGTTTGAAGCAGCTGTGAACTGTTGCGGGTGAGTTATAGCCAAGTTTAGCTATTACTATGAAAAATTTTCTGATATGAACGAAGTTATCTCGAGAACCGTTGATCGCACATCTAAAATTTTTGTTCCATCCGCTTCAGCTCGTCGAAATACCCCCGGAAGGCAATTTTCAAACGGCTGCATTCAGTTGTCGGGGAAATAATTGCAGTCTTATCCGTTTTAGTGAAAATCGTGCGTTTCAGCAGCTGAAAAACACTTTTTTGAAGAAAAATTTTTTGAAATCTTGCATTTTGACGCTGTATGACACCGTCGATGGGTGCATGGCATCATTTTGTAGTACCGCACGCATTTTTTATACCGATCTGACGCTGTTTTTTGATTCACATCTTTCGCCCTATGGTCGACGTTCTCTCAAGAACCGTTGATCGCACCTGAAAAATTCCTGTTTCATCGGCTTCAGTAGGACGAAATACACCTAGTACGATGTTTAGCAACGGCTGTAAACTGTTGCGGGTGAGTTACAGCCAACTTTATCTTTTACTATGAAAAATTTTCTGATATGAACGAAGTTATCTCGAGAACCGTTGATCGCACCTGGAAAATTCCGATGCCATCGGCTTCAGCTCGTCGAAATACACCTAGTATAGAAGTTTGAAGCAGCTGTGAACTGTTGCGGGTGAGTTATATCCAAGTTTAGCTATTACTATGAAAAATTTTCTGATATGAACGAAGTTATCTCGAGAACCGTTGATCGCACCTGGAAAATTCCGGTGCCATCGGCTTCAGCTCGTCGAAATACACCTAGTATAGAAGTTTGAAGCAGCTGTGAACTGTTGCGGTTGAGTTACAGCCAAGTTTAGCTAATTACTATGAAAAATTTTCTGATATGAACGAAGTTATCTCGAGAACCGTTGATCGCACATCTAAAATTTTTGTTCCATCCGCTTCAGCTCGTCGAAATACCCCCGGAAGGCAATTTTCAAACGGCTGCATTCAGTTGTCGGGGAAATAATTGCAGTCTTATCCGTTTTAGTGAAAATCGTGCGTTTCAGCAGCTGAAAAACACTTTTTTGAAGAAAAATTTTTTGAAATCTTGCATTTTGACGCTGTACGACACCGTCGATGGGTGCATGGCATCATTTTGTAGTACCGCACGCATTTTTTATACCGATCTGACGCTGTTTTTTGATTCACATCTTTCGCCCTATGGTCGACGTTCTCTGAAGAACCGTTGATCGCACCTGAAAAATTCCTGTTTCATCGGCTTCAGTAGGACGAAATACACCTAGTACGATGTTTAGCAACGGCTGTAAACTGTTGCGGGTGAGTTACAGCCAACTTTATCTTTTACTATGAAAAATTTTCTGATATGAACGAAGTTATCTCGAGAACCGTTGATCGCACCTGGAAAATTCCGATGCCATCGGCTTCAGCTCGTCGAAATACACCTAGTATAGAAGTTTGAAGCAGCTGTGAACTGTTGCGGGTGAGTTATATCCAAGTTTAGCTATTACTATGAAAAATTTTCTGATATGAACGAAGTTATCTCGAGAACCGTTGATCGCACCTGGAAAATTCCGGTGCCATCGGCTTCAGCTCGTCGAAATACACCTAGTATAGAAGTTTGAAGCAGCTGTGAACTGTTGCGGTTGAGTTACAGCCAAGTTTAGCTAATTACTATGAAAAATTTTCTGATATGAACGAAGTTATCTCGAGAACCGTTGATCGCACATCTAAAATTTTTGTTCCATCCGCTTCAGCTCGTCGAAATACCCCCGGAAGGCAATTTTCAAACGGCTGCATTCAGTTGTCGGGGAAATAATTGCAGTCTTATCCGTTTTAGTGAAAATCGTGCGTTTCAGCAGCTGAAAAACACTTTTTTGAAGAAAAATTTTTTGAAATCTTGCATTTTGACGCTGTACGACACCGTCGATGGGTGCATGGCATCATTTTGTAGTACCGCACGCATTTTTTATACCGATCTGACGCTGTTTTTTGATTCACATCTTTCGCCCTATGGTCGACGTTCTCTGAAGAACCGTTGATCGCACCTGAAAAATTCCTGTTTCATCGGCTTCAGTAGGACGAAATACACCTAGTACGATGTTTAGCAACGGCTGTAAACTGTTGCGGGTGAGTTACAGCCAACTTTATCTTTTACTATGAAAAATTTTCTGATATGAACGAAGTTATCTCGAGAACCGTTGATCGCACCTGGAAAATTCCGATGCCATCGGCTTCAGCTCGTCGAAATACACCTAGTATACAAGTTTGAAGCAGCTGTGAACTGTTGCGGGTGAGTTATATCCAAGTTTAGCTATTACTATGAAAAATTTTCTGATATGAACGAAGTTATCTCGAGAACCGTTGATCGCACCTGGAAAATTCCGGTGCCATCGGCTTCAGCTCGTCGAAATACACCTAGTATAGAAGTTTGAAGCAGCTGTGAACTGTTGCGGTTGAGTTACAGCCAAGTTTAGCTAATTACTATGAAAAATTTTCTGATATGAACGAAGTTATCTCGAGAACCGTTGATCGCACATCTAAAATTTGTGTTCCATCCGCTTCAGCTCGTCGAAATACCCCCGGAAGGCAATTTTCAAACGGCTGCATTCAGTTGTCGGGGAAATAATCGCAGTCTTATCCGTTTTAGTGAAAATCGTGCGTTTCAGCAGCTGAAAAACACTTTTTTGAAGAAAAATTTTTTGAAATCTTGCATTTTGACGCTGTACGACACCGTCGATGGGTGCATGGCATCATTTTGTAGTACCGCACGCATTTTTTATACCGATCTGACGCTGTTTTTTGATTCACATCTTTCGCCCTATGGTCGACGTTCTCTGAAGAACCGTTGATCGCACCTGAAAAATTCCTGTTTCATCGGCTTCAGTAGGACGAAATACACCTAGTACGATGTTTAGCAACGGCTGTAAACTGTTGCGGGTGAGTTACAGCCAACTTTATCTTTTACTATGAAAAATTTTCTGATATGAACGAAGTTATCTCGAGAACCGTTGATCGCACCTGGAAAATTCCGATGCCATCGGCTTCAGCTCGTCGAAATACACCTAGTATAGAAGTTTGAAGCAGCTGTGAACTGTTGCGGGTGAGTTATATCCAAGTTTAGCTATTACTATGAAAAATTTTCTGATATGAACGAAGTTATCTCGAGAACCGTTGATCGCACCTGGAAAATTCCGGTGCCATCGGCTTCAGCTCGTCGAAATACACCTAGTATAGAAGTTTGAAGCAGCTGTGAACTGTTGCGGTTGAGTTACAGCCAAGTTTAGCTAATTACTATGAAAAATTTTCTGATATGAACGAAGTTATCTCGAGAACCGTTGATCGCACATCTAAAATTTGTGTTCCATCCGCTTCAGCTCGTCGAAATACCCCCGGAAGGCAATTTTCAAACGGCTGCATTCAGTTGTCGGGGAAATAATTGCAGTCTTATCCGTTTTAGTGAAAATCGTGCGTTTCAGCAGCTGAAAAACACTTTTTTGAAGAAAAATTTTTTGAAATCTTGCATTTTGACGCTGTACGACACCGTCGATGGGTGCATGGCATCATTTTGTAGTACCGCACGCATTTTTTATACCGATCTGACGCTGTTTTTTGATTCACATCTTTCGCCCTATGGTCGACGTTCTCTGAAGAACCGTTGATCGCACCTGAAAAATTCCTGTTTCATCGGCTTCAGTAGGACGAAATACACCTAGTACGATGTTTAGCAACGGCTGTAAACTGTTGCGGGTGAGTTACAGCCAACTTTATCTTTTACTATGAAAAATTTTCTGATATGAACGAAGTTATCTCGAGAACCGTTGATCGCACCTGGAAAATTCCGATGCCATCGGCTTCAGCTCGTCGAAATACACCTAGTATAGAAGTTTGAAGCAGCTGTGAACTGTTGCGGGTGAGTTATAGCCAAGTTTAGCTATTACTATGAAAAATTTTCTGATATGAACGAAGTTATCTCGAGAACCGTTGATCGCACCTGGAAAATTCCGGTGCCATCGGCTTCAGCTCGTCGAAATACACCTAGTATAGAAGTTTGAAGCAGCTGTGAACTGTTGCGGTTGAGTTACAGCCAAGTTTAGCTAATTACTATGAAAAATTTTCTGATATGAACGAAGTTATCTCGAGAACCGTTGATCGCACATCTAAAATTTTTGTTCCATCCGCTTCAGCTCGTCGAAATACCCCCGGAAGGCAATTTTCAAACGGCTGCATTCAGTTGTCGGGGAAATAATTGCAGTCTTATCCGTTTTAGTGAAAATCGTGCGTTTCAGCAGCTGAAAAACACTTTTTTGAAGAAAAATTTTTTGAAATCTTGCATTTTGACGCTGTACGACACCGTCGATGGGTGCATGGCATCATTTTGTAGTACCGCACGCATTTTTTATACCGATCTGACGCTGTTTTTTGATTCACATCTTTCGCCCTATGGTCGACGTTCTCTCAAGAACCGTTGATCGCACCTGAAAAATTCCTGTTTCATCGGCTTCAGTAGGACGAAATACACCTAGTACGATGTTTAGCAACGGCTGTAAACTGTTGCGGGTGAGTTACAGCCAACTTTATCTTTTACTATGAAAAATTTTCTGATATGAACGAAGTTATCTCGAGAACCGTTGATCGCACCTGGAAAATTCCGGTGCCATCGGCTTCAGCTCGTCGAAATACACCTAGTATAGAAGTTTGAAGCAGCTGTGAACTGTTGCGGGTGAGTTATATCCAAGTTTAGCTATTACTATGAAAAATTTTCTGATATGAACGAAGTTATCTCGAGAACCGTTGATCGCACCTGGAAAATTCCGGTGCCATCGGCTTCAGCTCGTCGAAATACACCTAGTATAGAAGTTTGAAGCAGCTGTG
Organism: Diachasmimorpha longicaudata; assembly: GCF_034640455.1. NCBI lineage: Eukaryota > Metazoa > Arthropoda > Insecta > Hymenoptera > Braconidae > Diachasmimorpha > Diachasmimorpha longicaudata. The sequence continues at coordinate 684,227 of NW_026973904.1, read as the reverse complement.
AACTGTTGCGGTTGAGTTACAGCCAAGTTTAGCTAATTACTATGAAAAATTTTCTGATATGAACGAAGTTATCTCGAGAACCGTTGATCGCACATCTAAAATTTTTGTTCCATCCGCTTCAGCTCGTCGAAATACCCCCGGAAGACAATTTTCAAACGGCTGCATTCAGTTGTCGGGGAAATAATTGCAGTCTTATCCGTTTTAGTGAAAATCGTGCGTTTCAGCAGCTGAAAAACACTTTTTTGAAGAAAAATTTTTTGAAATCTTGCATTTTGACGCTGTACGACACCGTCGATGGGTGCATGGCATCATTTTGTAGTACCGCACGCATTTTTTATACCGATCTGACGCTGTTTTTTGATTCACATCTTTCGCCCTATGGTCGACGTTCTCTGAAGAACCGTTGATCGCACCTGAAAAATTCCTGTTTCATCGGCTTCAGTAGGACGAAATACACCTAGTACGATGTTTAGCAACGGCTGTAAACTGTTGCGGGTGAGTTACAGCCAACTTTATCTTTTACTATGAAAAATTTTCTGATATGAACGAAGTTATCTCGAGAACCGTTGATCGCACCTGGAAAATTCCGATGCCATCGGCTTCAGCTCGTCGAAATACACCTAGTATAGAAGTTTGAAGCAGCTGTGAACTGTTGCGGGTGAGTTATATCCAAGTTTAGCTATTACTATGAAAAATTTTCTGATATGAACGAAGTTATCTCGAGAACCGTTGATCGCACCTGGAAAATTCCGGTGCCATCGGCTTCAGCTCGTCGAAATACACCTAGTATAGAAGTTTGAAGCAGCTGTGAACTGTTGCGGTTGAGTTACAGCCAAGTTTAGCTAATTACTATGAAAAATTTTCTGATATGAACGAAGTTATCTCGAGAACCGTTGATCGCACATCTAAAATTTTTGTTCCATCCGCTTCAGCTCGTCGAAATACCCCCGGAAGGCAATTTTCAAACGGCTGCATTCAGTTGTCGGGGAAATAATTGCAGTCTTATCCGTTTTAGTGAAAATCGTGCGTTTCAGCAGCTGAAAAACACTTTTTTGAAGAAAAATTTTTTGAAATCTTGCATTTTGACGCTGTACGACACCGTCGATGGGTGCATGGCATCATTTTGTAGTACCGCACGCATTTTTTATACCGATCTGACGCTGTTTTTTGATTCACATCTTTCGCCCTATGGTCGACGTTCTCTGAAGAACCGTTGATCGCACCTGAAAAATTCCTGTTTCATCGGCTTCAGTAGGACGAAATACACCTAGTACGATGTTTAGCAACGGCTGTAAACTGTTGCGGGTGAGTTACAGCCAACTTTATCTTTTACTATGAAAAATTTTCTGATATGAACGAAGTTATCTCGAGAACCGTTGATCGCACCTGGAAAATTCCGATGCCATCGGCTTCAGCTCGTCGAAATACACCTAGTATAGAAGTTTGAAGCAGCTGTGAACTGTTGCGGGTGAGTTATAGCCAAGTTTAGCTATTACTATGAAAAATTTTCTGATATGAACGAAGTTATCTCGAGAACCGTTGATCGCACCTGGAAAATTCCGGTGCCATCGGCTTCAGCTCGTCGAAATACACCTAGTATAGAAGTTTGAAGCAGCTGTGAACTGTTGCGGTTGAGTTACAGCCAAGTTTAGCTAATTACTATGAAAAATTTTCTGATATGAACGAAGTTATCTCGAGAACCGTTGATCGCACATCTAAAATTTTTGTTCCATCCGCTTCAGCTCGTCGAAATACCCCCGGAAGGCAATTTTCAAACGGCTGCATTCAGTTGTCGGGGAAATAATTGCAGTCTTATCCGTTTTAGTGAAAATCGTGCGTTTCAGCAGCTGAAAAACACTTTTTTGAAGAAAAATTTTTTGAAATCTTGCATTTTGACGCTGTACGACACCGTCGATGGGTGCATGGCATCATTTTGTAGTACCGCACGCATTTTTTATACCGATCTGACGCTGTTTTTTGATTCACATCTTTCGCCCTATGGTCGACGTTCTCTCAAGAACCGTTGATCGCACCTGAAAAATTCCTGTTTCATCGGCTTCAGTAGGACGAAATACACCTAGTACGATGTTTAGCAACGGCTGTAAACTGTTGCGGGTGAGTTACAGCCAACTTTATCTTTTACTATGAAAAATTTTCTGATATGAACGAAGTTATCTCGAGAACCGTTGATCGCACCTGGAAAATTCCGGTGCCATCGGCTTCAGCTCGTCGAAATACACCTAGTATAGAAGTTTGAAGCAGCTGTGAACTGTTGCGGGTGAGTTATATCCAAGTTTAGCTATTACTATGAAAAATTTTCTGATATGAACGAAGTTATCTCGAGAACCGTTGATCGCACCTGGAAAATTCCGGTGCCATCGGCTTCAGCTCGTCGAAATACACCTAGTATAGAAGTTTGAAGCAGCTGTGAACTGTTGCGGTTGAGTTACAGCCAAGTTTAGCTAATTACTATGAAAAATTTTCTGATATGAACGAAGTTATCTCGAGAACCGTTGATCGCACATCTAAAATTTTTGTTCCATCCGCTTCAGCTCGTCGAAATACCCCCGGAAGACAATTTTCAAACGGCTGCATTCAGTTGTCGGGGAAATAATTGCAGTCTTATCCGTTTTAGTGAAAATCGTGCGTTTCAGCAGCTGAAAAACACTTTTTTGAAGAAAAATTTTTTGAAATCTTGCATTTTGACGCTGTACGACACCGTCGATGGGTGCATGGCATCATTTTGTAGTACCGCACGCATTTTTTATACCGATCTGACGCTGTTTTTTGATTCACATCTTTCGCCCTATGGTCGACGTTCTCTGAAGAACCGTTGATCGCACCTGAAAAATTCCTGTTTCATCGGCTTCAGTAGGACGAAATACACCTAGTACGATGTTTAGCAACGGCTGTAAACTGTTGCGGGTGAGTTACAGCCAACTTTATCTTTTACTATGAAAAATTTTCTGATATGAACGAAGTTATCTCGAGAACCGTTGATCGCACCTGGAAAATTCCGATGCCATCGGCTTCAGCTCGTCGAAATACACCTAGTATAGAAGTTTGAAGCAGCTGTGAACTGTTGCGGGTGAGTTATATCCAAGTTTAGCTATTACTATGAAAAATTTTCTGATATGAACGAAGTTATCTCGAGAACCGTTGATCGCACCTGGAAAATTCCGGTGCCATCGGCTTCAGCTCGTCGAAATACACCTAGTATAGAAGTTTGAAGCAGCTGTGAACTGTTGCGGTTGAGTTACAGCCAAGTTTAGCTAATTACTATGAAAAATTTTCTGATATGAACGAAGTTATCTCGAGAACCGTTGATCGCACATCTAAAATTTTTGTTCCATCCGCTTCAGCTCGTCGAAATACCCCCGGAAGGCAATTTTCAAACGGCTGCATTCAGTTGTCGGGGAAATAATTGCAGTCTTATCCGTTTTAGTGAAAATCGTGCGTTTCAGCAGCTGAAAAACACTTTTTTGAAGAAAAATTTTTTGAAATCTTGCATTTTGACGCTGTACGACACCGTCGATGGGTGCATGGCATCATTTTGTAGTACCGCACGCATTTTTTATACCGATCTGACGCTGTTTTTTGATTCACATCTTTCGCCCTATGGTCGACGTTCTCTGAAGAACCGTTGATCGCACCTGAAAAATTCCTGTTTCATCGGCTTCAGTAGGACGAAATACACCTAGTACGATGTTTAGCAACGGCTGTAAACTGTTGCGGGTGAGTTACAGCCAACTTTATCTTTTACTATGAAAAATTTTCTGATATGAACGAAGTTATCTCGAGAACCGTTGATCGCACCTGGAAAATTCCGATGCCATCGGCTTCAGCTCGTCGAAATACACCTAGTATAGAAGTTTGAAGCAGCTGTGAACTGTTGCGGGTGAGTTATAGCCAAGTTTAGCTATTACTATGAAAAATTTTCTGATATGAACGAAGTTATCTCGAGAACCGTTGATCGCACCTGGAAAATTCCGGTGCCATCGGCTTCAGCTCGTCGAAATACACCTAGTATAGAAGTTTGAAGCAGCTGTGAACTGTTGCGGTTGAGTTACAGCCAAGTTTAGCTAATTACTATGAAAAATTTTCTGATATGAACGAAGTTATCTCGAGAACCGTTGATCGCACATCTAAAATTTTTGTTCCATCCGCTTCAGCTCGTCGAAATACCCCCGGAAGGCAATTTTCAAACGGCTGCATTCAGTTGTCGGGGAAATAATTGCAGTCTTATCCGTTTTAGTGAAAATCGTGCGTTTCAGCAGCTGAAAAACACTTTTTTGAAGAAAAATTTTTTGAAATCTTGCATTTTGACGCTGTACGACACCGTCGATGGGTGCATGGCATCATTTTGTAGTACCGCACGCATTTTTTATACCGATCTGACGCTGTTTTTTGATTCACATCTTTCGCCCTATGGTCGACGTTCTCTCAAGAACCGTTGATCGCACCTGAAAAATTCCTGTTTCATCGGCTTCAGTAGGACGAAATACACCTAGTACGATGTTTAGCAACGGCTGTAAACTGTTGCGGGTGAGTTACAGCCAACTTTATCTTTTACTATGAAAAATTTCCTGATATGAACGAAGTTATCTCGAGAACCGTTGATCGCACCTGGAAAATTCCGATGCCATCGGCTTCAGCTCGTCGAAATACACCTAGTATAGAAGTTTGAAGCAGCTGTGAACTGTTGCGGGTGAGTTATATCCAAGTTTAGCTATTACTATGAAAAATTTTCTGATATGAACGAAGTTATCTCGAGAACCGTTGATCGCACCTGGAAAATTCCGGTGCCATCGGCTTCAGCTCGTCGAAATACACCTAGTATAGAAGTTTGAAGCAGCTGTGAACTGTTGCGGTTGAGTTACAGCCAAGTTTAGCTAATTACTATGAAAAATTTTCTGATATGAACGAAGTTATCTCGAGAACCGTTGATCGCACATCTAAAATTTTTGTTCCATCCGCTTCAGCTCGTCGAAATACCCCCGGAAGGCAATTTTCAAACGGCTGCATTCAGTTGTCGGGGAAATAATTGCAGTCTTATCCGTTTTAGTGAAAATCGTGCGTTTCAGCAGCTGAAAAACACTTTTTTGAAGAAAAATTTTTTGAAATCTTGCATTTTGACGCTGTACGACACCGTCGATGGGTGCATGGCATCATTTTGTAGTACCGCACGCATTTTTTATACCGATCTGACGCTGTTTTTTGATTCACATCTTTCGCCCTATGGTCGACGTTCTCTCAAGAACCGTTGATCGCACCTGAAAAATTCCTGTTTCATCGGCTTCAGTAGGACGAAATACACCTAGTACGATGTTTAGCAACGGCTGTAAACTGTTGCGGGTGAGTTACAGCCAACTTTATCTTTTACTATGAAAAATTTTCTGATATGAACGAAGTTATCTCGAGAACCGTTGATCGCACCTGGAAAATTCCGATGCCATCGGCTTCAGCTCGTCGAAATACACCTAGTATAGAAGTTTGAAGCAGCTGTGAACTGTTGCGGGTGAGTTATATCCAAGTTTAGCTATTACTATGAAAAATTTTCTGATATGAAAGAAGTTATCTCGAGAACCGTTGATCGCACCTGGAAAATTCCGGTGCCATCGGCTTCAGCTCGTCGAAATACACCTAGTATAGAAGTTTGAAGCAGCTGTGAACTGTTGCGGTTGAGTTACAGCCAAGTTTAGCTAATTACTATGAAAAATTTTCTGATATGAACGAAGTTATCTCGAGAACCGTTGATCGCACATCTAAAATTTTTGTTCCATCCGCTTCAGCTCGTCGAAATACCCCCGGAAGGCAATTTTCAAACGGCTGCATTCAGTTGTCGGGGAAATAATTGCAGTCTTATCCGTTTTAGTGAAAATCGTGCGTTTCAGCAGCTGAAAAACACTTTTTTGAAGAAAAATTTTTTGAAATCTTGCATTTTGACGCTGTACGACACCGTCGATGGGTGCATGGCATCATTTTGTAGTACCGCACGCATTTTTTATACCGATCTGACGCTGTTTTTTGATTCACATCTTTCGCCCTATGGTCGACGTTCTCTGAAGAACCGTTGATCGCACCTGAAAAATTCCTGTTTCATCGGCTTCAGTAGGACGAAATACACCTAGTACGATGTTTAGCAACGGCTGTAAACTGTTGCGGGTGAGTTACAGCCAACTTTATCTTTTACTATGAAAAATTTTCTGATATGAACGAAGTTATCTCGAGAACCGTTGATCGCACATCTAAAATTTTTGTTCCATCCGCTTCAGCTCGTCGAAATACCCCCGGAAGGCAATTTTCAAACGGCTGCATTCAGTTGTCGGGGAAATAATTGCAGTCTTATCCGTTTTAGTGAAAATCGTGCGTTTCAGCAGCTGAAAAACACTTTTTTGAAGAAAAATTTTTTGAAATCTTGCATTTTGACGCTGTACGACACCGTCGATGGGTGCATGGCATCATTTTGTAGTACCGCACGCATTTTTTATACCGATCTGACGCTGTTTTTTGATTCACATCTTTCGCCCTATGGTCGACGTTCTCTGAAGAACCGTTGATCGCACCTGAAAAATTCCTGTTTCATCGGCTTCAGTAGGACGAAATACACCTAGTACGATGTTTAGCAACGGCTGTAAACTGTTGCGGGTGAGTTACAGCCAACTTTATCTTTTACTATGAAAAATTTTCTGATATGAACGAAGTTATCTCGAGAACCGTTGATCGCACCTGGAAAATTCCGATGCCATGGGCTTCAGCTCGTCGAAATACACCTAGTATAGAAGTTTGAAGCAGCTGTGAACTGTTGCGGGTGAGTTATATCCAAGTTTAGCTATTACTATGAAAAATTTTCTGATATGAACGAAGTTATCTCGAGAACCGTTGATCGCACCTGGAAAATTCCGGTGCCATCGGCTTCAGCTCGTCGAAATACACCTAGTATAGAAGTTTGAAGCAGCTGTGAACTGTTGCGGTTGAGTTACAGCCAAGTTTAGCTAATTACTATGAAAAATTTTCTGATATGAACGAAGTTATCTCGAGAACCGTTGATCGCACATCTAAAATTTTTGTTCCATCCGCTTCAGCTCGTCGAAATACCCCCGGAAGGCAATTTTCAAACGGCTGCATTCAGTTGTCGGGGAAATAATTGCAGTCTTATCCGTTTTAGTGAAAATCGTGCGTTTCAGCAGCTGAAAAACACTTTTTTGAAGAAAAATTTTTTGAAATCTTGCATTTTGACGCTGTACGACACCGTCGATGGGTGCATGGCATCATTTTGTAGTACCGCACGCATTTTTTATACCGATCTGACGCTGTTTTTTGATTCACATCTTTCGCCCTATGGTCGACGTTCTCTGAAGAACCGTTGATCGCACCTGAAAAATTCCTGTTTCATCGGCTTCAGTAGGACGAAATACACCTAGTACGATGTTTAGCAACGGCTGTAAACTGTTGCGGGTGAGTTACAGCCAACTTTATCTTTTACTATGAAAAATTTTCTGATATGAACGAAGTTATCTCGAGAACCGTTGATCGCACCTGGAAAATTCCGATGCCATCGGCTTCAGCTCGTCGAAATACACCTAGTATACAAGTTTGAAGCAGCTGTGAACTGTTGCGGGTGAGTTATATCCAAGTTTAGCTATTACTATGAAAAATTTTCTGATATGAACGAAGTTATCTCGAGAACCGTTGATCGCACCTGGAAAATTCCGGTGCCATCGGCTTCAGCTCGTCGAAATACACCTAGTATAGAAGTTTGAAGCAGCTGTGAACTGTTGCGGTTGAGTTACAGCCAAGTTTAGCTAATTACTATGAAAAATTTTCTGATATGAACGAAGTTATCTCGAGAACCGTTGATCGCACATCTAAAATTTGTGTTCCATCCGCTTCAGCTCGTCGAAATACCCCCGGAAGGCAATTTTCAAACGGCTGCATTCAGTTGTCGGGGAAATAATCGCAGTCTTATCCGTTTTAGTGAAAATCGTGCGTTTCAGCAGCTGAAAAACACTTTTTTGAAGAAAAATTTTTTGAAATCTTGCATTTTGACGCTGTACGACACCGTCGATGGGTGCATGGCATCATTTTGTAGTACCGCACGCATTTTTTATACCGATCTGACGCTGTTTTTTGATTCACATCTTTCGCCCTATGGTCGACGTTCTCTGAAGAACCGTTGATCGCACCTGAAAAATTCCTGTTTCATCGGCTTCAGTAGGACGAAATACACCTAGTACGATGTTTAGCAACGGCTGTAAACTGTTGCGGGTGAGTTACAGCCAACTTTATCTTTTACTATGAAAAATTTTCTGATATGAACGAAGTTATCTCGAGAACCGTTGATCGCACCTGGAAAATTCCGATGCCATGGGCTTCAGCTCGTCGAAATACACCTAGTATAGAAGTTTGAAGCAGCTGTGAACTGTTGCGGGTGAGTTATATCCAAGTTTAGCTATTACTATGAAAAATTTTCTGATATGAACGAAGTTATCTCGAGAACCGTTGATCGCACCTGGAAAATTCCGGTGCCATCGGCTTCAGCTCGTCGAAATACACCTAGTATAGAAGTTTGAAGCAGCTGTGAACTGTTGCGGTTGAGTTACAGCCAAGTTTAGCTAATTACTATGAAAAATTTTCTGATATGAACGAAGTTATCTCGAGAACCGTTGATCGCACATCTAAAATTTTTGTTCCATCCGCTTCAGCTCGTCGAAATACCCCCGGAAGGCAATTTTCAAACGGCTGCATTCAGTTGTCGGGGAAATAATTGCAGTCTTATCCGTTTTAGTGAAAATCGTGCGTTTCAGCAGCTGAAAAACACTTTTTTGAAGAAAAATTTTTTGAAATCTTGCATTTTGACGCTGTACGACACCGTCGATGGGTGCATGGCATCATTTTGTAGTACCGCACGCATTTTTTATACCGATCTGACGCTGTTTTTTGATTCACATCTTTCGCCCTATGGTCGACGTTCTCTGAAGAACCGTTGATCGCACCTGAAAAATTCCTGTTTCATCGGCTTCAGTAGGACGAAATACACCTAGTACGATGTTTAGCAACGGCTGTAAACTGTTGCGGGTGAGTTACAGCCAACTTTATCTTTTACTATGAAAAATTTTCTGATATGAACGAAGTTATCTCGAGAACCGTTGATCGCACCTGGAAAATTCCGATGCCATCGGCTTCAGCTCGTCGAAATACACCTAGTATAGAAGTTTGAAGCAGCTGTGAACTGTTGCGGGTGAGTTATATCCAAGTTTAGCTATTACTATGAAAAATTTTCTGATATGAACGAAGTTATCTCGAGAACCGTTGATCGCACCTGGAAAATTCCGGTGCCATCGGCTTCAGCTCGTCGAAATACACCTAGTATAGAAGTTTGAAGCAGCTGTGAACTGTTGCGGTTGAGTTACAGCCAAGTTTAGCTAATTACTATGAAAAATTTTCTGATATGAACGAAGTTATCTCGAGAACCGTTGATCGCACATCTAAAATTTTTGTTCCATCCGCTTCAGCTCGTCGAAATACCCCCGGAAGGCAATTTTCAAACGGCTGCATTCAGTTGTCGGGGAAATAATTGCAGTCTTATCCGTTTTAGTGAAAATCGTGCGTTTCAGCAGCTGAAAAACACTTTTTTGAAGAAAAATTTTTTGAAATCTTGCATTTTGACGCTGTACGACACCGTCGATGGGTGCATGGCATCATTTTGTAGTACCGCACGCATTTTTTATACCGATCTGACGCTGTTTTTTGATTCACATCTTTCGCCCTATGGTCGACGTTCTCTGAAGAACCGTTGATCGCACCTGAAAAATTCCTGTTTCATCGGCTTCAGTAGGACGAAATACACCTAGTACGATGTTTAGCAACGGCTGTAAACTGTTGCGGGTGAGTTACAGCCAACTTTATCTTTTACTATGAAAAATTTTCTGATATGAACGAAGTTATCTCGAGAACCGTTGATCGCACCTGGAAAATTCCGATGCCATCGGCTTCAGCTCGTCGAAATACACCTAGTATACAAGTTTGAAGCAGCTGTGAACTGTTGCGGGTGAGTTATATCCAAGTTTAGCTATTACTATGAAAAATTTTCTGATATGAACGAAGTTATCTCGAGAACCGTTGATCGCACCTGGAAAATTCCGGTGCCATCGGCTTCAGCTCGTCGAAATACACCTAGTATAGAAGTTTGAAGCAGCTGTGAACTGTTGCGGTTGAGTTACAGCCAAGTTTAGCTAATTACTATGAAAAATTTTCTGATATGAACGAAGTTATCTCGAGAACCGTTGATCGCACATCTAAAATTTGTGTTCCATCCGCTTCAGCTCGTCGAAATACCCCCGGAAGGCAATTTTCAAACGGCTGCATTCAGTTGTCGGGGAAATAATCGCAGTCTTATCCGTTTTAGTGAAAATCGTGCGTTTCAGCAGCTGAAAAACACTTTTTTGAAGAAAAATTTTTTGAAATCTTGCATTTTGACGCTGTACGACACCGTCGATGGGTGCATGGCATCATTTTGTAGTACCGCACGCATTTTTTATACCGATCTGACGCTGTTTTTTGATTCACATCTTTCGCCCTATGGTCGACGTTCTCTGAAGAACCGTTGATCGCACCTGAAAAATTCCTGTTTCATCGGCTTCAGTAGGACGAAATACACCTAGTACGATGTTTAGCAACGGCTGTAAACTGTTGCGGGTGAGTTACAGCCAACTTTATCTTTTACTATGAAAAATTTTCTGATATGAACGAAGTTATCTCGAGAACCGTTGATCGCACCTGGAAAATTCCGATGCCATGGGCTTCAGCTCGTCGAAATACACCTAGTATAGAAGTTTGAAGCAGCTGTGAACTGTTGCGGGTGAGTTATATCCAAGTTTAGCTATTACTATGAAAAATTTTCTGATATGAACGAAGTTATCTCGAGAACCGTTGATCGCACCTGGAAAATTCCGGTGCCATCGGCTTCAGCTCGTCGAAATACACCTAGTATAGAAGTTTGAAGCAGCTGTGAACTGTTGCGGTTGAGTTACAGCCAAGTTTAGCTAATTACTATGAAAAATTTTCTGATATGAACGAAGTTATCTCGAGAACCGTTGATCGCACATCTAAAATTTTTGTTCCATCCGCTTCAGCTCGTCGAAATACCCCCGGAAGGCAATTTTCAAACGGCTGCATTCAGTTGTCGGGGAAATAATTGCAGTCTTATCCGTTTTAGTGAAAATCGTGCGTTTCAGCAGCTGAAAAACACTTTTTTGAAGAAAAATTTTTTGAAATCTTGCATTTTGACGCTGTACGACACCGTCGATGGGTGCATGGCATCATTTTGTAGTACCGCACGCATTTTTTATACCGATCTGACGCTGTTTTTTGATTCACATCTTTCGCCCTATGGTCGACGTTCTCTGAAGAACCGTTGATCGCACCTGAAAAATTCCTGTTTCATCGGCTTCAGTAGGACGAAATACACCTAGTACGATGTTTAGCAACGGCTGTAAACTGTTGCGGGTGAGTTACAGCCAACTTTATCTTTTACTATGAAAAATTTTCTGATATGAACGAAGTTATCTCGAGAACCGTTGCTCGCACCTGGAAAATTCCGATGCCATCGGCTTCAGCTCGTCGAAATACACCTAGTATAGAAGTTTGAAGCAGCTGTGAACTGTTGCGGGTGAGTTATAGCCAAGTTTAGCTATTACTATGAAAAATTTTCTGATATGAACGAAGTTATCTCGAGAACCGTTGATCGCACCTGGAAAATTCCGGTGCCATCGGCTTCAGCTCGTCGAAATACACCTAGTATAGAAGTTTGAAGCAGCTGTGAACTGTTGCGGTTGAGTTACAGCCAAGTTTAGCTAATTACTATGAAAAATTTTCTGATATGAACGAAGTTATCTCGAGAACCGTTGATCGCACATCTAAAATTTTTGTTCCATCCGCTTCAGCTCGTCGAAATACCCCCGGAAGGCAATTTTCAAACGGCTGCATTCAGTTGTCGGGGAAATAATTGCAGTCTTATCCGTTTTAGTGAAAATCGTGCGTTTCAGCAGCTGAAAAACACTTTTTTGAAGAAAAATTTTTTGAAATCTTGCATTTTGACGCTGTACGACACCGTCGATGGGTGCATGGCATCATTTTGTAGTACCGCACGCATTTTTTATACCGATCTGACGCTGTTTTTTGATTCACATCTTTCGCCCTATGGTCGACGTTCTCTGAAGAACCGTTGATCGCACCTGAAAAATTCCTGTTTCATCGGCTTCAGTAGGACGAAATACACCTAGTACGATGTTTAGCAACGGCTGTAAACTGTTGCGGGTGAGTTACAGCCAACTTTATCTTTTACTATGAAAAATTTTCTGATATGAACGAAGTTATCTCGAGAACCGTTGCTCGCACCTGGAAAATTCCGATGCCATCGGCTTCAGCTCGTCGAAATACACCTAGTATAGAAGTTTGAAGCAGCTGTGAACTGTTGCGGGTGAGTTATAGCCAAGTTTAGCTATTACTATGAAAAATTTTCTGATATGAACGAAGTTATCTCGAGAACCGTTGATCGCACCTGGAAAATTCCGGTGCCATCGGCTTCAGCTCGTCGAAATACACCTAGTATAGAAGTTTGAAGCAGCTGTGAACTGTTGCGGTTGAGTTACAGCCAAGTTTAGCTAATTACTATGAAAAATTTTCTGATATGAACGAAGTTATCTCGAGAACCGTTGATCGCACATCTAAAATTTTTGTTCCATCCGCTTCAGCTCGTCGAAATACCCCCGGAAGGCAATTTTCAAACGGCTGCATTCAGTTGTCGGGGAAATAATTGCAGTCTTATCCGTTTTAGTGAAAATCGTGCGTTTCAGCAGCTGAAAAACACTTTTTTGAAGAAAAATTTTTTGAAATCTTGCATTTTGACGCTGTACGACACCGTCGATGGGTGCATGGCATCATTTTGTAGTACCGCACGCATTTTTTATACCGATCTGACGCTGTTTTTTGATTCACATCTTTCGCCCTATGGTCGACGTTCTCTGAAGAACCGTTGATCGCACCTGAAAAATTCCTGTTTCATCGGCTTCAGTAGGACGAACTACACCTAGTACGATGTTTAGCAACGGCTGTAAACTGTTGCGGGTGAGTTACAGCCAACTTTATCTTTTACTATGAAAAATTTTCTGATATGAACGAAGTTATCTCGAGAACCGTTGATCGCACCTGGAAAATTCCGATGCCATCGGCTTCAGCTCGTCGAAATACACCTAGTATACAAGTTTGAAGCAGCTGTGAACTGTTGCGGGTGAGTTATATCCAAGTTTAGCTATTACTATGAAAAATTTTCTGATATGAACGAAGTTATCTCGAGAACCGTTGATCGCACCTGGAAAATTCCGGTGCCATCGGCTTCAGCTCGTCGAAATACACCTAGTATAGGAGTTTGAAGCAGCTGTGAACTGTTGCGGTTGAGTTACAGCCAAGTTTAGCTAATTACTATGAAAAATTTTCTGATATGAACGAAGTTATCTCGAGAACCGTTGATCGCACATCTAAAATTTGTGTTCCATCCGCTTCAGCTCGTCGAAATACCCCCGGAAGGCAATTTTCAAACGGCTGCATTCAGTTGTCGGGGAAATAATCGCAGTCTTATCCGTTTTAGTGAAAATCGTGCGTTTCAGCAGCTGAAAAACACTTTTTTGAAGAAAAATTTTTTGAAATCTTGCATTTTGACGCTGTACGACACCGTCGATGGGTGCATGGCATCATTTTGTAGTACCGCACGCATTTTTTATACCGATCTGACGCTGTTTTTTGATTCACATCTTTCGCCCTATGGTCGACGTTCTCTGAAGAACCGTTGATCGCACCTGAAAAATTCCTGTTTCATCGGCTTCAGTAGGACGAAATACACCTAGTACGATGTTTAGCAACGGCTGTAAACTGTTGCGGGTGAGTTACAGCCAACTTTATCTTTTACTATGAAAAATTTTCTGATATGAACGAAGTTATCTCGAGAACCGTTGATCGCACCTGGAAAATTCCGATGCCATCGGCTTCAGCTCGTCGAAATACACCTAGTATAGAAGTTTGAAGCAGCTGTGAACTGTTGCGGGTGAGTTATATCCAAGTTTAGCTATTACTATGAAAAATTTTCTGATATGAACGAAGTTATCTCGAGAACCGTTGATCGCACCTGGAAAATTCCGGTGCCATCGGCTTCAGCTCGTCGAAATACACCTAGTATAGAAGTTTGAAGCAGCTGTGAACTGTTGCGGTTGAGTTACAGCCAAGTTTAGCTAATTACTATGAAAAATTTTCTGATATGAACGAAGTTATCTCGAGAACCGTTGATCGCACATCTAAAATTTTTGTTCCATCCGCTTCAGCTCGTCGAAATACCCCCGGAAGGCAATTTTCAAACGGCTGCATTCAGTTGTCGGGGAAATAATTGCAGTCTTATCCGTTTTAGTGAAAATCGTGCGTTTCAGCAGCTGAAAAACACTTTTTTGAAGAAAAATTTTTTGAAATCTTGCATTTTGACGCTGTACGACACCGTCGATGGGTGCATGGCATCATTTTGTAGTACCGCACGCATTTTTTATACCGATCTGACGCTGTTTTTTGATTCACATCTTTCGCCCTATGGTCGACGTTCTCTGAAGAACCGTTGATCGCACCTGAAAAATTCCTGTTTCATCGGCTTCAGTAGGACGAAATACACCTAGTACGATGTTTAGCAACGGCTGTAAACTGTTGCGGGTGAGTTACAGCCAACTTTATCTTTTACTATGAAAAATTTTCTGATATGAACGAAGTTATCTCGAGAACCGTTGATCGCACCTGGAAAATTCCGATGCCATCGGCTTCAGCTCGTCGAAATACACCTAGTATAGAAGTTTGAAGCAGCTGTGAACTGTTGCGGGTGAGTTATAGCCAAGTTTAGCTATTACTATGAAAAATTTTCTGATATGAACGAAGTTATCTCGAGAACCGTTGATCGCACCTGGAAAATTCCGGTGCCATCGGCTTCAGCTCGTCGAAATACACCTAGTATAGAAGTTTGAAGCAGCTGTGAACTGTTGCGGTTGAGTTACAGCCAAGTTTAGCTAATTACTATGAAAAATTTTCTGATATGAACGAAGTTATCTCGAGAACCGTTGATCGCACATCTAAAATTTTTGTTCCATCCGCTTCAGCTCGTCGAAATACCCCCGGAAGGCAATTTTCAAACGGCTGCATTCAGTTGTCGGGGAAATAATTGCAGTCTTATCCGTTTTAGTGAAAATCGTGCGTTTCAGCAGCTGAAAAACACTTTTTTGAAGAAAAATTTTTTGAAATCTTGCATTTTGACGCTGTACGACACCGTCGATGGGTGCATGGCATCATTTTGTAGTACCGCACGCATTTTTTATACCGATCTGACGCTGTTTTTTGATTCACATCTTTCGCCCTATGGTCGACGTTCTCTCAAGAACCGTTGATCGCACCTGAAAAATTCCTGTTTCATCGGCTTCAGTAGGACGAAATACACCTAGTACGATGTTTAGCAACGGCTGTAAACTGTTGCGGGTGAGTTACAGCCAACTTTATCTTTTACTATGAAAAATTTTCTGATATGAACGAAGTTATCTCGAGAACCGTTGATCGCACCTGGAAAATTCCGATGCCATCGGCTTCAGCTCGTCGAAATACACCTAGTATAGAAGTTTGAAGCAGCTGTGAACTGTTGCGGGTGAGTTATATCCAAGTTTAGCTATTACTATGAAAAATTTTCTGATATGAACGAAGTTATCTCGAGAACCGTTGATCGCACCTGGAAAATTCCGGTGCCATCGGCTTCAGCTCGTCGAAATACACCTAGTATAGAAGTTTGAAGCAGCTGTGAACTGTTGCGGTTGAGTTACAGCCAAGTTTAGCTAATTACTATGAAAAATTTTCTGATATGAACGAAGTTATCTCGAGAACCGTTGATCGCACATCTAAAATTTTTGTTCCATCCGCTTCAGCTCGTCGAAATACCCCCGGAAGGCAATTTTCAAACGGCTGCATTCAGTTGTCGGGGAAATAATTGCAGTCTTATCCGTTTTAGTGAAAATCGTGCGTTTCAGCAGCTGAAAAACACTTTTTTGAAGAAAAATTTTTTGAAATCTTGCATTTTGACGCTGTACGACACCGTCGATGGGTGCATGGCATCATTTTGTAGTACCGCACGCATTTTTTATACCGATCTGACGCTGTTTTTTGATTCACATCTTTCGCCCTATGGTCGACGTTCTCTGAAGAACCGTTGATCGCACCTGAAAAATTCCTGTTTCATCGGCTTCAGTAGGACGAAATACACCTAGTACGATGTTTAGCAACGGCTGTAAACTGTTGCGGGTGAGTTACAGCCAACTTTATCTTTTACTATGAAAAATTTTCTGATATGAACGAAGTTATCTCGAGAACCGTTGATCGCACCTGGAAAATTCCGATGCCATGGGCTTCAGCTCGTCGAAATACACCTAGTATAGAAGTTTGAAGCAGCTGTGAACTGTTGCGGGTGAGTTATATCCAAGTTTAGCTATTACTATGAAAAATTTTCTGATATGAACGAAGTTATCTCGAGAACCGTTGATCGCACCTGGAAAATTCCGGTGCCATCGGCTTCAGCTCGTCGAAATACACCTAGTATAGAAGTTTGAAGCAGCTGTGAACTGTTGCGGTTGAGTTACAGCCAAGTTTAGCTAATTACTATGAAAAATTTTCTGATATGAACGAAGTTATCTCGAGAACCGTTGATCGCACATCTAAAATTTTTGTTCCATCCGCTTCAGCTCGTCGAAATACCCCCGGAAGGCAATTTTCAAACGGCTGCATTCAGTTGTCGGGGAAATAATTGCAGTCTTATCCGTTTTAGTGAAAATCGTGCGTTTCAGCAGCTGAAAAACACTTTTTTGAAGAAAAATTTTTTGAAATCTTGCATTTTGACGCTGTACGACACCGTCGATGGGTGCATGGCATCATTTTGTAGTACCGCACGCATTTTTTATACCGATCTGACGCTGTTTTTTGATTCACATCTTTCGCCCTATGGTCGACGTTCTCTGAAGAACCGTTGATCGCACCTGAAAAATTCCTGTTTCATCGGCTTCAGTAGGACGAAATACACCTAGTACGATGTTTAGCAACGGCTGTAAACTGTTGCGGGTGAGTTACAGCCAACTTTATCTTTTACTATGAAAAATTTTCTGATATGAACGAAGTTATCTCGAGAACCGTTGATCGCACCTGGAAAATTCCGATGCCATCGGCTTCAGCTCGTCGAAATACACCTAGTATACAAGTTAGAAGCAGCTGTGAACTGTTGCGGGTGAGTTATATCCAAGTTTAGCTATTACTATGAAAAATTTTCTGATATGAACGAAGTTATCTCGAGAACCGTTGATCGCACCTGGAAAATTCCGGTGCCATCGGCTTCAGCTCGTCGAAATACACCTAGTATAGAAGTTTGAAGCAGCTGTGAACTGTTGCGGTTGAGTTACAGCCAAGTTTAGCTAATTACTATGAAAAATTTTCTGATATGAACGAAGTTATCTCGAGAACCGTTGATCGCACATCTAAAATTTGTGTTCCATCCGCTTCAGCTCGTCGAAATACCCCCGGAAGGCAATTTTCAAACGGCTGCATTCAGTTGTCGGGGAAATAATCGCAGTCTTATCCGTTTTAGTGAAAATCGTGCGTTTCAGCAGCTGAAAAACACTTTTTTGAAGAAAAATTTTTTGAAATCTTGCATTTTGACGCTGTACGACACCGTCGATGGGTGCATGGCATCATTTTGTAGTACCGCACGCATTTTTTATACCGATCTGACGCTGTTTTTTGATTCACATCTTTCGCCCTATGGTCGACGTTCTCTGAAGAACCGTTGATCGCACCTGAAAAATTCCTGTTTCATCGGCTTCAGTAGGACGAAATACACCTAGTACGATGTTTAGCAACGGCTGTAAACTGTTGCGGGTGAGTTACAGCCAACTTTATCTTTTACTATGAAAAATTTTCTGATATGAACGAAGTTATCTCGAGAACCGTTGATCGCACCTGGAAAATTCCGATGCCATCGGCTTCAGCTCGTCGAAATACACCTAGTATAGAAGTTTGAAGCAGCTGTGAACTGTTGCGGGTGAGTTATATCCAAGTTTAGCTATTACTATGAAAAATTTTCTGATATGAACGAAGTTATCTCGAGAACCGTTGATCGCACCTGGAAAATTCCGGTGCCATCGGCTTCAGCTCGTCGAAATACACCTAGTATAGAAGTTTGAAGCAGCTGTGAACTGTTGCGGTTGAGTTACAGCCAAGTTTAGCTAATTACTATGAAAAATTTTCTGATATGAACGAAGTTATCTCGAGAACCGTTGATCGCACATCTAAAATTTGTGTTCCATCCGCTTCAGCTCGTCGAAATACCCCCGGAAGGCAATTTTCAAACGGCTGCATTCAGTTGTCGGGGAAATAATCGCAGTCTTATCCGTTTTAGTGAAAATCGTGCGTTTCAGCAGCTGAAAAACACTTTTTTGAAGAAAAATTTTTTGAAATCTTGCATTTTGACGCTGTACGACACCGTCGATGGGTGCATGGCATCATTTTGTAGTACCGCACGCATTTTTTATACCGATCTGACGCTGTTTTTTGATTCACATCTTTCGCCCTATGGTCGACGTTCTCTGAAGAACCGTTGATCGCACCTGAAAAATTCCTGTTTCATCGGCTTCAGTAGGACGAAATACACCTAGTACGATGTTTAGCAACGGCTGTAAACTGTTGCGGGTGAGTTACAGCCAACTTTATCTTTTACTATGAAAAATTTTCTGATATGAACGAAGTTATCTCGAGAACCGTTGATCGCACCTGGAAAATTCCGATGCCATCGGCTTCAGCTCGTCGAAATACACCTAGTATAGAAGTTTGAAGCAGCTGTGAACTGTTGCGGGTGAGTTATATCCAAGTTTAGCTATTACTATGAAAAATTTTCTGATATGAACGAAGTTATCTCGAGAACCGTTGATCGCACCTGGAAAATTCCGGTGCCATCGGCTTCAGCTCGTCGAAATACACCTAGTATAGAAGTTTGAAGCAGCTGTGAACTGTTGCGGTTGAGTTACAGCCAAGTTTAGCTAATTACTATGAAAAATTTTCTGATATGAACGAAGTTATCTCGAGAACCGTTGATCGCACCTGGAAAATTCCGATGCCATCGGCTTCAGCTCGTCGAAATACACCTAGTATACAAGTTTGAAGCAGCTGTGAACTGTTGCGGGTGAGTTATATCCAAGTTTAGCTATTACTATGAAAAATTTTCTGATATGAACGAAGTTATCTCGAGAACCGTTGATCGCACCTGGAAAATTCCGGTGCCATCGGCTTCAGCTCGTCGAAATACACCTAGTATAGAAGTTTGAAGCAGCTGTGAACTGTTGCGGTTGAGTTACAGCCAAGTTTAGCTAATTACTATGAAAAATTTTCTGATATGAACGAAGTTATCTCGAGAACCGTTGATCGCACATCTAAAATTTGTGTTCCATCCGCTTCAGCTCGTCGAAATACCCCCGGAAGGCAATTTTCAAACGGCTGCATTCAGTTGTCGGGGAAATAATCGCAGTCTTATCCGTTTTAGTGAAAATCGTGCGTTTCAGCAGCTGAAAAACACTTTTTTGAAGAAAAATTTTTTGAAATCTTGCATTTTGACGCTGTACGACACCGTCGATGGGTGCATGGCATCATTTTGTAGTACCGCACGCATTTTTTATACCGATCTGACGCTGTTTTTTGATTCACATCTTTCGCCCTATGGTCGACGTTCTCTGAAGAACCGTTGATCGCACCTGAAAAATTCCTGTTTCATCGGCTTCAGTAGGACGAAATACACCTAGTACGATGTTTAGCAACGGCTGTAAACTGTTGCGGGTGAGTTACAGCCAACTTTATCTTTTACTATGAAAAATTTTCTGATATGAACGAAGTTATCTCGAGAACCGTTGATCGCACCTGGAAAATTCCGATGCCATCGGCTTCAGCTCGTCGAAATACACCTAGTATACAAGTTTGAAGCAGCTGTGAACTGTTGCGGGTGAGTTATATCCAAGTTTAGCTATTACTATGAAAAATTTTCTGATATGAACGAAGTTATCTCGAGAACCGTTGATCGCACCTGGAAAATTCCGGTGCCATCGGCTTCAGCTCGTCGAAATACACCTAGTATAGAAGTTTGAAGCAGCTGTGAACTGTTGCGGTTGAGTTACAGCCAAGTTTAGCTAATTACTATGAAAAATTTTCTGATATGAACGAAGTTATCTCGAGAACCGTTGATCGCACATCTAAAATTTTTGTTCCATCCGCTTCAGCTCGTCGAAATACCCCCGGAAGGCAATTTTCAAACGGCTGCATTCAGTTGTCGGGGAAATAATTGCAGTCTTATCCGTTTTAGTGAAAATCGTGCGTTTCAGCAGCTGAAAAACACTTTTTTGAAGAAAAATTTTTTGAAATCTTGCATTTTGACGCTGTACGACACCGTCGATGGGTGCATGGCATCATTTTGTAGTACCGCACGCATTTTTTATACCGATCTGACGCTGTTTTTTGATTCACATCTTTCGCCCTATGGTCGACGTTCTCTCAAGAACCGTTGATCGCACCTGAAAAATTCCTGTTTCATCGGCTTCAGTAGGACGAAATACACCTAGTACGATGTTTAGCAACGGCTGTAAACTGTTGCGGGTGAGTTACAGCCAACTTTATCTTTTACTATGAAAAATTTTCTGATATGAACGAAGTTATCTCGAGAACCGTTGATCGCACCTGGAAAATTCCGATGCCATCGGCTTCAGCTCGTCGAAATACACCTAGTATAGAAGTTTGAAGCAGCTGTGAACTGTTGCGGGTGAGTTATATCCAAGTTTAGCTATTACTATGAAAAATTTTCTGATATGAACGAAGTTATCTCGAGAACCGTTGATCGCACCTGGAAAATTCCGGTGCCATCGGCTTCAGCTCGTCGAAATACACCTAGTATAGAAGTTTGAAGCAGCTGTGAACTGTTGCGGTTGAGTTACAGCCAAGTTTAGCTAATTACTATGAAAAATTTTCTGATATGAACGAAGTTATCTCGAGAACCGTTGATCGCACATCTAAAATTTTTGTTCCATCCGCTTCAGCTCGTCGAAATACCCCCGGAAGGCAATTTTCAAACGGCTGCATTCAGTTGTCGGGGAAATAATTGCAGTCTTATCCGTTTTAGTGAAAATCGTGCGTTTCAGCAGCTGAAAAACACTTTTTTGAAGAAAAATTTTTTGAAATCTTGCATTTTGACGCTGTACGACACCGTCGATGGGTGCATGGCATCATTTTGTAGTACCGCACGCATTTTTTATACCGATCTGACGCTGTTTTTTGATTCACATCTTTCGCCCTATGGTCGACGTTCTCTGAAGAACCGTTGATCGCACCTGAAAAATTCCTGTTTCATCGGCTTCAGTAGGACGAAATACACCTAGTACGATGTTTAGCAACGGCTGTAAACTGTTGCGGGTGAGTTACAGCCAACTTTATCTTTTACTATGAAAAATTTTCTGATATGAACGAAGTTATCTCGAGAACCGTTGATCGCACCTGGAAAATTCCGATGCCATGGGCTTCAGCTCGTCGAAATACACCTAGTATAGAAGTTTGAAGCAGCTGTGAACTGTTGCGGGTGAGTTATATCCAAGTTTAGCTATTACTATGAAAAATTTTCTGATATGAACGAAGTTATCTCGAGAACCGTTGATCGCACCTGGAAAATTCCGGTGCCATCGGCTTCAGCTCGTCGAAATACACCTAGTATAGAAGTTTGAAGCAGCTGTGAACTGTTGCGGTTGAGTTACAGCCAAGTTTAGCTAATTACTATGAAAAATTTTCTGATATGAACGAAGTTATCTCGAGAACCGTTGATCGCACATCTAAAATTTTTGTTCCATCCGCTTCAGCTCGTCGAAATACCCCCGGAAGGCAATTTTCAAACGGCTGCATTCAGTTGTCGGGGAAATAATTGCAGTCTTATCCGTTTTAGTGAAAATCGTGCGTTTCAGCAGCTGAAAAACACTTTTTTGAAGAAAAATTTTTTGAAATCTTGCATTTTGACGCTGTACGACACCGTCGATGGGTGCATGGCATCATTTTGTAGTACCGCACGCATTTTTTATACCGATCTGACGCTGTTTTTTGATTCACATCTTTCGCCCTATGGTCGACGTTCTCTGAAGAACCGTTGATCGCACCTGAAAAATTCCTGTTTCATCGGCTTCAGTAGGACGAAATACACCTAGTACGATGTTTAGCAACGGCTGTAAACTGTTGCGGGTGAGTTACAGCCAACTTTATCTTTTACTATGAAAAATTTTCTGATATGAACGAAGTTATCTCGAGAACCGTTGATCGCACCTGGAAAATTCCGATGCCATCGGCTTCAGCTCGTCGAAATACACCTAGTATACAAGTTTGAAGCAGCTGTGAACTGTTGCGGGTGAGTTATATCCAAGTTTAGCTATTACTATGAAAAATTTTCTGATATGAACGAAGTTATCTCGAGAACCGTTGATCGCACCTGGAAAATTCCGGTGCCATCGGCTTCAGCTCGTCGAAATACACCTAGTATAGAAGTTTGAAGCAGCTGTGAACTGTTGCGGTTGAGTTACAGCCAAGTTTAGCTAATTACTATGAAAAATTTTCTGATATGAACGAAGTTATCTCGAGAACCGTTGATCGCACATCTAAAATTTGTGTTCCATCCGCTTCAGCTCGTCGAAATACCCCCGGAAGGCAATTTTCAAACGGCTGCATTCAGTTGTCGGGGAAATAATCGCAGTCTTATCCGTTTTAGTGAAAATCGTGCGTTTCAGCAGCTGAAAAACACTTTTTTGAAGAAAAATTTTTTGAAATCTTGCATTTTGACGCTGTACGACACCGTCGATGGGTGCATGGCATCATTTTGTAGTACCGCACGCATTTTTTATACCGATCTGACGCTGTTTTTTGATTCACATCTTTCGCCCTATGGTCGACGTTCTCTGAAGAACCGTTGATCGCACCTGAAAAATTCCTGTTTCATCGGCTTCAGTAGGACGAAATACACCTAGTACGATGTTTAGCAACGGCTGTAAACTGTTGCGGGTGAGTTACAGCCAACTTTATCTTTTACTATGAAAAATTTTCTGATATGAACGAAGTTATCTCGAGAACCGTTGATCGCACCTGGAAAATTCCGATGCCATGGGCTTCAGCTCGTCGAAATACACCTAGTATAGAAGTTTGAAGCAGCTGTGAACTGTTGCGGGTGAGTTATATCCAAGTTTAGCTATTACTATGAAAAATTTTCTGATATGAACGAAGTTATCTCGAGAACCGTTGATCGCACCTGGAAAATTCCGGTGCCATCGGCTTCAGCTCGTCGAAATACACCTAGTATAGAAGTTTGAAGCAGCTGTGAACTGTTGCGGTTGAGTTACAGCCAAGTTTAGCTAATTACTATGAAAAATTTTCTGATATGAACGAAGTTATCTCGAGAACCGTTGATCGCACATCTAAAATTTTTGTTCCATCCGCTTCAGCTCGTCGAAATACCCCCGGAAGGCAATTTTCAAACGGCTGCATTCAGTTGTCGGGGAAATAATTGCAGTCTTATCCGTTTTAGTGAAAATCGTGCGTTTCAGCAGCTGAAAAACACTTTTTTGAAGAAAAATTTTTTGAAATCTTGCATTTTGACGCTGTACGACACCGTCGATGGGTGCATGGCATCATTTTGTAGTACCGCACGCATTTTTTATACCGATCTGACGCTGTTTTTTGATTCACATCTTTCGCCCTATGGTCGACGTTCTCTGAAGAACCGTTGATCGCACCTGAAAAATTCCTGTTTCATCGGCTTCAGTAGGACGAAATACACCTAGTACGATGTTTAGCAACGGCTGTAAACTGTTGCGGGTGAGTTACAGCCAACTTTATCTTTTACTATGAAAAATTTTCTGATATGAACGAAGTTATCTCGAGAACCGTTGATCGCACCTGGAAAATTCCGATGCCATCGGCTTCAGCTCGTCGAAATACACCTAGTATACAAGTTTGAAGCAGCTGTGAACTGTTGCGGGTGAGTTATATCCAAGTTTAGCTATTACTATGAAAAATTTTCTGATATGAACGAAGTTATCTCGAGAACCGTTGATCGCACCTGGAAAATTCCGGTGCCATCGGCTTCAGCTCGTCGAAATACACCTAGTATAGAAGTTTGAAGCAGCTGTGAACTGTTGCGGTTGAGTTACAGCCAAGTTTAGCTAATTACTATGAAAAATTTTCTGATATGAACGAAGTTATCTCGAGAACCGTTGATCGCACATCTAAAATTTGTGTTCCATCCGCTTCAGCTCGTCGAAATACCCCCGGAAGGCAATTTTCAAACGGCTGCATTCAGTTGTCGGGGAAATAATCGCAGTCTTATCCGTTTTAGTGAAAATCGTGCGTTTCAGCAGCTGAAAAACACTTTTTTGAAGAAAAATTTTTTGAAATCTTGCATTTTGACGCTGTACGACACCGTCGATGGGTGCATGGCATCATTTTGTAGTACCGCACGCATTTTTTATACCGATCTGACGCTGTTTTTTGATTCACATCTTTCGCCCTATGGTCGACGTTCTCTGAAGAACCGTTGATCGCACCTGAAAAATTCCTGTTTCATCGGCTTCAGTAGGACGAAATACACCTAGTACGATGTTTAGCAACGGCTGTAAACTGTTGCGGGTGAGTTACAGCCAACTTTATCTTTTACTATGAAAAATTTTCTGATATGAACGAAGTTATCTCGAGAACCGTTGATCGCACCTGGAAAATTCCGATGCCATCGGCTTCA
The DNA here is from genome assembly GCF_034640455.1 of Diachasmimorpha longicaudata. NCBI lineage: Eukaryota > Metazoa > Arthropoda > Insecta > Hymenoptera > Braconidae > Diachasmimorpha > Diachasmimorpha longicaudata. The sequence goes on along the minus strand of NW_026973904.1, from coordinate 659,323 downwards.
GCTCGTCGAAATACACCTAGTATAGAAGTTTGAAGCAGCTGTGAACTGTTGCGGGTGAGTTATATCCAAGTTTAGCTATTACTATGAAAAATTTTCTGATATGAACGAAGTTATCTCGAGAACCGTTGATCGCACCTGGAAAATTCCGGTGCCATCGGCTTCAGCTCGTCGAAATACACCTAGTATAGAAGTTTGAAGCAGCTGTGAACTGTTGCGGTTGAGTTACAGCCAAGTTTAGCTAATTACTATGAAAAATTTTCTGATATGAACGAAGTTATCTCGAGAACCGTTGATCGCACATCTAAAATTTGTGTTCCATCCGCTTCAGCTCGTCGAAATACCCCCGGAAGGCAATTTTCAAACGGCTGCATTCAGTTGTCGGGGAAATAATCGCAGTCTTATCCGTTTTAGTGAAAATCGTGCGTTTCAGCAGCTGAAAAACACTTTTTTGAAGAAAAATTTTTTGAAATCTTGCATTTTGACGCTGTACGACACCGTCGATGGGTGCATGGCATCATTTTGTAGTACCGCACGCATTTTTTATACCGATCTGACGCTGTTTTTTGATTCACATCTTTCGCCCTATGGTCGACGTTCTCTGAAGAACCGTTGATCGCACCTGAAAAATTCCTGTTTCATCGGCTTCAGTAGGACGAAATACACCTAGTACGATGTTTAGCAACGGCTGTAAACTGTTGCGGGTGAGTTACAGCCAACTTTATCTTTTACTATGAAAAATTTTCTGATATGAACGAAGTTATCTCGAGAACCGTTGATCGCACCTGGAAAATTCCGATGCCATCGGCTTCAGCTCGTCGAAATACACCTAGTATACAAGTTTGAAGCAGCTGTGAACTGTTGCGGGTGAGTTATATCCAAGTTTAGCTATTACTATGAAAAATTTTCTGATATGAACGAAGTTATCTCGAGAACCGTTGATCGCACCTGGAAAATTCCGGTGCCATCGGCTTCAGCTCGTCGAAATACACCTAGTATAGAAGTTTGAAGCAGCTGTGAACTGTTGCGGTTGAGTTACAGCCAAGTTTAGCTAATTACTATGAAAAATTTTCTGATATGAACGAAGTTATCTCGAGAACCGTTGATCGCACATCTAAAATTTGTGTTCCATCCGCTTCAGCTCGTCGAAATACCCCCGGAAGGCAATTTTCAAACGGCTGCATTCAGTTGTCGGGGAAATAATCGCAGTCTTATCCGTTTTAGTGAAAATCGTGCGTTTCAGCAGCTGAAAAACACTTTTTTGAAGAAAAATTTTTTGAAATCTTGCATTTTGACGCTGTACGACACCGTCGATGGGTGCATGGCATCATTTTGTAGTACCGCACGCATTTTTTATACCGATCTGACGCTGTTTTTTGATTCACATCTTTCGCCCTATGGTCGACGTTCTCTGAAGAACCGTTGATCGCACCTGAAAAATTCCTGTTTCATCGGCTTCAGTAGGACGAAATACACCTAGTACGATGTTTAGCAACGGCTGTAAACTGTTGCGGGTGAGTTACAGCCAACTTTATCTTTTACTATGAAAAATTTTCTGATATGAACGAAGTTATCTCGAGAACCGTTGATCGCACCTGGAAAATTCCGATGCCATCGGCTTCAGCTCGTCGAAATACACCTAGTATAGAAGTTTGAAGCAGCTGTGAACTGTTGCGGGTGAGTTATATCCAAGTTTAGCTATTACTATGAAAAATTTTCTGATATGAACGAAGTTATCTCGAGAACCGTTGATCGCACCTGGAAAATTCCGGTGCCATCGGCTTCAGCTCGTCGAAATACACCTAGTATAGAAGTTTGAAGCAGCTGTGAACTGTTGCGGTTGAGTTACAGCCAAGTTTAGCTAATTACTATGAAAAATTTTCTGATATGAACGAAGTTATCTCGAGAACCGTTGATCGCACATCTAAAATTTGTGTTCCATCCGCTTCAGCTCGTCGAAATACCCCCGGAAGGCAATTTTCAAACGGCTGCATTCAGTTGTCGGGGAAATAATCGCAGTCTTATCCGTTTTAGTGAAAATCGTGCGTTTCAGCAGCTGAAAAACACTTTTTTGAAGAAAAATTTTTTGAAATCTTGCATTTTGACGCTGTACGACACCGTCGATGGGTGCATGGCATCATTTTGTAGTACCGCACGCATTTTTTATACCGATCTGACGCTGTTTTTTGATTCACATCTTTCGCCCTATGGTCGACGTTCTCTGAAGAACCGTTGATCGCACCTGAAAAATTCCTGTTTCATCGGCTTCAGTAGGACGAAATACACCTAGTACGATGTTTAGCAACGGCTGTAAACTGTTGCGGGTGAGTTACAGCCAACTTTATCTTTTACTATGAAAAATTTTCTGATATGAACGAAGTTATCTCGAGAACCGTTGATCGCACCTGGAAAATTCCGATGCCATCGGCTTCAGCTCGTCGAAATACACCTAGTATAGAAGTTTGAAGCAGCTGTGAACTGTTGCGGGTGAGTTATATCCAAGTTTAGCTATTACTATGAAAAATTTTCTGATATGAACGAAGTTATCTCGAGAACCGTTGATCGCACCTGGAAAATTCCGGTGCCATCGGCTTCAGCTCGTCGAAATACACCTAGTATAGAAGTTTGAAGCAGCTGTGAACTGTTGCGGTTGAGTTACAGCCAAGTTTAGCTAATTACTATGAAAAATTTTCTGATATGAACGAAGTTATCTCGAGAACCGTTGATCGCACATCTAAAATTTTTGTTCCATCCGCTTCAGCTCGTCGAAATACCCCCGGAAGGCAATTTTCAAACGGCTGCATTCAGTTGTCGGGGAAATAATTGCAGTCTTATCCGTTTTAGTGAAAATCGTGCGTTTCAGCAGCTGAAAAACACTTTTTTGAAGAAAAATTTTTTGAAATCTTGCATTTTGACGCTGTACGACACCGTCGATGGGTGCATGGCATCATTTTGTAGTACCGCACGCATTTTTTATACCGATCTGACGCTGTTTTTTGATTCACATCTTTCGCCCTATGGTCGACGTTCTCTGAAGAACCGTTGATCGCACCTGAAAAATTCCTGTTTCATCGGCTTCAGTAGGACGAAATACACCTAGTACGATGTTTAGCAACGGCTGTAAACTGTTGCGGGTGAGTTACAGCCAACTTTATCTTTTACTATGAAAAATTTTCTGATATGAACGAAGTTATCTCGAGAACCGTTGATCGCACCTGGAAAATTCCGATGCCATCGGCTTCAGCTCGTCGAAATACACCTAGTATACAAGTTTGAAGCAGCTGTGAACTGTTGCGGGTGAGTTATATCCAAGTTTAGCTATTACTATGAAAAATTTTCTGATATGAACGAAGTTATCTCGAGAACCGTTGATCGCACCTGGAAAATTCCGGTGCCATCGGCTTCAGCTCGTCGAAATACACCTAGTATAGAAGTTTGAAGCAGCTGTGAACTGTTGCGGTTGAGTTACAGCCAAGTTTAGCTAATTACTATGAAAAATTTTCTGATATGAACGAAGTTATCTCGAGAACCGTTGATCGCACATCTAAAATTTTTGTTCCATCCGCTTCAGCTCGTCGAAATACCCCCGGAAGGCAATTTTCAAATGGCTGCATTCAGTTGTCGGGGAAATAATTGCAGTCTTATCCGTTTTATTGAAAATCGTGCGTTTCAGCAGCTGAAAAACACTTTTTTGAAGAAAAATTTTTTGAAATCTTGCATTTTGACGCTGTACGACACCGTCGATGGGTGCATGGCATCATTTTGTAGTACCGCACGCATTTTTTATACCGATCTGACGCTGTTTTTTGATTCACATCTTTCGCCCTATGGTCGACGTTCTCTGAAGAACCGTTGATCGCACCTGAAAAATTCCTGTTTCATCGGCTTCAGTAGGACGAAATACACCTAGTACGATGTTTAGCAACGGCTGTAAACTGTTGCGGGTGAGTTACAGCCAACTTTATCTTTTACTATGAAAAATTTTCTGATATGAACGAAGTTATCTCGAGAACCGTTGATCGCACCTGGAAAATTCCGATGCCATCGGCTTCAGCTCGTCGAAATACACCTAGTATACAAGTTTGAAGCAGCTGTGAACTGTTGCGGGTGAGTTATATCCAAGTTTAGCTATTACTATGAAAAATTTTCTGATATGAACGAAGTTATCTCGAGAACCGTTGATCGCACCTGGAAAATTCCGGTGCCATCGGCTTCAGCTCGTCGAAATACACCTAGTATAGAAGTTTGAAGCAGCTGTGAACTGTTGCGGTTGAGTTACAGCCAAGTATAGCTAATTACTATGAAAAATTTTCTGATATGAACGAAGTTATCTCGAGAACCGTTGATCGCACATCTAAAATTTTTGTTCCATCCGCTTCAGCTCGTCGAAATACCCCCGGAAGGCAATTTTCAAATGGCTGCATTCAGTTGTCGGGGAAATAATTGCAGTCTTATCCGTTTTAGTGAAAATCGTGCGTTTCAGCAGCTGAAAAACACTTTTTTGAAGAAAAATTTTTTGAAATCTTGCATTTTGACGCTGTACGACACCGTCGATGGGTGCATGGCATCATTTTGTAGTACCGCACGCATTTTTTATACCGATCTGACGCTGTTTTTTGATTCACATCTTTCGCCCTATGGTCGACGTTCTCTGAAGAACCGTTGATCGCACCTGAAAAATTCCTGTTTCATCGGCTTCAGTAGGACGAAATACACCTAGTACGATGTTTAGCAACGGCTGTAAACTGTAGCGGGTGAGTTACAGCCAACTTTATCTTTTACTATGAAAAATTTTCTGATATGAACGAAGGTATCTCTAGAACCGTTGATCGCACCTGGAAAATTCCGATGCCATCGGCTTCAGCTCGTCGAAATACACCTAGTATACAAGTTTGAAGCAGCTGTGAACTGTTGCGGGTGAGTTATATCCAAGTTTAGCTATTACTATGAAAAATTTTCTGATATGAACGAAGTTATCTCGAGAACCGTTGATCGCACCTGGAAAATTCCGGTGCCATCGGCTTCAGCTCGTCGAAATACACCTAGTATAGAAGTTTGAAGCAGCTGTGAACTGTTGCGGTTGAGTTACAGCCAAGTTTAGCTAATTACTATGAAAAATTTTCTGATATGCACGAAGTTATCTCGAGAACCGTTGATCGCACATCTAAAATTTGTGTTCCATCCGCTTCAGCTCGTCGAAATACCCCCGGAAGGCAATTTTCAAACGGCTGCATTCAGTTGTCGGGGAAATAATTGCAGTCTTATCCGTTTTAGTGAAAATCGTGCGTTTCAGCAGCTGAAAAACACTTTTTTGAAGAAAAATTTTTTGAAATCTTGCATTTTGACGCTGTACGACACCGTCGACGGGTGCATGGCATCATTTTGTAGTACCGCACGCATTTTTTATACCGATCTGACGCTGTTTTTTGATTCACATCTTTCGCCCTATGGTCGACGTTCTCTGAAGAACCGTTGATCGCACCTGAAAAATTCCTGTTTCATCGGCTTCAGTAGGACGAAATACACCTAGTACGATGTTTAGCAACGGCTGTAAACTGTTGCGGGTGAGTTACAGCCAACTTTATCTTTTACTATGAAAAATTTTCTGATATGAACGAAGTTATCTCGAGAACCGTTGATCGCACCTGGAAAATTCCGATGCCATCGGCTTCAGCTCGTCGAAATACACCTAGTATAGAAGTTTGAAGCAGCTGTGAACTGTTGCGGGTGAGTTATATCCAAGTTTAGCTATTACTATGAAAAATGTTCTGATATGAACGAAGTTATCTCGAGAACCGTTGATCGCACCTGGAAAATTCCGGTGCCATCGCCTTCAGCTCGTCGAAATACACCTAGTATAGAAGTTTGAAGCAGCTGTGAACTGTTGCGGTTGAGTTACAGCCAAGTTTAGCTAATTACTATGAAAAATTTTCTGATATGAACGAAGTTATCTCGAGAACCGTTGATCGCACATCTAAAATTTTTGTTCCATCCGCTTCAGCTCGTCGAAATACCCCCGGAAGGCAATTTTCAAACGGCTGCATTCAGTTGTCGGGGAAATAATTGCAGTCTTATCCGTTTTAGTGAAAATCGTGCGTTTCAGCAGCTGAAAAACACTTTTTTGAAGAAAAATTTTTTGAAATCTTGCATTTTGCCGCTGTACGACACCGTCGATGGGTGCATGGCATCATTTTGTAGTACCGCACGCATTTTTTATACCGATCTGACGCTGTTTTTTGATTCACATCTTTCGCCCTATGGTCGACGTTCTCTCAAGAACCGTTGATCGCACCTGAAAAATTCCTGTTTCATCGGCTTCAGTAGGACGAAATACACCTAGTACGATGTTTAGCAACGGGTGTAAACTGTTGCGGGTGAGTTACAGCCAACTTTATCTTTTACTATGAAAAATTTTCTGATATGAACGAAGTTATCTCGAGAACCGTTGATCGCACCTGGAAAATTCCGATGCCATCGGCTTCAGCTCGTCGAAATACACCTAGTATAGAAGTTTGAAGCAGCTGTGAACTGTTGCGGGTGAGTTATATCCAAGTTTAGCTATTACTATGAAAAATTTTCTGATATGAACGAAGTTATCTCGAGAACCGTTGATCGCACCTGGAAAATTCCGGTGCCATCGGCTTCAGCTCGTCGAAATACACCTAGTATAGAAGTTTGAAGCAGCTGTGAACTGTTGCGGTTGAGTTACAGCCAAGTTTAGCTAATTACTATGAAAAATTTTCTGATATGAACGAAGTTATCTCGAGAACCGTTGATCGCACATCTAAAATTTTTGTTCCATCCGCTTCAGCTCGTCGAAATACCCCCGGAAGGCAATTTTCAAACGGCTGCATTCAGTTGTCGGGGAAATAATTGCAGTCTTATCCGTTTTAGTGAAAATCGTGCGTTTCAGCAGCTGAAAAACACTTTTTTGAAGAAAAATTTTTTGAAATCTTGCATTTTGACGCTGTACGACACCGTCGATGGGTGCATGGCATCATTTTGTAGTACCGCACGCATTTTTTATACCGATCTGACGCTGTTTTTTGATTCACATCTTTCGCCCTATGGTCGACGTTCTCTGAAGAACCGTTGATCGCACCTGAAAAATTCCTGTTTCATCGGCTTCAGTAGGACGAAATACACCTAGTACGATGTTTAGCAACGGCTGTAAACTGTTGCGGGTGAGTTACAGCCAACTTTATCTTTTACTATGAAAAATTTTCTGATATGAACGAAGTTATCTCGAGAACCGTTGATCGCACCTGGAAAATTCCGATGCCATCGGCTTCAGCTCGTCGAAATACACCTAGTATAGAAGTTTGAAGCAGCTGTGAACTGTTGCGGGTGAGTTATATCCAAGTTTAGCTATTACTATGAAAAATGTTCTGATATGAACGAAGTTATCTCGAGAACCGTTGATCGCACCTGGAAAATTCCGGTGCCATCGCCTTCAGCTCGTCGAAATACACCTAGTATAGAAGTTTGAAGCAGCTGTGAACTGTTGCGGTTGAGTTACAGCCAAGTTTAGCTAATTACTATGAAAAATTTTCTGATATGAACGAAGTTATCTCGAGAACCGTTGATCGCACATCTAAAATTTTTGTTCCATCCGCTTCAGCTCGTCGAAATACCCCCGGAAGGCAATTTTCAAACGGCTGCATTCAGTTGTCGGGGAAATAATTGCAGTCTTATCCGTTTTAGTGAAAATCGTGCGTTTCAGCAGCTGAAAAACACTTTTTTGAAGAAAAATTTTTTGAAATCTTGCATTTTGCCGCTGTACGACACCGTCGATGGGTGCATGGCATCATTTTGTAGTACCGCACGCATTTTTTATACCGATCTGACGCTGTTTTTTGATTCACATCTTTCGCCCTATGGTCGACGTTCTCTCAAGAACCGTTGATCGCACCTGAAAAATTCCTGTTTCATCGGCTTCAGTAGGACGAAATACACCTAGTACGATGTTTAGCAACGGGTGTAAACTGTTGCGGGTGAGTTACAGCCAACTTTATCTTTTACTATGAAAAATTTTCTGATATGAACGAAGTTATCTCGAGAACCGTTGATCGCACCTGGAAAATTCCGATGCCATCGGCTTCAGCTCGTCGAAATACACCTAGTATAGAAGTTTGAAGCAGCTGTGAACTGTTGCGGGTGAGTTATATCCAAGTTTAGCTATTACTATGAAAAATTTTCTGATATGAACGAAGTTATCTCGAGAACCGTTGATCGCACCTGGAAAATTCCGGTGCCATCGGCTTCAGCTCGTCGAAATACACCTAGTATAGAAGTTTGAAGCAGCTGTGAACTGTTGCGGTTGAGTTACAGCCAAGTTTAGCTAATTACTATGAAAAATTTTCTGATATGAACGAAGTTATCTCGAGAACCGTTGATCGCACATCTAAAATTTTTGTTCCATCCGCTTCAGCTCGTCGAAATACCCCCGGAAGGCAATTTTCAAACGGCTGCATTCAGTTGTCGGGGAAATAATTGCAGTCTTATCCGTTTTAGTGAAAATCGTGCGTTTCAGCAGCTGAAAAACACTTTTTTGAAGAAAAATTTTTTGAAATCTTGCATTTTGACGCTGTACGACACCGTCGATGGGTGCATGGCATCATTTTGTAGTACCGCACGCATTTTTTATACCGATCTGACGCTGTTTTTTGATTCACATCTTTCGCCCTATGGTCGACGTTCTCTGAAGAACCGTTGATCGCACCTGAAAAATTCCTGTTTCATCGGCTTCAGTAGGACGAAATACACCTAGTACGATGTTTAGCAACGGCTGTAAACTGTTGCGGGTGAGTTACAGCCAACTTTATCTTTTACTATGAAAAATTTTCTGATATGAACGAAGTTATCTCGAGAACCGTTGATCGCACCTGGAAAATTCCGATGCCATCGGCTTCAGCTCGTCGAAATACACCTAGTATAGAAGTTTGAAGCAGCTGTGAACTGTTGCGGGTGAGTTATATCCAAGTTTAGCTATTACTATGAAAAATTTTCTGATATGAACGAAGTTATCTCGAGAACCGTTGATCGCACCTGGAAAATTCCGGTGCCATCGGCTTCAGCTCGTCGAAATACACCTAGTATAGAAGTTTGAAGCAGCTGTGAACTGTTGCGGTTGAGTTACAGCCAAGTTTAGCTAATTACTATGAAAAATTTTCTGATATGAACGAAGTTATCTCGAGAACCGTTGATCGCACATCTAAAATTTTTGTTCCATCCGCTTCAGCTCGTCGAAATACCCCCGGAAGGCAATTTTCAAACGGCTGCATTCAGTTGTCGGGGAAATAATTGCAGTCTTATCCGTTTTAGTGAAAATCGTGCGTTTCAGCAGCTGAAAAACACTTTTTTGAAGAAAAATTTTTTGAAATCTTGCATTTTGACGCTGTACCACACCGTCGATGGGTGCATGGCATCATTTTGTAGTACCGCACGCATTTTTTATACCGATCTGACGCTGTTTTTTGATTCACATCTTTCGCCCTATGGTCGACGTTCTCTGAAGAACCGTTGATCGCACCTGAAAAATTCCTGTTTCATCGGCTTCAGTAGGACGAAATACACCTAGTACGATGTTTAGCAACGGCTGTAAACTGTTGCGGGTGAGTTACAGCCAACTTTATCTTTTACTATGAAAAATTTTCTGATATGAACGAAGTTATCTCGAGAACCGTTGATCGCACCTGGAAAATTCCGATGCCATCGGCTTCAGCTCGTCGAAATACACCTAGTATAGAAGTTTGAAGCAGCTGTGAACTGTTGCGGGTGAGTTATATCCAAGTTTAGCTATTACTATGAAAAATTTTCTGATATGAACGAAGTTATCTCGAGAACCGTTGATCGCACCTGGAAAATTCCGGTGCCATCGGCTTCAGCTCGTCGAAATACACCTAGTATAGAAGTTTGAAGCAGCTGTGAACTGTTGCGGTTGAGTTACAGCCAAGTTTAGCTAATTACTATGAAAAATTTTCTGATATGAACGAAGTTATCTCGAGAACCGTTGATCGCACATCTAAAATTTGTGTTCCATCCGCTTCAGCTCGTCGAAATACCCCCGGAAGGCAATTTTCAAACGGCTGCATTCAGTTGTCGGGGAAATAATTGCAGTCTTATCCGTTTTAGTGAAAATCGTGCGTTTCAGCAGCTGAAAAACACTTTTTTGAAGAAAAATTTTTTGAAATCTTGCATTTTGACGCTGTACGACACCGTCGATGGGTGCATGGCATCATTTTGTAGTACCGCACGCATTTTTTATACCGATCTGACGCTGTTTTTTGATTCACATCTTTCGCCCTATGGTCGACGTTCTCTGAAGAACCGTTGATCGCACCTGAAAAATTCCTGTTTCATCGGCTTCAGTAGGACGAAATACACCTAGTACGATGTTTAGCAACGGCTGTAAACTGTTGCGGGTGAGTTACAGCCAACTTTATCTTTTACTATGAAAAATTTTCTGATATGAACGAAGTTATCTCGAGAACCGTTGATCGCACCTGGAAAATTCCGATGCCATCGGCTTCAGCTCGTCGAAATACACCTAGTATAGAAGTTTGAAGCAGCTGTGAACTGTTGCGGGTGAGTTATAGCCAAGTTTAGCTATTACTATGAAAAATTTTCTGATATGAACGAAGTTATCTCGAGAACCGTTGATCGCACCTGGAAAATTCCGGTGCCATCGGCTTCGGCTCGTCGAAATACACCTAGTATAGAAGTTTGAAGCAGCTGTGAACTGTTGCGGTTGAGTTACAGCCAAGTTTAGCTAATTACTATGAAAAATTTTCTGATATGAACGAAGTTATCTCGAGAACCGTTGATCGCACATCTAAAATTTTTGTTCCATCCGCTTCAGCTCGTCGAAATACCCCCGGAAGGCAATTTTCAAACGGCTGCATTCAGTTGTCGGGGAAATAATTGCAGTCTTATCCGTTTTAGTGAAAATCGTGCGTTTCAGCAGCTGAAAAACACTTTTTTGAAGAAAAATTTTTTGAAATCTTGCATTTTGACGCTGTACGACACCGTCGATGGGTGCATGGCATCATTTTGTAGTACCGCACGCATTTTTTATACCGATCTGACGCTGTTTTTTGATTCACATCTTTCGCCCTATGGTCGACGTTCTCTGAAGAACCGTTGATCGCACCTGAAAAATTCCTGTTTCATCGGCTTCAGTAGGACGAAATACACCTAGTACGATGTTTAGCAACGGCTGTAAACTGTTGCGGGTGAGTTACAGCCAACTTTATCTTTTACTATGAAAAATTTTCTGATATGAACGAAGTTATCTCGAGAACCGTTGATCGCACCTGGAAAATTCCGATGCCATCGGCTTCAGCTCGTCGAAATACACCTAGTATAGAAGTTTGAAGCAGCTGTGAACTGTTGCGGGTGAGTTATATCCAAGTTTAGCTATTACTATGAAAAATTTTCTGATATGAACGAAGTTATCTCGAGAACCGTTGATCGCACCTGGAAAATTCCGGTGCCATCGGCTTCAGCTCGTCGAAATACACCTAGTATAGAAGTTTGAAGCAGCTGTGAACTGTTGCGGTTGAGTTACAGCCAAGTTTAGCTAATTACTATGAAAAATTTTCTGATATGAACGAAGTTATCTCGAGAACCGTTGATCGCACATCTAAAATTTTTGTTCCATCCGCTTCAGCTCGTCGAAATACCCCCGGAAGGCAATTTTCAAACGGCTGCATTCAGTTGTCGGGGAAATAATTGCAGTCTTATCCGTTTTAGTGAAAATCGTGCGTTTCAGCAGCTGAAAAACACTTTTTTGAAGAAAAATTTTTTGAAATCTTGCATTTTGACGCTGTACGACACCGTCGATGGGTGCATGGCATCATTTTGTAGTACCGCACGCATTTTTTATACCGATCTGACGCTGTTTTTTGATTCACATCTTTCGCCCTATGGTCGACGTTCTCTGAAGAACCGTTGATCGCACCTGAAAAATTCCTGTTTCATCGGCTTCAGTAGGACGAAATACACCTAGTACGATGTTTAGCAACGGCTGTAAACTGTTGCGGGTGAGTTACAGCCAACTTTATCTTTTACTATGAAAAATTTTCTGATATGAACGAAGTTATCTCGAGAACCGTTGATCGCACCTGGAAAATTCCGATGCCATCGGCTTCAGCTCGTCGAAATACACCTAGTATAGAAGTTTGAAGCAGCTGTGAACTGTTGCGGGTGAGTTATATCCAAGTTTAGCTATTACTATGAAAAATTTTCTGATATGAACGAAGTTATCTCGAGAACCGTTGATCGCACCTGGAAAATTCCGGTGCCATCGGCTTCAGCTCGTCGAAATACACCTAGTATAGAAGTTTGAAGCAGCTGTGAACTGTTGCGGTTGAGTTACAGCCAAGTTTAGCTAATTACTATGAAAAATTTTCTGATATGAACGAAGTTATCTCGAGAACCGTTGATCGCACATCTAAAATTTTTGTTCCATCCGCTTCAGCTCGTCGAAATACCCCCGGAAGGCAATTTTCAAACGGCTGCATTCAGTTGTCGGGGAAATAATTGCAGTCTTATCCGTTTTAGTGAAAATCGTGCGTTTCAGCAGCTGAAAAACACTTTTTTGAAGAAAAATTTTTTGAAATCTTGCATTTTGACGCTGTACCACACCGTCGATGGGTGCATGGCATCATTTTGTAGTACCGCACGCATTTTTTATACCGATCTGACGCTGTTTTTTGATTCACATCTTTCGCCCTATGGTCGACGTTCTCTGAAGAACCGTTGATCGCACCTGAAAAATTCCTGTTTCATCGGCTTCAGTAGGACGAAATACACCTAGTACGATGTTTAGCAACGGCTGTAAACTGTTGCGGGTGAGTTACAGCCAACTTTATCTTTTACTATGAAAAATTTTCTGATATGAACGAAGTTATCTCGAGAACCGTTGATCGCACCTGGAAAATTCCGATGCCATCGGCTTCAGCTCGTCGAAATACACCTAGTATAGAAGTTTGAAGCAGCTGTGAACTGTTGCGGGTGAGTTATATCCAAGTTTAGCTATTACTATGAAAAATTTTCTGATATGAACGAAGTTATCTCGAGAACCGTTGATCGCACCTGGAAAATTCCGGTGCCATCGGCTTCAGCTCGTCGAAATACACCTAGTATAGAAGTTTGAAGCAGCTGTGAACTGTTGCGGTTGAGTTACAGCCAAGTTTAGCTAATTACTATGAAAAATTTTCTGATATGAACGAAGTTATCTCGAGAACCGTTGATCGCACATCTAAAATTTGTGTTCCATCCGCTTCAGCTCGTCGAAATACCCCCGGAAGGCAATTTTCAAACGGCTGCATTCAGTTGTCGGGGAAATAATTGCAGTCTTATCCGTTTTAGTGAAAATCGTGCGTTTCAGCAGCTGAAAAACACTTTTTTGAAGAAAAATTTTTTGAAATCTTGCATTTTGCCGCTGTACGACACCGTCGATGGGTGCATGGCATCATTTTGTAGTACCGCACGCATTTTTTATACCGATCTGACGCTGTTTTTTGATTCACATCTTTCGCCCTATGGTCGACGTTCTCTGAAGAACCGTTGATCGCACCTGAAAAATTCCTGTTTCATCGGCTTCAGTAGGACGAAATACACCTAGTACGATGTTTAGCAACGGCTGTAAACTGTTGCGGGTGAGTTACAGCCAACTTTATCTTTTACTATGAAAAATTTTCTGATATGAACGAAGTTATCTCGAGAACCGTTGATCGCACCTGGAAAATTCCGATGCCATCGGCTTCAGCTCGTCGAAATACACCTAGTATAGAAGTTTGAAGCAGCTGTGAACTGTTGCGGGTGAGTTATAGCCAAGTTTAGCTATTACTATGAAAAATTTTCTGATATGAACGAAGTTATCTCGAGAACCGTTGATCGCACCTGGAAAATTCCGGTGCCATCGGCTTCAGCTCGTCGAAATACACCTAGTATAGAAGTTTGAAGCAGCTGTGAACTGTTGCGGTTGAGTTACAGCCAAGTTTAGCTAATTACTATGAAAAATTTTCTGATATGAACGAAGTTATCTCGAGAACCGTTGATCGCACATCTAAAATTTTTGTTCCATCCGCTTCAGCTCGTCGAAATACCCCCGGAAGGCAATTTTCAAACGGCTGCATTCAGTTGTCGGGGAAATAATTGCAGTCTTATCCGTTTTAGTGAAAATCGTGCGTTTCAGCAGCTGAAAAACACTTTTTTGAAGAAAAATTTTTTGAAATCTTGCATTTTGACGCTGTATGACACCGTCGATGGGTGCATGGCATCATTTTGTAGTACCGCACGCATTTTTTATACCGATCTGACGCTGTTTTTTGATTCACATCTTTCGCCCTATGGTCGACGTTCTCTCAAGAACCGTTGATCGCACCTGAAAAATTCCTGTTTCATCGGCTTCAGTAGGACGAAATACACCTAGTACGATGTTTAGCAACGGCTGTAAACTGTTGCGGGTGAGTTACAGCCAACTTTATCTTTTACTATGAAAAATTTTCTGATATGAACGAAGTTATCTCGAGAACCGTTGATCGCACCTGGAAAATTCCGATGCCATCGGCTTCAGCTCGTCGAAATACACCTAGTATAGAAGTTTGAAGCAGCTGTGAACTGTTGCGGGTGAGTTATATCCAAGTTTAGCTATTACTATGAAAAATTTTCTGATATGAACGAAGTTATCTCGAGAACCGTTGATCGCACCTGGAAAATTCCGGTGCCATCGGCTTCAGCTCGTCGAAATACACCTAGTATAGAAGTTTGAAGCAGCTGTGAACTGTTGCGGTTGAGTTACAGCCAAGTTTAGCTAATTACTATGAAAAATTTTCTGATATGAACGAAGTTATCTCGAGAACCGTTGATCGCACATCTAAAATTTTTGTTCCATCCGCTTCAGCTCGTCGAAATACCCCCGGAAGGCAATTTTCAAACGGCTGCATTCAGTTGTCGGGGAAATAATTGCAGTCTTATCCGTTTTAGTGAAAATCGTGCGTTTCAGCAGCTGAAAAACACTTTTTTGAAGAAAAATTTTTTGAAATCTTGCATTTTGACGCTGTACGACACCGTCGATGGGTGCATGGCATCATTTTGTAGTACCGCACGCATTTTTTATACCGATCTGACGCTGTTTTTTGATTCACATCTTTCGCCCTATGGTCGACGTTCTCTGAAGAACCGTTGATCGCACCTGAAAAATTCCTGTTTCATCGGCTTCAGTAGGACGAAATACACCTAGTACGATGTTTAGCAACGGCTGTAAACTGTTGCGGGTGAGTTACAGCCAACTTTATCTTTTACTATGAAAAATTTTCTGATATGAACGAAGTTATCTCGAGAACCGTTGATCGCACCTGGAAAATTCCGATGCCATCGGCTTCAGCTCGTCGAAATACACCTAGTATGGAAGTTTGAAGCAGCTGTGAACTGTTGCGGGTGAGTTATATCCAAGTTTAGCTATTACTATGAAAAATTTTCTGATATGAACGAAGTTATCTCGAGAACCGTTGATCGCACCTGGAAAATTCCGGTGCCATCGGCTTCAGCTCGTCGAAATACACCTAGTATAGAAGTTTGAAGCAGCTGTGAACTGTTGCGGTTGAGTTACAGCCAAGTTTAGCTAATTACTATGAAAAATTTTCTGATATGAACGAAGTTATCTCGAGAACCGTTGATCGCACATCTAAAATTTTTGTTCCATCCGCTTCAGCTCGTCGAAATACCCCCGGAAGGCAATTTTCAAACGGCTGCATTCAGTTGTCGGGGAAATAATTGCAGTCTTATCCGTTTTAGTGAAAATCGTGCGTTTCAGCAGCTGAAAAACACTTTTTTGAAGAAAAATTTTTTGAAATCTTGCATTTTGACGCTGTACGACACCGTCGATGGGTGCATGGCATCATTTTGTAGTACCGCACGCATTTTTTATACCGATCTGACGCTGTTTTTTGATTCACATCTTTCGCCCTATGGTCGACGTTCTCTGAAGAACCGTTGATCGCACCTGAAAAATTCCTGTTTCATCGGCTTCAGTAGGACGAAATACACCTAGTACGATGTTTAGCAACGGCTGTAAACTGTTGCGGGTGAGTTACAGCCAACTTTATCTTTTACTATGAAAAATTTTCTGATATGAACGAAGTTATCTCGAGAACCGTTGATCGCACCTGGAAAATTCCGATGCCATCGGCTTCAGCTCGTCGAAATACACCTAGTATGGAAGTTTGAAGCAGCTGTGAACTGTTGCGGGTGAGTTATATCCAAGTTTAGCTATTACTATGAAAAATTTTCTGATATGAACGAAGTTATCTCGAGAACCGTTGATCGCACCTGGAAAATTCCGGTGCCATCGGCTTCAGCTCGTCGAAATACACCTAGTATAGAAGTTTGAAGCAGCTGTGAACTGTTGCGGTTGAGTTACAGCCAAGTTTAGCTAATTACTATGAAAAATTTTCTGATATGAACGAAGTTATCTCGAGAACCGTTGATCGCACATCTAAAATTTTTGTTCCATCCGTTTCAGCTCGTCGAAATACCCCCGGAAGGCAATTTTCAAACGGCTGCATTCAGTTGTCGGGGAAATAATTGCAGTCTTATCCGTTTTAGTGAAAATCGTGCGTTTCAGCAGCTGAAAAACACTTTTTTGAAGAAAAATTTTTTGAAATCTTGCATTTTGACGCTGTACGACACCGTCGATGGGTGCATGGCATCATTTTGTAGTACCGCACGCATTTTTTATACCGATCTGACGCTGTTTTTTGATTCACATCTTTCGCCCTATGGTCGACGTTCTCTGAAGAACCGTTGATCGCACCTGAAAAATTCCTGTTTCATCGGCTTCAGTAGGACGAAATACACCTAGTACGATGTTTAGCAACGGCTGTAAACTGTTGCGGGTGAGTTACAGCCAACTTTATCTTTTACTATGAAAAATTTTCTGATATGAACGAAGTTATCTCGAGAACCGTTGATCGCACCTGGAAAATTCCGATGCCATCGGCTTCAGCTCGTCGAAATACACCTAGTATAGAAGTTTGAAGCAGCTGTGAACTGTTGCGGGTGAGTTATATCCAAGTTTAGCTATTACTATGAAAAATTTTCTGATATGAACGAAGTTATCTCGAGAACCGTTGATCGCACCTGGAAAATTCCGGTGCCATCGGCTTCAGCTCGTCGAAATACACCTAGTATAGAAGTTTGAAGCAGCTGTGAACTGTTGCGGTTGAGTTACAGCCAAGTTTAGCTAATTACTATGAAAAATTTTCTGATATGAACGAAGTTATCTCGAGAACCGTTGATCGCACATCTAAAATTTTTGTTCCATCCGCTTCAGCTCGTCGAAATACCCCCGGAAGGCAATTTTCAAACGGCTGCATTCAGTTGTCGGGGAAATAATTGCAGTCTTATCCGTTTTAGTGAAAATCGTGCGTTTCAGCAGCTGAAAAACACTTTTTTGAAGAAAAATTTTTTGAAATCTTGCATTTTGACGCTGTACGACACCGTCGATGGGTGCATGGCATCATTTTGTAGTACCGCACGCATTTTTTATACCGATCTGACGCTGTTTTTTGATTCACATCTTTCGCCCTATGGTCGACGTTCTCTGAAGAACCGTTGATCGCACCTGAAAAATTCCTGTTTCATCGGCTTCAGTAGGACGAAATACACCTAGTACGATGTTTAGCAACGGCTGTAAACTGTTGCGGGTGAGTTACAGCCAACTTTATCTTTTACTATGAAAAATTTTCTGATATGAACGAAGTTATCTCGAGAACCGTTGATCGCACCTGGAAAATTCCGATGCCATCGGCTTCAGCTCGTCGAAATACACCTAGTATAGAAGTTTGAAGCAGCTGTGAACTGTTGCGGGTGAGTTATATCCAAGTTTAGCTATTACTATGAAAAATTTTCTGATATGAACGAAGTTATCTCGAGAACCGTTGATCGCACCTGGAAAATTCCGGTGCCATCGGCTTCAGCTCGTCGAAATACACCTAGTATAGAAGTTTGAAGCAGCTGTGAACTGTTGCGGTTGAGTTACAGCCAAGTTTAGCTAATTACTATGAAAAATTTTCTGATATGAACGAAGTTATCTCGAGAACCGTTGATCGCACATCTAAAATTTTTGTTCCATCCGCTTCAGCTCGTCGAAATACCCCCGGAAGGCAATTTTCAAACGGCTGCATTCAGTTGTCGGGGAAATAATTGCAGTCTTATCCGTTTTAGTGAAAATCGTGCGTTTCAGCAGCTGAAAAACACTTTTTTGAAGAAAAATTTTTTGAAATCTTGCATTTTGACGCTGTACGACACCGTCGATGGGTGCATGGCATCATTTTGTAGTACCGCACGCATTTTTTATACCGATCTGACGCTGTTTTTTGATTCACATCTTTCGCCCTATGGTCGACGTTCTCTCAAGAACCGTTGATCGCACCTGAAAAATTCCTGTTTCATCGGCTTCAGTAGGACGAAATACACCTAGTACGATGTTTAGCAACGGGTGTAAACTGTTGCGGGTGAGTTACAGCCAACTTTATCTTTTACTATGAAAAATTTTCTGATATGAACGAAGTTATCTCGAGAACCGTTGATCGCACCTGGAAAATTCCGATGCCATCGGCTTCAGCTCGTCGAAATACACCTAGTATAGAAGTTTGAAGCAGCTGTGAACTGTTGCGGGTGAGTTATATCCAAGTTTAGCTATTACTATGAAAAATTTTCTGATATGAACGAAGTTATCTCGAGAACCGTTGATCGCACCTGGAAAATTCCGGTGCCATCGGCTTCAGCTCGTCGAAATACACCTAGTATAGAAGTTTGAAGCAGCTGTGAACTGTTGCGGTTGAGTTACAGCCAAGTTTAGCTAATTACTATGAAAAATTTTCTGATATGAACGAAGTTATCTCGAGAACCGTTGATCGCACATCTAAAATTTTTGTTCCATCCGCTTCAGCTCGTCGAAATACCCCCGGAAGGCAATTTTCAAACGGCTGCATTCAGTTGTCGGGGAAATAATTGCAGTCTTATCCGTTTTAGTGAAAATCGTGCGTTTCAGCAGCTGAAAAACACTTTTTTGAAGAAAAACTTTTTGAAATCTTGCATTTTGACGCTGTACGACACCGTCGATGGGTGCATGGCATCATTTTGTAGTACCGCACGCATTTTTTATACCGATCTGACGCTGTTTTTTGATTCACATCTTTCGCCCTATGGTCGACGTTCTCTCAAGAACCGTTGATCGCACCTGAAAAATTCCTGTTTCATCGGCTTCAGTAGGACGAAATACACCTAGTACGATGTTTAGCAACGGGTGTAAACTGTTGCGGGTGAGTTACAGCCAACTTTATCTTTTACTATGAAAAATTTTCTGATATGAACGAAGTTATCTCGAGAACCGTTGATCGCACCTGGAAAATTCCGATGCCATCGGCTTCAGCTCGTCGAAATACACCTAGTATAGTAGTTTGAAGCAGCTGTGAACTGTTGCGGGTGAGTTATATCCAAGTTTAGCTATTACTATGAAAAATTTTCTGATATGAACGAAGTTATCTCGAGAACCGTTGATCGCACCTGGAAAATTCCGGTGCCATCGGCTTCAGCTCGTCGAAATACACCTAGTATAGAAGTTTGAAGCAGCTGTGAACTGTTGCGGTTGAGTTACAGCCAAGTTTAGCTAATTACTATGAAAAATTTTCTGATATGAACGAAGTTATCTCGAGAACCGTTGATCGCACATCTAAAATTTTTGTTCCATCCGCTTCAGCTCGTCGAAATACCCCCGGAAGGCAATTTTCAAACGGCTGCATTCAGTTGTCGGGGAAATAATTGCAGTCTTATCCGTTTTAGTGAAAATCGTGCGTTTCAGCAGCTGAAAAACACTTTTTTGAAGAAAAATTTTTTGAAATCTTGCATTTTGACGCTGTACGACACCGTCGATGGGTGCATGGCATCATTTTGTAGTACCGCACGCATTTTTTATACCGATCTGACGCTGTTTTTTGATTCACATCTTTCGCCCTATGGTCGACGTTCTCTGAAGAACCGTTGATCGCACCTGAAAAATTCCTGTTTCATCGGCTTCAGTAGGACGAAATACACCTAGTACGATGTTTAGCAACGGCTGTAAACTGTTGCGGGTGAGTTACAGCCAACTTTATCTTTTACTATGAAAAATTTTCTGATATGAACGAAGTTATCTCGAGAACCGTTGATCGCACCTGGAAAATTCCGATGCCATCGGCTTCAGCTCGTCGAAATACACCTAGTATAGAAGTTTGAAGCAGCTGTGAACTGTTGCGGGTGAGTTATATCCAAGTTTAGCTATTACTATGAAAAATTTTCTGATATGAACGAAGTTATCTCGAGAACCGTTGATCGCACCTGGAAAATTCCGGTGCCATCGGCTTCAGCTCGTCGAAATACACCTAGTATAGAAGTTTGAAGCAGCTGTGAACTGTTGCGGTTGAGTTACAGCCAAGTTTAGCTAATTACTATGAAAAATTTTCTGATATGAACGAAGTTATCTCGAGAACCGTTGATCGCACATCTAAAATTTTTGTTCCATCCGCTTCAGCTCGTCGAAATACCCCCGGAAGGCAATTTTCAAACGGCTGCATTCAGTTGTCGGGGAAATAATTGCAGTCTTATCCGTTTTAGTGAAAATCGTGCGTTTCAGCAGCTGAAAAACACTTTTTTGAAGAAAAATTTTTTGAAATCTTGCATTTTGACGCTGTACGACACCGTCGATGGGTGCATGGCATCATTTTGTAGTACCGCACGCATTTTTTATACCGATCTGACGCTGTTTTTTGATTCACATCTTTCGCCCTATGGTCGACGTTCTCTCAAGAACCGTTGATCGCACCTGAAAAATTCCTGTTTCATCGGCTTCAGTAGGACGAAATACACCTAGTACGATGTTTAGCAACGGGTGTAAACTGTTGCGGGTGAGTTACAGCCAACTTTATCTTTTACTATGAAAAATTTTCTGATATGAACGAAGTTATCTCGAGAACCGTTGATCGCACCTGGAAAATTCCGATGCCATCGGCTTCAGCTCGTCGAAATACACCTAGTATAGAAGTTTGAAGCAGCTGTGAACTGTTGCGGGTGAGTTATATCCAAGTTTAGCTATTACTATGAAAAATTTTCTGATATGAACGAAGTTATCTCGAGAACCGTTGATCGCACCTGGAAAATTCCGGTGCCATCGGCTTCAGCTCGTCGAAATACACCTAGTATAGAAGTTTGAAGCAGCTGTGAACTGTTGCGGTTGAGTTACAGCCAAGTTTAGCTAATTACTATGAAAAATTTTCTGATATGAACGAAGTTATCTCGAGAACCGTTGATCGCACATCTAAAATTTTTGTTCCATCCGCTTCAGCTCGTCGAAATACCCCCGGAAGGCAATTTTCAAACGGCTGCATTCAGTTGTCGGGGAAATAATTGCAGTCTTATCCGTTTTAGTGAAAATCGTGCGTTTCAGCAGCTGAAAAACACTTTTTTGAAGAAAAACTTTTTGAAATCTTGCATTTTGACGCTGTACGACACCGTCGATGGGTGCATGGCATCATTTTGTAGTACCGCACGCATTTTTTATACCGATCTGACGCTGTTTTTTGATTCACATCTTTCGCCCTATGGTCGACGTTCTCTCAAGAACCGTTGATCGCACCTGAAAAATTCCTGTTTCATCGGCTTCAGTAGGACGAAATACACCTAGTACGATGTTTAGCAACGGGTGTAAACTGTTGCGGGTGAGTTACAGCCAACTTTATCTTTTACTATGAAAAATTTTCTGATATGAACGAAGTTATCTCGAGAACCGTTGATCGCACCTGGAAAATTCCGATGCCATCGGCTTCAGCTCGTCGAAATACACCTAGTATAGTAGTTTGAAGCAGCTGTGAACTGTTGCGGGTGAGTTATATCCAAGTTTAGCTATTACTATGAAAAATTTTCTGATATGAACGAAGTTATCTCGAGAACCGTTGATCGCACCTGGAAAATTCCGGTGCCATCGGCTTCAGCTCGTCGAAATACACCTAGTATAGAAGTTTGAAGCAGCTGTGAACTGTTGCGGTTGAGTTACAGCCAAGTTTAGCTAATTACTATGAAAAATTTTCTGATATGAACGAAGTTATCTCGAGAACCGTTGATCGCACATCTAAAATTTTTGTTCCATCCGCTTCAGCTCGTCGAAATACCCCCGGAAGGCAATTTTCAAACGGCTGCATTCAGTTGTCGGGGAAATAATTGCAGTCTTATCCGTTTTAGTGAAAATCGTGCGTTTCAGCAGCTGAAAAACACTTTTTTGAAGAAAAATTTTTTGAAATCTTGCATTTTGACGCTGTACGACACCGTCGATGGGTGCATGGCATCATTTTGTAGTACCGCACGCATTTTTTATACCGATCTGACGCTGTTTTTTGATTCACATCTTTCGCCCTATGGTCGACGTTCTCTGAAGAACCGTTGATCGCACCTGAAAAATTCCTGTTTCATCGGCTTCAGTAGGACGAAATACACCTAGTACGATGTTTAGCAACGGCTGTAAACTGTTGCGGGTGAGTTACAGCCAACTTTATCTTTTACTATGAAAAATTTTCTGATATGAACGAAGTTATCTCGAGAACCGTTGATCGCACCTGGAAAATTCCGATGCCATCGGCTTCAGCTCGTCGAAATACACCTAGTATAGAAGTTTGAAGCAGCTGTGAACTGTTGCGGGTGAGTTATAGCCAAGTTTAGCTATTACTATGAAAAATTTTCTGATATGAACGAAGTTATCTCGAGAACCGTTGATCGCACCTGGAAAATTCCGGTGCCATCGGCTTCAGCTCGTCGAAATACACCTAGTATAGAAGTTTGAAGCAGCTGTGAACTGTTGCGGTTGAGTTACAGCCAAGTTTAGCTAATTACTATGAAAAATTTTCTGATATGAACGAAGTTATCTCGAGAACCGTTGATCGCACATCTAAAATTTTTGTTCCATCCGCTTCAGCTCGTCGAAATACCCCCGGAAGGCAATTTTCAAACGGCTGCATTCAGTTGTCGGGGAAATAATTGCAGTCTTATCCGTTTTAGTGAAAATCGTGCGTTTCAGCAGCTGAAAAACACTTTTTTGAAGAAAAATTTTTTGAAATCTTGCATTTTGACGCTGTATGACACCGTCGATGGGTGCATGGCATCATTTTGTAGTACCGCACGCATTTTTTATACCGATCTGACGCTGTTTTTTGATTCACATCTTTCGCCCTATGGTCGACGTTCTCTGAAGAACCGTTGATCGCACCTGAAAAATTCCTGTTTCATCGGCTTCAGTAGGACGAAATACACCTAGTACGATGTTTAGCAACGGCTGTAAACTGTTGCGGGTGAGTTACAGCCAACTTTATCTTTTACTATGAAAAATTTTCTGATATGAACGAAGTTATCTCGAGAACCGTTGATCGCACCTGGAAAATTCCGATGCCATCGGCTTCAGCTCGTCGAAATACACCTAGTATAGAAGTTTGAAGCAGCTGTGAACTGTTGCGGGTGAGTTATATCCAAGTTTAGCTATTACTATGAAAAATTTTCTGATATGAACGAAGTTATCTCGAGAACCGTTGATCGCACCTGGAAAATTCCGGTGCCATCGGCTTCAGCTCGTCGAAATACACCTAGTATAGAAGTTTGAAGCAGCTGTGAACTGTTGCGGTTGAGTTACAGCCAAGTTTAGCTAATTACTATGAAAAATTTTCTGATATGAACGAAGTTATCTCGAGAACCGTTGATCGCACATCTAAAATTTTTGTTCCATCCGCTTCAGCTCGTCGAAATACCCCCGGAAGGCAATTTTCAAACGGCTGCATTCAGTTGTCGGGGAAATAATTGCAGTCTTATCCGTTTTAGTGAAAATCGTGCGTTTCAGCAGCTGAAAAACACTTTTTTGAAGAAAAATTTTTTGAAATCTTGCATTTTGACGCTGTACGACACCGTCGATGGGTGCATGGCATCATTTTGTAGTACCGCACGCATTTTTTATACCGATCTGACGCTGTTTTTTGATTCACATCTTTCGCCCTATGGTCGACGTTCTCTGAAGAACCGTTGATCGCACCTGAAAAATTCCTGTTTCATCGGCTTCAGTAGGACGAAATACACCTAGTACGATGTTTAGCAACGGCTGTAAACTGTTGCGGGTGAGTTACAGCCAACTTTATCTTTTACTATGAAAAATTTTCTGATATGAACGAAGTTATCTCGAGAACCGTTGATCGCACCTGGAAAATTCCGATGCCATCGGCTTCAGCTCGTCGAAATACACCTAGTATAGAAGTTTGAAGCAGCTGTGAACTGTTGCGGGTGAGTTATATCCAAGTTTAGCTATTACTATGAAAAATTTTCTGATATGAACGAAGTTATCTCGAGAACCGTTGATCGCACCTGGAAAATTCCGGTGCCATCGGCTTCAGCTCGTCGAAATACACCTAGTATAGAAGTTTGAAGCAGCTGTGAACTGTTGCGGTTGAGTTACAGCCAAGTTTAGCTAATTACTATGAAAAATTTTCTGATATGAACGAAGTTATCTCGAGAACCGTTGATCGCACATCTAAAATTTTTGTTCCATCCGCTTCAGCTCGTCGAAATACCCCCGGAAGGCAATTTTCAAACGGCTGCATTCAGTTGTCGGGGAAATAATTGCAGTCTTATCCGTTTTAGTGAAAATCGTGCGTTTCAGCAGCTGAAAAACACTTTTTTGAAGAAAAACTTTTTGAAATCTTGCATTTTGACGCTGTACGACACCGTCGATGGGTGCATGGCATCATTTTGTAGTACCGCACGCATTTTTTATACCGATCTGACGCTGTTTTTTGATTCACATCTTTCGCCCTATGGTCGACGTTCTCTCAAGAACCGTTGATCGCACCTGAAAAATTCCTGTTTCATCGGCTTCAGTAGGACGAAATACACCTAGTACGATGTTTAGCAACGGGTGTAAACTGTTGCGGGTGAGTTACAGCCAACTTTATCTTTTACTATGAAAAATTTTCTGATATGAACGAAGTTATCTCGAGAACCGTTGATCGCACCTGGAAAATTCCGATGCCATCGGCTTCAGCTCGTCGAAATACACCTAGTATAGAAGTTTGAAGCAGCTGTGAACTGTTGCGGGTGAGTTATATCCAAGTTTAGCTATTACTATGAAAAATTTTCTGATATGAACGAAGTTATCTCGAGAACCGTTGATCGCACCTGGAAAATTCCGGTGCCATCGGCTTCAGCTCGTCGAAATACACCTAGTATAGAAGTTTGAAGCAGCTGTGAACTGTTGCGGTTGAGTTACAGCCAAGTTTAGCTAATTACTATGAAAAATTTTCTGATATGAACGAAGTTATCTCGAGAACCGTTGATCGCACATCTAAAATTTTTGTTCCATCCGCTTCAGCTCGTCGAAATACCCCCGGAAGGCAATTTTCAAACGGCTGCATTCAGTTGTCGGGGAAATAATTGCAGTCTTATCCGTTTTAGTGAAAATCGTGCGTTTCAGCAGCTGAAAAACACTTTTTTGAAGAAAAATTTTTTGAAATCTTGCATTTTGACGCTGTACGACACCGTCGATGGGTGCATGGCATCATTTTGTAGTACCGCACGCATTTTTTATACCGATCTGACGCTGTTTTTTGATTCACATCTTTCGCCCTATGGTCGACGTTCTCTGAAGAACCGTTGATCGCACCTGAAAAATTCCTGTTTCATCGGCTTCAGTAGGACGAAATACACCTAGTACGATGTTTAGCAACGGCTGTAAACTGTTGCGGGTGAGTTACAGCCAACTTTATCTTTTACTATGAAAAATTTTCTGATATGAACGAAGTTATCTCGAGAACCGTTGATCGCACCTGGAAAATTCCGATGCCATCGGCTTCAGCTCGTCGAAATACACCTAGTATAGAAGTTTGAAGCAGCTGTGAACTGTTGCGGGTGAGTTATAGCCAAGTTTAGCTATTACTATGAAAAATTTTCTGATATGAACGAAGTTATCTCGAGAACCGTTGATCGCACCTGGAAAATTCCGGTGCCATCGGCTTCAGCTCGTCGAAATACACCTAGTATAGAAGTTTGAAGCAGCTGTGAACTGTTGCGGTTGAGTTACAGCCAAGTTTAGCTAATTACTATGAAAAATTTTCTGATATGAACGAAGTTATCTCGAGAACCGTTGATCGCACATCTAAAATTTTTGTTCCATCCGCTTCAGCTCGTCGAAATACCCCCGGAAGGCAATTTTCAAACGGCTGCATTCAGTTGTCGGGGAAATAATTGCAGTCTTATCCGTTTTAGTGAAAATCGTGCGTTTCAGCAGCTGAAAAACACTTTTTTGAAGAAAAATTTTTTGAAATCTTGCATTTTGACGCTGTATGACACCGTCGATGGGTGCATGGCATCATTTTGTAGTACCGCACGCATTTTTTATACCGATCTGACGCTGTTTTTTGATTCACATCTTTCGCCCTATGGTCGACGTTCTCTGAAGAACCGTTGATCGCACCTGAAAAATTCCTGTTTCATCGGCTTCAGTAGGACGAAATACACCTAGTACGATGTTTAGCAACGGCTGTAAACTGTTGCGGGTGAGTTACAGCCAACTTTATCTTTTACTATGAAAAATTTTCTGATATGAACGAAGTTATCTCGAGAACCGTTGATCGCACCTGGAAAATTCCGATGCCATCGGCTTCAGCTCGTCGAAATACACCTAGTATAGAAGTTTGAAGCAGCTGTGAACTGTTGCGGGTGAGTTATATCCAAGTTTAGCTATTACTATGAAAAATTTTCTGATATGAACGAAGTTATCTCGAGAACCGTTGATCGCACCTGGAAAATTCCGGTGCCATCGGCTTCAGCTCGTCGAAATACACCTAGTATAGAAGTTTGAAGCAGCTGTGAACTGTTGCGGTTGAGTTACAGCCAAGTTTAGCTAATTACTATGAAAAATTTTCTGATATGAACGAAGTTATCTCGAGAACCGTTGATCGCACATCTAAAATTTTTGTTCCATCCGCTTCAGCTCGTCGAAATACCCCCGGAAGGCAATTTTCAAACGGCTGCATTCAGTTGTCGGGGAAATAATTGCAGTCTTATCCGTTTTAGTGAAAATCGTGCGTTTCAGCAGCTGAAAAACACTTTTTTGAAGAAAAATTTTTTGAAATCTTGCATTTTGACGCTGTACGACACCGTCGATGGGTGCATGGCATCATTTTGTAGTACCGCACGCATTTTTTATACCGATCTGACGCTGTTTTTTGATTCACATCTTTCGCCCTATGGTCGACGTTCTCTGAAGAACCGTTGATCGCACCTGAAAAATTCCTGTTTCATCGGCTTCAGTAGGACGAAATACACCTAGTACGATGTTTAGCAACGGCTGTAAACTGTTGCGGGTGAGTTACAGCCAACTTTATCTTTTACTATGAAAAATTTTCTGATATGAACGAAGTTATCTCGAGAACCGTTGATCGCACCTGGAAAATTCCGATGCCATCGGCTTCAGCTCGTCGAAATACACCTAGTATAGAAGTTTGAAGCAGCTGTGAACTGTTGCGGGTGAGTTATATCCAAGTTTAGCTATTACTATGAAAAATTTTCTGATATGAACGAAGTTATCTCGAGAACCGTTGATCGCACCTGGAAAATTCCGGTGCCATCGGCTTCAGCTCGTCGAAATACACCTAGTATAGAAGTTTGAAGCAGCTGTGAACTGTTGCGGTTGAGTTACAGCCAAGTTTAGCTAATTACTATGAAAAATTTTCTGATATGAACGAAGTTATCTCGAGAACCGTTGATCGCACATCTAAAATTTTTGTTCCATCCGCTTCAGCTCGTCGAAATACCCCCGGAAGGCAATTTTCAAACGGCTGCATTCAGTTGTCGGGGAAATAATTGCAGTCTTATCCGTTTTAGTGAAAATCGTGCGTTTCAGCAGCTGAAAAACACTTTTTTGAAGAAAAATTTTTTGAAATCTTGCATTTTGACGCTGTACGACACCGTCGATGGGTGCATGGCATCATTTTGTAGTACCGCACGCATTTTTTATACCGATCTGACGCTGTTTTTTGATTCACATCTTTCGCCCTATGGTCGACGTTCTCTCAAGAACCGTTGATCGCACCTGAAAAATTCCTGTTTCATCGGCTTCAGTAGGACGAAATACACCTAGTACGATGTTTAGCAACGGGTGTAAACTGTTGCGGGTGAGTTACAGCCAACTTTATCTTTTACTATGAAAAATTTTCTGATATGAACGAAGTTATCTCGAGAACCGTTGATCGCACCTGGAAAATTCCGATGCCATCGGCTTCAGCTCGTCGAAATACACCTAGTATAGAAGTTTGAAGCAGCTGTGAACTGTTGCGGGTGAGTTATATCCAAGTTTAGCTATTACTATGAAAAATTTTCTGATATGAACGAAGTTATCTCGAGAACCGTTGATCGCACCTGGAAAATTCCGGTGCCATCGGCTTCAGCTCGTCGAAATACACCTAGTATAGAAGTTTGAAGCAGCTGTGAACTGTTGCGGTTGAGTTACAGCCAAGTTTAGCTAATTACTATGAAAAATTTTCTGATATGAACGAAGTTATCTCGAGAACCGTTGATCGCACATCTAAAATTTTTGTTCCATCCGCTTCAGCTCGTCGAAATACCCCCGGAAGGCAATTTTCAAACGGCTGCATTCAGTTGTCGGGGAAATAATTGCAGTCTTATCCGTTTTAGTGAAAATCGTGCGTTTCAGCAGCTGAAAAACACTTTTTTGAAGAAAAATTTTTTGAAATCTTGCATTTTGACGCTGTACGACACCGTCGATGGGTGCATGGCATCATTTTGTAGTACCGCACGCATTTTTTATACCGATCTGACGCTGTTTTTTGATTCACATCTTTCGCCCTATGGTCGACGTTCTCTGAAGAACCGTTGATCGCACCTGAAAAATTCCTGTTTCATCGGCTTCAGTAGGACGAAATACACCTAGTACGATGTTTAGCAACGGCTGTAAACTGTTGCGGGTGAGTTACAGCCAACTTTATCTTTTACTATGAAAAATTTTCTGATATGAACGAAGTTATCTCGAGAACCGTTGATCGCACCTGGAAAATTCCGATGCCATCGGCTTCAGCTCGTCGAAATACACCTAGTATAGAAGTTTGAAGCAGCTGTGAACTGTTGCGGGTGAGTTATATCCAAGTTTAGCTATTACTATGAAAAATTTTCTGATATGAACGAAGTTATCTCGAGAACCGTTGATCGCACCTGGAAAATTCCGGTGCCATCGGCTTCAGCTCGTCGAAATACACCTAGTATAGAAGTTTGAAGCAGCTGTGAACTGTTGCGGTTGAGTTACAGCCAAGTTTAGCTAATTACTATGAAAAATTTTCTGATATGAACGAAGTTATCTCGAGAACCGTTGATCGCACATCTAAAATTTTTGTTCCATCCGCTTCAGCTCGTCGAAATACCCCCGGAAGGCAATTTTCAAACGGCTGCATTCAGTTGTCGGGGAAATAATTGCAGTCTTATCCGTTTTAGTGAAAATCGTGCGTTTCAGCAGCTGAAAAACACTTTTTTGAAGAAAAATTTTTTGAAATCTTGCATTTTGACGCTGTACGACACCGTCGATGGGTGCATGGCATCATTTTGTAGTACCGCACGCATTTTTTATACCGATCTGACGCTGTTTTTTGATTCACATCTTTCGCCCTATGGTCGACGTTCTCTCAAGAACCGTTGATCGCACCTGAAAAATTCCTGTTTCATCGGCTTCAGTAGGACGAAATACACCTAGTACGATGTTTAGCAACGGGTGTAAACTGTTGCGGGTGAGTTACAGCCAACTTTATCTTTTACTATGAAAAATTTTCTGATATGAACGAAGTTATCTCGAGAACCGTTGATCGCACCTGGAAAATTCCGATGCCATCGGCTTCAGCTCGTCGAAATACACCTAGTATAGAAGTTTGAAGCA
The DNA here is from genome assembly GCF_034640455.1 of Diachasmimorpha longicaudata. Taxonomy (NCBI): domain Eukaryota; kingdom Metazoa; phylum Arthropoda; class Insecta; order Hymenoptera; family Braconidae; genus Diachasmimorpha; species Diachasmimorpha longicaudata. The sequence continues at coordinate 629,316 of NW_026973904.1, read as the reverse complement.
GCTGTGAACTGTTGCGGGTGAGTTATATCCAAGTTTAGCTATTACTATGAAAAATTTTCTGATATGAACGAAGTTATCTCGAGAACCGTTGATCGCACCTGGAAAATTCCGGTGCCATCGGCTTCAGCTCGTCGAAATACACCTAGTATAGAAGTTTGAAGCAGCTGTGAACTGTTGCGGTTGAGTTACAGCCAAGTTTAGCTAATTACTATGAAAAATTTTCTGATATGAACGAAGTTATCTCGAGAACCGTTGATCGCACATCTAAAATTTTTGTTCCATCCGCTTCAGCTCGTCGAAATACCCCCGGAAGGCAATTTTCAAACGGCTGCATTCAGTTGTCGGGGAAATAATTGCAGTCTTATCCGTTTTAGTGAAAATCGTGCGTTTCAGCAGCTGAAAAACACTTTTTTGAAGAAAAATTTTTTGAAATCTTGCATTTTGACGCTGTACGACACCGTCGATGGGTGCATGGCATCATTTTGTAGTACCGCACGCATTTTTTATACCGATCTGACGCTGTTTTTTGATTCACATCTTTCGCCCTATGGTCGACGTTCTCTCAAGAACCGTTGATCGCACCTGAAAAATTCCTGTTTCATCGGCTTCAGTAGGACGAAATACACCTAGTACGATGTTTAGCAACGGGTGTAAACTGTTGCGGGTGAGTTACAGCCAACTTTATCTTTTACTATGAAAAATTTTCTGATATGAACGAAGTTATCTCGAGAACCGTTGATCGCACCTGGAAAATTCCGATGCCATCGGCTTCAGCTCGTCGAAATACACCTAGTATAGAAGTTTGAAGCAGCTGTGAACTGTTGCGGGTGAGTTATATCCAAGTTTAGCTATTACTATGAAAAATTTTCTGATATGAACGAAGTTATCTCGAGAACCGTTGATCGCACCTGGAAAATTCCGGTGCCATCGGCTTCAGCTCGTCGAAATACACCTAGTATAGAAGTTTGAAGCAGCTGTGAACTGTTGCGGTTGAGTTACAGCCAAGTTTAGCTAATTACTATGAAAAATTTTCTGATATGAACGAAGTTATCTCGAGAACCGTTGATCGCACATCTAAAATTTTTGTTCCATCCGCTTCAGCTCGTCGAAATACCCCCGGAAGGCAATTTTCAAACGGCTGCATTCAGTTGTCGGGGAAATAATTGCAGTCTTATCCGTTTTAGTGAAAATCGTGCGTTTCAGCAGCTGAAAAACACTTTTTTGAAGAAAAATTTTTTGAAATCTTGCATTTTGACGCTGTACGACACCGTCGATGTGTGCATGGCATCATTTTGTAGTACCGCACGCATTTTTTATACCGATCTGACGCTGTTTTTTGATTCACATCTTTCGCCCTATGGTCGACGTTCTCTGAAGAACCGTTGATCGCACCTGAAAAATTCCTGTTTCATCGGCTTCAGTAGGACGAAATACACCTAGTACGATGTTTAGCAACGGCTGTAAACTGTTGCGGGTGAGTTACAGCCAACTTTATCTTTTACTATGAAAAATTTTCTGATATGAACGAAGTTATCTCGAGAACCGTTGATCGCACCTGGAAAATTCCGATGCCATCGGCTTCAGCTCGTCGAAATACACCTAGTATACAAGTTTGAAGCAGCTGTGAACTGTTGCGGGTGAGTTATATCCAAGTTTAGCTATTACTATGAAAAATTTTCTGATATGAACGAAGTTATCTCGAGAACCGTTGATCGCACCTGGAAAATTCCGGTGCCATCGGCTTCAGCTCGTCGAAATACACCTAGTATAGAAGTTTGAAGCAGCTGTGAACTGTTGCGGTTGAGTTACAGCCAAGTTTAGCTAATTACTATGAAAAATTTTCTGATATGAACGAAGTTATCTCGAGAACCGTTGATCGCACATCTAAAATTTTTGTTCCATCCGCTTCAGCTCGTCGAAATACCCCCGGAAGGCAATTTTCAAACGGCTGCATTCAGTTGTCGGGGAAATAATTGCAGTCTTATCCGTTTTAGTGAAAATCGTGCGTTTCAGCAGCTGAAAAACACTTTTTTGAAGAAAAATTTTTTGAAATCTTGCATTTTGACGCTGTACGACACCGTCGATGGGTGCATGGCATCATTTTGTAGTACCGCACGCATTTTTTATACCGATCTGACGCTGTTTTTTGATTCACATCTTTCGCCCTATGGTCGACGTTCTCTGAAGAACCGTTGATCGCACCTGAAAAATTCCTGTTTCATCGGCTTCAGTAGGACGAAATACACCTAGTACGATGTTTAGCAACGGCTGTAAACTGTTGCGGGTGAGTTACAGCCAACTTTATCTTTTACTATGAAAAATTTTCTGATATGAACGAAGTTATCTCGAGAACCGTTGATCGCACCTGGAAAATTCCGATGCCATCGGCTTCAGCTCGTCGAAATACACCTAGTATAGAAGTTTGAAGCAGCTGTGAACTGTTGCGGGTGAGTTATAGCCAAGTTTAGCTATTACTATGAAAAATTTTCTGATATGAACGAAGTTATCTCGAGAACCGTTGATCGCACCTGGAAAATTCCGGTGCCATCGGCTTCAGCTCGTCGAAATACACCTAGTATAGAAGTTTGAAGCAGCTGTGAACTGTTGCGGTTGAGTTACAGCCAAGTTTAGCTAATTACTATGAAAAATTTTCTGATATGAACGAAGTTATCTCGAGAACCGTTGATCGCACATCTAAAATTTTTGTTCCATCCGCTTCAGCTCGTCGAAATACCCCCGGAAGGCAATTTTCAAACGGCTGCATTCAGTTGTCGGGGAAATAATTGCAGTCTTATCCGTTTTAGTGAAAATCGTGCGTTTCAGCAGCTGAAAAACACTTTTTTGAAGAAAAATTTTTTGAAATCTTGCATTTTGACGCTGTATGACACCGTCGATGGGTGCATGGCATCATTTTGTAGTACCGCACGCATTTTTTATACCGATCTGACGCTGTTTTTTGATTCACATCTTTCGCCCTATGGTCGACGTTCTCTCAAGAACCGTTGATCGCACCTGAAAAATTCCTGTTTCATCGGCTTCAGTAGGACGAAATACACCTAGTACGATGTTTAGCAACGGCTGTAAACTGTTGCGGGTGAGTTACAGCCAACTTTATCTTTTACTATGAAAAATTTTCTGATATGAACGAAGTTATCTCGAGAACCGTTGATCGCACCTGGAAAATTCCGATGCCATCGGCTTCAGCTCGTCGAAATACACCTAGTATAGAAGTTTGAAGCAGCTGTGAACTGTTGCGGGTGAGTTATATCCAAGTTTAGCTATTACTATGAAAAATTTTCTGATATGAACGAAGTTATCTCGAGAACCGTTGATCGCACCTGGAAAATTCCGGTGCCATCGGCTTCAGCTCGTCGAAATACACCTAGTACAGAAGTTTGAAGCAGCTGTGAACTGTTGCGGTTGAGTTACAGCCAAGTTTAGCTAATTACTATGAAAAATTTTCTGATATGAACGAAGTTATCTCGAGAACCGTTGATCGCACATCTAAAATTTTTGTTCCATCCGCTTCAGCTCGTCGAAATACCCCCGGAAGGCAATTTTCAAACGGCTGCATTCAGTTGTCGGGGAAATAATTGCAGTCTTATCCGTTTTAGTGAAAATCGTGCGTTTCAGCAGCTGAAAAACACTTTTTTGAAGAAAAATTTTTTGAAATCTTGCATTTTGACGCTGTACGACACCGTCGATGTGTGCATGGCATCATTTTGTAGTACCGCACGCATTTTTTATACCGATCTGACGCTGTTTTTTGATTCACATCTTTCGCCCTATGGTCGACGTTCTCTGAAGAACCGTTGATCGCACCTGAAAAATTCCTGTTTCATCGGCTTCAGTAGGACGAAATACACCTAGTACGATGTTTAGCAACGGCTGTAAACTGTTGCGGGTGAGTTACAGCCAACTTTATCTTTTACTATGAAAAATTTTCTGATATGAACGAAGTTATCTCGAGAACCGTTGATCGCACCTGGAAAATTCCGATGCCATCGGCTTCAGCTCGTCGAAATACACCTAGTATAGAAGTTTGAAGCAGCTGTGAACTGTTGCGGGTGAGTTATATCCAAGTTTAGCTATTACTATGAAAAATTTTCTGATATGAACGAAGTTATCTCGAGAACCGTTGATCGCACCTGGAAAATTCCGGTGCCATCGGCTTCAGCTCGTCGAAATACACCTAGTATAGAAGTTTGAAGCAGCTGTGAACTGTTGCGGTTGAGTTACAGCCAAGTTTAGCTAATTACTATGAAAAATTTTCTGATATGAACGAAGTTATCTCGAGAACCGTTGATCGCACATCTAAAATTTTTGTTCCATCCGCTTCAGCTCGTCGAAATACCCCCGGAAGGCAATTTTCAAACGGCTGCATTCAGTTGTCGGGGAAATAATTGCAGTCTTATCCGTTTTAGTGAAAATCGTGCGTTTCAGCAGCTGAAAAACACTTTTTTGAAGAAAAATTTTTTGAAATCTTGCATTTTGACGCTGTACGACACCGTCGATGTGTGCATGGCATCATTTTGTAGTACCGCACGCATTTTTTATACCGATCTGACGCTGTTTTTTGATTCACATCTTTCGCCCTATGGTCGACGTTCTCTGAAGAACCGTTGATCGCACCTGAAAAATTCCTGTTTCATCGGCTTCAGTAGGACGAAATACACCTAGTACGATGTTTAGCAACGGCTGTAAACTGTTGCGGGTGAGTTACAGCCAACTTTATCTTTTACTATGAAAAATTTTCTGATATGAACGAAGTTATCTCGAGAACCGTTGATCGCACCTGGAAAATTCCGATGCCATCGGCTTCAGCTCGTCGAAATACACCTAGTATAGAAGTTTGAAGCAGCTGTGAACTGTTGCGGGTGAGTTATAGCCAAGTTTAGCTATTACTATGAAAAATTTTCTGATATGAACGAAGTTATCTCGAGAACCGTTGATCGCACCTGGAAAATTCCGGTGCCATCGGCTTCAGCTCGTCGAAATACACCTAGTATAGAAGTTTGAAGCAGCTGTGAACTGTTGCGGTTGAGTTACAGCCAAGTTTAGCTAATTACTATGAAAAATTTTCTGATATGAACGAAGTTATCTCGAGAACCGTTGATCGCACATCTAAAATTTTTGTTCCATCCGCTTCAGCTCGTCGAAATACCCCCGGAAGGCAATTTTCAAACGGCTGCATTCAGTTGTCGGGGAAATAATTGCAGTCTTATCCGTTTTAGTGAAAATCGTGCGTTTCAGCAGCTGAAAAACACTTTTTTGAAGAAAAATTTTTTGAAATCTTGCATTTTGACGCTGTACGACACCGTCGATGGGTGCATGGCATCATTTTGTAGTACCGCACGCATTTTTTATACCGATCTGACGCTGTTTTTTGATTCACATCTTTCGCCCTATGGTCGACGTTCTCTCAAGAACCGTTGATCGCACCTGAAAAATTCCTGTTTCATCGGCTTCAGTAGGACGAAATACACCTAGTACGATGTTTAGCAACGGCTGTAAACTGTTGCGGGTGAGTTACAGCCAACTTTATCTTTTACTATGAAAAATTTTCTGATATGAACGAAGTTATCTCGAGAACCGTTGATCGCACCTGGAAAATTCCGATGCCATCGGCTTCAGCTCGTCGAAATACACCTAGTATAGAAGTTTGAAGCAGCTGTGAACTGTTGCGGGTGAGTTATATCCAAGTTTAGCTATTACTATGAAAAATTTTCTGATATGAACGAAGTTATCTCGAGAACCGTTGATCGCACCTGGAAAATTCCGGTGCCATCGGCTTCAGCTCGTCGAAATACACCTAGTATAGAAGTTTGAAGCAGCTGTGAACTGTTGCGGTTGAGTTACAGCCAAGTTTAGCTAATTACTATGAAAAATTTTCTGATATGAACGAAGTTATCTCGAGAACCGTTGATCGCACCTGGAAAATTCCGGTGCCATCGGCTTCAGCTCGTCGAAATACACCTAGTATAGAAGTTTGAAGCAGCTGTGAACTGTTGCGGTTGAGTTACAGCCAAGTTTAGCTAATTACTATGAAAAATTTTCTGATATGAACGAAGTTATCTCGAGAACCGTTGATCGCACATCTAAAATTTGTGTTCCATCCGCTTCAGCTCGTCGAAATACCCCCGGAAGGCAATTTTCAAACGGCTGCATTCAGTTGTCGGGGAAATAATCGCAGTCTTATCCGTTTTAGTGAAAATCGTGCGTTTCAGCAGCTGAAAAACACTTTTTTGAAGAAAAATTTTTTGAAATCTTGCATTTTGACGCTGTACGACACCGTCGATGGGTGCATGGCATCATTTTGTAGTACCGCACGCATTTTTTATACCGATCTGACGCTGTTTTTTGATTCACATCTTTCGCCCGATGGTCGACGTTCTCTGAAGAACCGTTGATCGCACCTGAAAAATTCCTGTTTCATCGGCTTCAGTAGGACGAAATACACCTAGTACGATGTTTAGCAACGGCTGTAAACTGTTGCGGGTGAGTTACAGCCAACTTTATCTTTTACTATGAAAAATTTTCTGATATGAACGAAGTTATCTCGAGAACCGTTGATCGCACCTGGAAAATTCCGATGCCATCGGCTTCAGCTCGTCGAAATACACCTAGTATAGAAGTTTGAAGCAGCTGTGAACTGTTGCGGGTGAGTTATATCCAAGTTTAGCTATTACTATGAAAAATTTTCTGATATGAACGAAGTTATCTCGAGAACCGTTGATCGCACCTGGAAAATTCCGGTGCCATCGGCTTCAGCTCGTCGAAATACACCTAGTATAGAAGTTTGAAGCAGCTGTGAACTGTTGCGGTTGAGTTACAGCCAAGTTTAGCTAATTACTATGAAAAATTTTCTGATATGAACGAAGTTATCTCGAGAACCGTTGATCGCACATCTAAAATTTTTGTTCCATCCGCTTCAGCTCGTCGAAATACCCCCGGAAGGCAATTTTCAAACGGCTGCATTCAGTTGTCGGGGAAATAATTGCAGTCTTATCCGTTTTAGTGAAAATCGTGCGTTTCAGCAGCTGAAAAACACTTTTTTGAAGAAAAATTTTTTGAAATCTTGCATTTTGACGCTGTACGACACCGTCGATGGGTGCATGGCATCATTTTGTAGTACCGCACGCATTTTTTATACCGATCTGACGCTGTTTTTTGATTCACATCTTTCGCCCTATGGTCGACGTTCTCTGAAGAACCGTTGATCGCACCTGAAAAATTCCTGTTTCATCGGCTTCAGTAGGACGAAATACACCTAGTACGATGTTTAGCAACGGCTGTAAACTGTTGCGGGTGAGTTACAGCCAACTTTATCTTTTACTATGAAAAATTTTCTGATATGAACGAAGTTATCTCGAGAACCGTTGATCGCACCTGGAAAATTCCGATGCCATCGGCTTCAGCTCGTCGAAATACACCTAGTATAGAAGTTTGAAGCAGCTGTGAACTGTTGCGGGTGAGTTATAGCCAAGTTTAGCTATTACTATGAAAAATTTGCTGATATGAACGAAGTTATCTCGAGAACCGTTGATCGCACCTGGAAAATTCCGGTGCCATCGGCTTCAGCTCGTCGAAATACACCTAGTATAGAAGTTTGAAGCAGCTGTGAACTGTTGCGGTTGAGTTACAGCCAAGTTTAGCTAATTACTATGAAAAATTTTCTGATATGAACGAAGTTATCTCGAGAACCGTTGATCGCACATCTAAAATTTTTGTTCCATCCGCTTCAGCTCGTCGAAATACCCCCGGAAGGCAATTTTCAAACGGCTGCATTCAGTTGTCGGGGAAATAATTGCAGTCTTATCCGTTTTAGTGAAAATCGTGCGTTTCAGCAGCTGAAAAACACTTTTTTGAAGAAAAATTTTTTGAAATCTTGCATTTTGACGCTGTACGACACCGTCGATGGGTGCATGGCATCATTTTGTAGTACCGCACGCATTTTTTATACCGATCTGACGCTGTTTTTTGATTCACATCTTTCGCCCTATGGTCGACGTTCTCTGAAGAACCGTTGATCGCACCTGAAAAATTCCTGTTTCATCGGCTTCAGTAGGACGAAATACACCTAGTACGATGTTTAGCAACGGCTGTAAACTGTTGCGGGTGAGTTACAGCCAACTTTATCTTTTACTATGAAAAATTTTCTGATATGAACGAAGTTATCTCGAGAACCGTTGATCGCACCTGGAAAATTCCGATGCCATCGGCTTCAGCTCGTCGAAATACACCTAGTATACAAGTTTGAAGCAGCTGTGAACTGTTGCGGGTGAGTTATATCCAAGTTTAGCTATTACTATGAAAAATTTTCTGATATGAACGAAGTTATCTCGAGAACCGTTGATCGCACCTGGAAAATTCCGGTGCCATCGGCTTCAGCTCGTCGAAATACACCTAGTATAGAAGTTTGAAGCAGCTGTGAACTGTTGCGGTTGAGTTACAGCCAAGTTTAGCTAATTACTATGAAAAATTTTCTGATATGCACGAAGTTATCTCGAGAACCGTTGATCGCACATCTAAAATTTGTGTTCCATCCGCTTCAGCTCGTCGAAATACCCCCGGAAGGCAATTTTCAAACGGCTGCATTCAGTTGTCGGGGAAATAATCGCAGTCTTATCCGTTTTAGTGAAAATCGTGCGTTTCAGCAGCTGAAAAACACTTTTTTGAAGAAAAATTTTTTGAAATCTTGCATTTTGACGCTGTACGACACCGTCGATGGGTGCATGGCATCATTTTGTAGTACCGCACGCATTTTTTATACCGATCTGACGCTGTTTTTTGATTCACATCTTTCGCCCGATGGTCGACGTTCTCTGAAGAACCGTTGATCGCACCTGAAAAATTCCTGTTTCATCGGCTTCAGTAGGACGAAATACACCTAGTACGATGTTTAGCAACGGCTGTAAACTGTTGCGGGTGAGTTACAGCCAACTTTATCTTTTACTATGAAAAATTTTCTGATATGAACGAAGTTATCTCGAGAACCGTTGATCGCACCTGGAAAATTCCGATGCCATCGGCTTCAGCTCGTCGAAATACACCTAGTATAGAAGTTTGAAGCAGCTGTGAACTGTTGCGGGTGAGTTATATCCAAGTTTAGCTATTACTATGAAAAATTTTCTGATATGAACGAAGTTATCTCGAGAACCGTTGATCGCACCTGGAAAATTCCGGTGCCATCGGCTTCAGCTCGTCGAAATACACCTAGTATAGAAGTTTGAAGCAGCTGTGAACTGTTGCGGTTGAGTTACAGCCAAGTTTAGCTAATTACTATGAAAAATTTTCTGATATGAACGAAGTTATCTCGAGAACCGTTGATCGCACATCTAAAATTTTTGTTCCATCCGCTTCAGCTCGTCGAAATACCCCCGGAAGGCAATTTTCAAACGGCTGCATTCAGTTGTCGGGGAAATAATTGCAGTCTTATCCGTTTTAGTGAAAATCGTGCGTTTCAGCAGCTGAAAAACACTTTTTTGAAGAAAAATTTTTTGAAATCTTGCATTTTGACGCTGTACGACACCGTCGATGGGTGCATGGCATCATTTTGTAGTACCGCACGCATTTTTTATACCGATCTGACGCTGTTTTTTGATTCACATCTTTCGCCCTATGGTCGACGTTCTCTGAAGAACCGTTGATCGCACCTGAAAAATTCCTGTTTCATCGGCTTCAGTAGGACGAAATACACCTAGTACGATGTTTAGCAACGGCTGTAAACTGTTGCGGGTGAGTTACAGCCAACTTTATCTTTTACTATGAAAAATTTTCTGATATGAACGAAGTTATCTCGAGAACCGTTGATCGCACCTGGAAAATTCCGATGCCATCGGCTTCAGCTCGTCGAAATACACCTAGTATAGAAGTTTGAAGCAGCTGTGAACTGTTGCGGGTGAGTTATAGCCAAGTTTAGCTATTACTATGAAAAATTTGCTGATATGAACGAAGTTATCTCGAGAACCGTTGATCGCACCTGGAAAATTCCGGTGCCATCGGCTTCAGCTCGTCGAAATACACCTAGTATAGAAGTTTGAAGCAGCTGTGAACTGTTGCGGTTGAGTTACAGCCAAGTTTAGCTAATTACTATGAAAAATTTTCTGATATGAACGAAGTTATCTCGAGAACCGTTGATCGCACATCTAAAATTTTTGTTCCATCCGCTTCAGCTCGTCGAAATACCCCCGGAAGGCAATTTTCAAACGGCTGCATTCAGTTGTCGGGGAAATAATTGCAGTCTTATCCGTTTTAGTGAAAATCGTGCGTTTCAGCAGCTGAAAAACACTTTTTTGAAGAAAAATTTTTTGAAATCTTGCATTTTGACGCTGTACGACACCGTCGATGGGTGCATGGCATCATTTTGTAGTACCGCACGCATTTTTTATACCGATCTGACGCTGTTTTTTGATTCACATCTTTCGCCCTATGGTCGACGTTCTCTCAAGAACCGTTGATCGCACCTGAAAAATTCCTGTTTCATCGGCTTCAGTAGGACGAAATACACCTAGTACGATGTTTAGCAACGGCTGTAAACTGTTGCGGGTGAGTTACAGCCAACTTTATCTTTTACTATGAAAAATTTTCTGATATGAACGAAGTTATCTCGAGAACCGTTGATCGCACCTGGAAAATTCCGATGCCATCGGCTTCAGCTCGTCGAAATACACCTAGTATACAAGTTTGAAGCAGCTGTGAACTGTTGCGGGTGAGTTATATCCAAGTTTAGCTATTACTATGAAAAATTTTCTGATATGAACGAAGTTATCTCGAGAACCGTTGATCGCACCTGGAAAATTCCGGTGCCATCGGCTTCAGCTCGTCGAAATACACCTAGTATAGAAGTTTGAAGCAGCTGTGAACTGTTGCGGTTGAGTTACAGCCAAGTTTAGCTAATTACTATGAAAAATTTTCTGATATGCACGAAGTTATCTCGAGAACCGTTGATCGCACATCTAAAATTTGTGTTCCATCCGCTTCAGCTCGTCGAAATACCCCCGGAAGGCAATTTTCAAACGGCTGCATTCAGTTGTCGGGGAAATAATCGCAGTCTTATCCGTTTTAGTGAAAATCGTGCGTTTCAGCAGCTGAAAAACACTTTTTTGAAGAAAAATTTTTTGAAATCTTGCATTTTGACGCTGTACGACACCGGCGATGGGTGCATGGCATCATTTTGTAGTACCGCACGCATTTTTTATACCGATCTGACGCTGTTTTTTGATTCACATCTTTCGCCCGATGGTCGACGTTCTCTGAAGAACCGTTGATCGCACCTGAAAAATTCCTGTTTCATCGGCTTCAGTAGGACGAAATACACCTAGTACGATGTTTAGCAACGGCTGTAAACTGTTGCGGGTGAGTTACAGCCAACTTTATCTTTTACTATGAAAAATTTTCTGATATGAACGAAGTTATCTCGAGAACCGTTGATCGCACCTGGAAAATTCCGATGCCATCGGCTTCAGCTCGTCGAAATACACCTAGTATAGAAGTTTGAAGCAGCTGTGAACTGTTGCGGGTGAGTTATATCCAAGTTTAGCTATTACTATGAAAAATTTTCTGATATGAACGAAGTTATCTCGAGAACCGTTGATCGCACCTGGAAAATTCCGGTGCCATCGGCTTCAGCTCGTCGAAATACACCTAGTATAGAAGTTTGAAGCAGCTGTGAACTGTTGCGGTTGAGTTACAGCCAAGTTTAGCTAATTACTATGAAAAATTTTCTGATATGAACGAAGTTATCTCGAGAACCGTTGATCGCACATCTAAAATTTTTGTTCCATCCGCTTCAGCTCGTCGAAATACCCCCGGAAGGCAATTTTCAAACGGCTGCATTCAGTTGTCGGGGAAATAATTGCAGTCTTATCCGTTTTAGTGAAAATCGTGCGTTTCAGCAGCTGAAAAACACTTTTTTGAAGAAAAATTTTTTGAAATCTTGCATTTTGACGCTGTACGACACCGTCGATGGGTGCATGGCATCATTTTGTAGTACCGCACGCATTTTTTATACCGATCTGACGCTGTTTTTTGATTCACATCTTTCGCCCTATGGTCGACGTTCTCTGAAGAACCGTTGATCGCACCTGAAAAATTCCTGTTTCATCGGCTTCAGTAGGACGAAATACACCTAGTACGATGTTTAGCAACGGCTGTAAACTGTTGCGGGTGAGTTACAGCCAACTTTATCTTTTACTATGAAAAATTTTCTGATATGAACGAAGTTATCTCGAGAACCGTTGATCGCACCTGGAAAATTCCGATGCCATCGGCTTCAGCTCGTCGAAATACACCTAGTATAGAAGTTTGAAGCAGCTGTGAACTGTTGCGGGTGAGTTATAGCCAAGTTTAGCTATTACTATGAAAAATTTGCTGATATGAACGAAGTTATCTCGAGAACCGTTGATCGCACCTGGAAAATTCCGGTGCCATCGGCTTCAGCTCGTCGAAATACACCTAGTATAGAAGTTTGAAGCAGCTGTGAACTGTTGCGGTTGAGTTACAGCCAAGTTTAGCTAATTACTATGAAAAATTTTCTGATATGAACGAAGTTATCTCGAGAACCGTTGATCGCACATCTAAAATTTTTGTTCCATCCGCTTCAGCTCGTCGAAATACCCCCGGAAGGCAATTTTCAAACGGCTGCATTCAGTTGTCGGGGAAATAATTGCAGTCTTATCCGTTTTAGTGAAAATCGTGCGTTTCAGCAGCTGAAAAACACTTTTTTGAAGAAAAATTTTTTGAAATCTTGCATTTTGACGCTGTACGACACCGTCGATGGGTGCATGGCATCATTTTGTAGTACCGCACGCATTTTTTATACCGATCTGACGCTGTTTTTTGATTCACATCTTTCGCCCTATGGTCGACGTTCTCTCAAGAACCGTTGATCGCACCTGAAAAATTCCTGTTTCATCGGCTTCAGTAGGACGAAATACACCTAGTACGATGTTTAGCAACGGCTGTAAACTGTTGCGGGTGAGTTACAGCCAACTTTATCTTTTACTATGAAAAATTTTCTGATATGAACGAAGTTATCTCGAGAACCGTTGATCGCACCTGGAAAATTCCGATGCCATCGGCTTCAGCTCGTCGAAATACACCTAGTATAGAAGTTTGAAGCAGCTGTGAACTGTTGCGGGTGAGTTATATCCAAGTTTAGCTATTACTATGAAAAATTTTCTGATATGAACGAAGTTATCTCGAGAACCGTTGATCGCACCTGGAAAATTCCGGTGCCATCGGCTTCAGCTCGTCGAAATACACCTAGTATAGAAGTTTGAAGCAGCTGTGAACTGTTGCGGTTGAGTTACAGCCAAGTTTAGCTAATTACTATGAAAAATTTTCTGATATGAACGAAGTTATCTCGAGAACCGTTGATCGCACATCTAAAATTTTTGTTCCATCCGCTTCAGCTCGTCGAAATACCCCCGGAAGGCAATTTTCAAACGGCTGCATTCAGTTGTCGGGGAAATAATTGCAGTCTTATCCGTTTTAGTGAAAATCGTGCGTTTCAGCAGCTGAAAAACACTTTTTTGAAGAAAAATTTTTTGAAATCTTGCATTTTGACGCTGTACGACACCGTCGATGGGTGCATGGCATCATTTTGTAGTACCGCACGCATTTTTTATACCGATCTGACGCTGTTTTTTGATTCACATCTTTCGCCCTATGGTCGACGTTCTCTGAAGAACCGTTGATCGCACCTGAAAAATTCCTGTTTCATCGGCTTCAGTAGGACGAAATACACCTAGTACGATGTTTAGCAACGGCTGTAAACTGTTGCGGGTGAGTTACAGCCAACTTTATCTTTTACTATGAAAAATTTTCTGATATGAACGAAGTTATCTCGAGAACCGTTGATCGCACCTGGAAAATTCCGATGCCATGGGCTTCAGCTCGTCGAAATACACCTAGTATAGAAGTTTGAAGCAGCTGTGAACTGTTGCGGGTGAGTTATATCCAAGTTTAGCTATTACTATGAAAAATTTTCTGATATGAACGAAGTTATCTCGAGAACCGTTGATCGCACCTGGAAAATTCCGGTGCCATCGGCTTCAGCTCGTCGAAATACACCTAGTATAGAAGTTTGAAGCAGCTGTGAACTGTTGCGGTTGAGTTACAGCCAAGTTTAGCTAATTACTATGAAAAATTTTCTGATATGAACGAAGTTATCTCGAGAACCGTTGATCGCACATCTAAAATTTTTGTTCCATCCGCTTCAGCTCGTCGAAATACCCCCGGAAGGCAATTTTCAAACGGCTGCATTCAGTTGTCGGGGAAATAATTGCAGTCTTATCCGTTTTAGTGAAAATCGTGCGTTTCAGCAGCTGAAAAACACTTTTTTGAAGAAAAATTTTTTGAAATCTTGCATTTTGACGCTGTACGACACCGTCGATGGGTGCATGGCATCATTTTGTAGTACCGCACGCATTTTTTATACCGATCTGACGCTGTTTTTTGATTCACATCTTTCGCCCTATGGTCGACATTCTCTGAAGAACCGTTGATCGCACCTGAAAAATTCCTGTTTCATCGGCTTCAGTAGGACGAAATACACCTAGTACGATGTTTAGCAACGGCTGTAAACTGTTGCGGGTGAGTTACAGCCAACTTTATCTTTTACTATGAAAAATTTTCTGATATGAACGAAGTTATCTCGAGAACCGTTGATCGCACCTGGAAAATTCCGATGCCATCGGCTTCAGCTCGTCGAAATACACCTAGTATACAAGTTTGAAGCAGCTGTGAACTGTTGCGGGTGAGTTATATCCAAGTTTAGCTATTACTATGAAAAATTTTCTGATATGCACGAAGTTATCTCGAGAACCGTTGATCGCACATCTAAAATTTGTGTTCCATCCGCTTCAGCTCGTCGAAATACCCCCGGAAGGCAATTTTCAAACGGCTGCATTCAGTTGTCGGGGAAATAATTGCAGTCTTATCCGTTTTAGTGAAAATCGTGCGTTTCAGCAGCTGAAAAACACTTTTTTGAAGAAAAATTTTTTGAAATCTTGCATTTTGACGCTGTACGACACCGTCGATGGGTGCATGGCATCATTTTGTAGTACCGCACGCATTTTTTATACCGATCTGACGCTGTTTTTTGATTCACATCTTTCGCCCTATGGTCGACGTTCTCTGAAGAACCGTTGATCGCACCTGAAAAATTCCTGTTTCATCGGCTTCAGTAGGACGAAATACACCTAGTACGATGTTTAGCAACGGCTGTAAACTGTTGCGGGTGAGTTACAGCCAACTTTATCTTTTACTATGAAAAATTTTCTGATATGAACGAAGTTATCTCGAGAACCGTTGATCGCACCTGGAAAATTCCGGTGCCATCGGCTTCAGCTCGTCGAAATACACCTAGTATAGAAGTTTGAAGCAGCTGTGAACTGTTGCGGTTGAGTTACAGCCAAGTTTAGCTAATTACTATGAAAAATTTTCTGATATGAACGAAGTTATCTCGAGAACCGTTGATCGCACCTGGAAAATTCCGGTGCCATCGGCTTCAGCTCGTCGAAATACACCTAGTATAGAAGTTTGAAGCAGCTGTGAACTGTTGCGGTTGAGTTACAGCCAAGTATAGCTAATTACTATGAAAAATTTTCTGATATGAACGAAGTTATCTCGAGAACCGTTGATCGCACATCTAAAATTTTTGTTCCATCCGCTTCAGCTCGTCGAAATACCCCCGGAAGGCAATTTTCAAATGGCTGCATTCAGTTGTCGGGGAAATAATTGCAGTCTTATCCGTTTTAGTGAAAATCGTGCGTTTCAGCAGCTGAAAAACACTTTTTTGAAGAAAAATTTTTTGAAATCTTGCATTTTGACGCTGTACGACACCGTCGATGGGTGCATGGCATCATTTTGTAGTACCGCACGCATTTTTTATACCGATCTGACGCTGTTTTTTGATTCACATCTTTCGCCCTATGGTCGACGTTCTCTGAAGAACCGTTGATCGCACCTGAAAAATTCCTGTTTCATCGGCTTCAGTAGGACGAAATACACCTAGTACGATGTTTAGCAACGGCTGTAAACTGTAGCGGGTGAGTTACAGCCAACTTTATCTTTTACTATGAAAAATTTTCTGATATGAACGAAGGTATCTCTAGAACCGTTGATCGCACCTGGAAAATTCCGATGCCATCGGCTTCAGCTCGTCGAAATACACCTAGTATACAAGTTTGAAGCAGCTGTGAACTGTTGCGGGTGAGTTATATCCAAGTTTAGCTATTACTATGAAAAATTTTCTGATATGAACGAAGTTATCTCGAGAACCGTTGATCGCACCTGGAAAATTCCGGTGCCATCGGCTTCAGCTCGTCGAAATACACCTAGTATAGAAGTTTGAAGCAGCTGTGAACTGTTGCGGTTGAGTTACAGCCAAGTTTAGCTAATTACTATGAAAAATTTTCTGATATGCACGAAGTTATCTCGAGAACCGTTGATCGCACATCTAAAATTTGTGTTCCATCCGCTTCAGCTCGTCGAAATACCCCCGGAAGGCAATTTTCAAACGGCTGCATTCAGTTGTCGGGGAAATAATTGCAGTCTTATCCGTTTTAGTGAAAATCGTGCGTTTCAGCAGCTGAAAAACACTTTTTTGAAGAAAAATTTTTTGAAATCTTGCATTTTGACGCTGTACGACACCGTCGATGGGTGCATGGCATCATTTTGTAGTACCGCACGCATTTTTTATACCGATCTGACGCTGTTTTTTGATTCACATCTTTCGCCCTATGGTCGACGTTCTCTGAAGAACCGTTGATCGCACCTGAAAAATTCCTGTTTCATCGGCTTCAGTAGGACGAAATACACCTAGTACGATGTTTAGCAACGGCTGTAAACTGTTGCGGGTGAGTTACAGCCAACTTTATCTTTTACTATGAAAAATTTTCTGATATGAACGAAGTTATCTCGAGAACCGTTGATCGCACCTGGAAAATTCCGATGCCATCGGCTTCAGCTCGTCGAAATACACCTAGTATAGAAGTTTGAAGCAGCTGTGAACTGTTGCGGGTGAGTTATATACAAGTTTAGCTATTACTATGAAAAATGTTCTGATATGAACGAAGTTATCTCGAGAACCGTTGATCGCACCTGGAAAATTCCGGTGCCATCGCCTTCAGCTCGTCGAAATACACCTAGTATAGAAGTTTGAAGCAGCTGTGAACTGTTGCGGTTGAGTTACAGCCAAGTTTAGCTAATTACTATGAAAAATTTTCTGATATGAACGAAGTTATCTCGAGAACCGTTGATCGCACATCTAAAATTTTTGTTCCATCCGCTTCAGCTCGTCGAAATACCCCCGGAAGGCAATTTTCAAACGGCTGCATTCAGTTGTCGGGGAAATAATTGCAGTCTTATCCGTTTTAGTGAAAATCGTGCGTTTCAGCAGCTGAAAAACACTTTTTTGAAGAAAAATTTTTTGAAATCTTGCATTTTGACGCTGTACGACACCGTCGATGGGTGCATGGCATCATTTTGTAGTACCGCACGCATTTTTTATACCGATCTGACGCTGTTTTTTGATTCACATCTTTCGCCCTATGGTCGACGTTCTCTCAAGAACCGTTGATCGCACCTGAAAAATTCCTGTTTCATCGGCTTCAGTAGGACGAAATACACCTAGTACGATGTTTAGCAACGGGTGTAAACTGTTGCGGGTGAGTTACAGCCAACTTTATCTTTTACTATGAAAAATTTTCTGATATGAACGAAGTTATCTCGAGAACCGTTGATCGCACCTGGAAAATTCCGATGCCATCGGCTTCAGCTCGTCGAAATACACCTAGTATAGAAGTTTGAAGCAGCTGTGAACTGTTGCGGGTGAGTTATATCCAAGTTTAGCTATTACTATGAAAAATTTTCTGATATGAACGAAGTTATCTCGAGAACCGTTGATCGCACCTGGAAAATTCCGGTGCCATCGGCTTCAGCTCGTCGAAATACACCTAGTATAGAAGTTTGAAGCAGCTGTGAACTGTTGCGGTTGAGTTACAGCCAAGTTTAGCTAATTACTATGAAAAATTTTCTGATATGAACGAAGTTATCTCGAGAACCGTTGATCGCACATCTAAAATTTTTGTTCCATCCGCTTCAGCTCGTCGAAATACCCCCGGAAGGCAATTTTCAAACGGCTGCATTCAGTTGTCGGGGAAATAATTGCAGTCTTATCCGTTTTAGTGAAAATCGTGCGTTTCAGCAGCTGAAAAACACTTTTTTGAAGAAAAATTTTTTGAAATCTTGCATTTTGACGCTGTACGACACCGTCGATGGGTGCATGGCATCATTTTGTAGTACCGCACGCATTTTTTATACCGATCTGACGCTGTTTTTTGATTCACATCTTTCGCCCTATGGTCGACGTTCTCTGAAGAACCGTTGATCGCACCTGAAAAATTCCTGTTTCATCGGCTTCAGTAGGACGAAATACACCTAGTACGATGTTTAGCAACGGCTGTAAACTGTTGCGGGTGAGTTACAGCCAACTTTATCTTTTACTATGAAAAATTTTCTGATATGAACGAAGTTATCTCGAGAACCGTTGATCGCACCTGGAAAATTCCGATGCCATCGGCTTCAGCTCGTCGAAATACACCTAGTATACAAGTTTGAAGCAGCTGTGAACTGTTGCGGGTGAGTTATATCCAAGTTTAGCTATTACTATGAAAAATTTTCTGATATGAACGAAGTTATCTCGAGAACCGTTGATCGCACCTGGAAAATTCCGGTGCCATCGGCTTCAGCTCGTCGAAATACACCTAGTATAGAAGTTTGAAGCAGCTGTGAACTGTTGCGGTTGAGTTACAGCCAAGTTTAGCTAATTACTATGAAAAATTTTCTGATATGAACGAAGTTATCTCGAGAACCGTTGATCGCACATCTAAAATTTTTGTTCCATCCGCTTCAGCTCGTCGAAATACCCCCGGAAGGCAATTTTCAAACGGCTGCATTCAGTTGTCGGGGAAATAATTGCAGTCTTATCCGTTTTAGTGAAAATCGTGCGTTTCAGCAGCTGAAAAACACTTTTTTGAAGAAAAATTTTTTGAAATCTTGCATTTTGACGCTGTACGACACCGTCGATGGGTGCATGGCATCATTTTGTAGTACCGCACGCATTTTTTATACCGATCTGACGCTGTTTTTTGATTCACATCTTTCGCCCTATGGTCGACGTTCTCTGAAGAACCGTTGATCGCACCTGAAAAATTCCTGTTTCATCGGCTTCAGTAGGACGAAATACACCTAGTACGATGTTTAGCAACGGCTGTAAACTGTTGCGGGTGAGTTACAGCCAACTTTATCTTTTACTATGAAAAATTTTCTGATATGAACGAAGTTATCTCGAGAACCGTTGATCGCACCTGGAAAATTCCGATGCCATCGGCTTCAGCTCGTCGAAATACACCTAGTATACAAGTTTGAAGCAGCTGTGAACTGTTGCGGGTGAGTTATATCCAAGTTTAGCTATTACTATGAAAAATTTTCTGATATGAACGAAGTTATCTCGAGAACCGTTGATCGCACCTGGAAAATTCCGGTGCCATCGGCTTCAGCTCGTCGAAATACACCTAGTATAGAAGTTTGAAGCAGCTGTGAACTGTTGCGGTTGAGTTACAGCCAAGTTTAGCTAATTACTATGAAAAATTTTCTGATATGCACGAAGTTATCTCGAGAACCGTTGATCGCACATCTAAAATTTGTGTTCCATCCGCTTCAGCTCGTCGAAATACCCCCGGAAGGCAATTTTCAAACGGCTGCATTCAGTTGTCGGGGAAATAATCGCAGTCTTATCCGTTTTAGTGAAAATCGTGCGTTTCAGCAGCTGAAAAACACTTTTTTGAAGAAAAATTTTTTGAAATCTTGCATTTTGACGCTGTACGACACCGTCGATGGGTGCATGGCATCATTTTGTAGTACCGCACGCATTTTTTATACCGATCTGACGCTGTTTTTTGATTCACATCTTTCGCCCGATGGTCGACGTTCTCTGAAGAACCGTTGATCGCACCTGAAAAATTCCTGTTTCATCGGCTTCAGTAGGACGAAATACACCTAGTACGATGTTTAGCAACGGCTGTAAACTGTTGCGGGTGAGTTACAGCCAACTTTATCTTTTACTATGAAAAATTTTCTGATATGAACGAAGTTATCTCGAGAACCGTTGATCGCACCTGGAAAATTCCGATGCCATCGGCTTCAGCTCGTCGAAATACACCTAGTATAGAAGTTTGAAGCAGCTGTGAACTGTTGCGGGTGAGTTATATCCAAGTTTAGCTATTACTATGAAAAATTTTCTGATATGAACGAAGTTATCTCGAGAACCGTTGATCGCACCTGGAAAATTCCGGTGCCATCGGCTTCAGCTCGTCGAAATACACCTAGTATAGAAGTTTGAAGCAGCTGTGAACTGTTGCGGTTGAGTTACAGCCAAGTTTAGCTAATTACTATGAAAAATTTTCTGATATGAACGAAGTTATCTCGAGAACCGTTGATCGCACATCTAAAATTTTTGTTCCATCCGCTTCAGCTCGTCGAAATACCCCCGGAAGGCAATTTTCAAACGGCTGCATTCAGTTGTCGGGGAAATAATTGCAGTCTTATCCGTTTTAGTGAAAATCGTGCGTTTCAGCAGCTGAAAAACACTTTTTTGAAGAAAAATTTTTTGAAATCTTGCATTTTGACGCTGTACGACACCGTCGATGGGTGCATGGCATCATTTTGTAGTACCGCACGCATTTTTTATACCGATCTGACGCTGTTTTTTGATTCACATCTTTCGCCCTATGGTCGACGTTCTCTGAAGAACCGTTGATCGCACCTGAAAAATTCCTGTTTCATCGGCTTCAGTAGGACGAAATACACCTAGTACGATGTTTAGCAACGGCTGTAAACTGTTGCGGGTGAGTTACAGCCAACTTTATCTTTTACTATGAAAAATTTTCTGATATGAACGAAGTTATCTCGAGAACCGTTGATCGCACCTGGAAAATTCCGATGCCATCGGCTTCAGCTCGTCGAAATACACCTAGTATAGAAGTTTGAAGCAGCTGTGAACTGTTGCGGGTGAGTTATAGCCAAGTTTAGCTATTACTATGAAAAATTTGCTGATATGAACGAAGTTATCTCGAGAACCGTTGATCGCACCTGGAAAATTCCGGTGCCATCGGCTTCAGCTCGTCGAAATACACCTAGTATAGAAGTTTGAAGCAGCTGTGAACTGTTGCGGTTGAGTTACAGCCAAGTTTAGCTAATTACTATGAAAAATTTTCTGATATGAACGAAGTTATCTCGAGAACCGTTGATCGCACATCTAAAATTTTTGTTCCATCCGCTTCAGCTCGTCGAAATACCCCCGGAAGGCAATTTTCAAACGGCTGCATTCAGTTGTCGGGGAAATAATTGCAGTCTTATCCGTTTTAGTGAAAATCGTGCGTTTCAGCAGCTGAAAAACACTTTTTTGAAGAAAAATTTTTTGAAATCTTGCATTTTGACGCTGTACGACACCGTCGATGGGTGCATGGCATCATTTTGTAGTACCGCACGCATTTTTTATACCGATCTGACGCTGTTTTTTGATTCACATCTTTCGCCCTATGGTCGACGTTCTCTCAAGAACCGTTGATCGCACCTGAAAAATTCCTGTTTCATCGGCTTCAGTAGGACGAAATACACCTAGTACGATGTTTAGCAACGGCTGTAAACTGTTGCGGGTGAGTTACAGCCAACTTTATCTTTTACTATGAAAAATTTTCTGATATGAACGAAGTTATCTCGAGAACCGTTGATCGCACCTGGAAAATTCCGATGCCATCGGCTTCAGCTCGTCGAAATACACCTAGTATACAAGTTTGAAGCAGCTGTGAACTGTTGCGGGTGAGTTATATCCAAGTTTAGCTATTACTATGAAAAATTTTCTGATATGAACGAAGTTATCTCGAGAACCGTTGATCGCACCTGGAAAATTCCGGTGCCATCGGCTTCAGCTCGTCGAAATACACCTAGTATAGAAGTTTGAAGCAGCTGTGAACTGTTGCGGTTGAGTTACAGCCAAGTTTAGCTAATTACTATGAAAAATTTTCTGATATGCACGAAGTTATCTCGAGAACCGTTGATCGCACATCTAAAATTTGTGTTCCATCCGCTTCAGCTCGTCGAAATACCCCCGGAAGGCAATTTTCAAACGGCTGCATTCAGTTGTCGGGGAAATAATCGCAGTCTTATCCGTTTTAGTGAAAATCGTGCGTTTCAGCAGCTGAAAAACACTTTTTTGAAGAAAAATTTTTTGAAATCTTGCATTTTGACGCTGTACGACACCGTCGATGGGTGCATGGCATCATTTTGTAGTACCGCACGCATTTTTTATACCGATCTGACGCTGTTTTTTGATTCACATCTTTCGCCCGATGGTCGACGTTCTCTGAAGAACCGTTGATCGCACCTGAAAAATTCCTGTTTCATCGGCTTCAGTAGGACGAAATACACCTAGTACGATGTTTAGCAACGGCTGTAAACTGTTGCGGGTGAGTTACAGCCAACTTTATCTTTTACTATGAAAAATTTTCTGATATGAACGAAGTTATCTCGAGAACCGTTGATCGCACCTGGAAAATTCCGATGCCATCGGCTTCAGCTCGTCGAAATACACCTAGTATAGAAGTTTGAAGCAGCTGTGAACTGTTGCGGGTGAGTTATATCCAAGTTTAGCTATTACTATGAAAAATTTTCTGATATGAACGAAGTTATCTCGAGAACCGTTGATCGCACCTGGAAAATTCCGGTGCCATCGGCTTCAGCTCGTCGAAATACACCTAGTATAGAAGTTTGAAGCAGCTGTGAACTGTTGCGGTTGAGTTACAGCCAAGTTTAGCTAATTACTATGAAAAATTTTCTGATATGAACGAAGTTATCTCGAGAACCGTTGATCGCACATCTAAAATTTTTGTTCCATCCGCTTCAGCTCGTCGAAATACCCCCGGAAGGCAATTTTCAAACGGCTGCATTCAGTTGTCGGGGAAATAATTGCAGTCTTATCCGTTTTAGTGAAAATCGTGCGTTTCAGCAGCTGAAAAACACTTTTTTGAAGAAAAATTTTTTGAAATCTTGCATTTTGACGCTGTACGACACCGTCGATGGGTGCATGGCATCATTTTGTAGTACCGCACGCATTTTTTATACCGATCTGACGCTGTTTTTTGATTCACATCTTTCGCCCTATGGTCGACGTTCTCTGAAGAACCGTTGATCGCACCTGAAAAATTCCTGTTTCATCGGCTTCAGTAGGACGAAATACACCTAGTACGATGTTTAGCAACGGCTGTAAACTGTTGCGGGTGAGTTACAGCCAACTTTATCTTTTACTATGAAAAATTTTCTGATATGAACGAAGTTATCTCGAGAACCGTTGATCGCACCTGGAAAATTCCGATGCCATCGGCTTCAGCTCGTCGAAATACACCTAGTATAGAAGTTTGAAGCAGCTGTGAACTGTTGCGGGTGAGTTATAGCCAAGTTTAGCTATTACTATGAAAAATTTGCTGATATGAACGAAGTTATCTCGAGAACCGTTGATCGCACCTGGAAAATTCCGGTGCCATCGGCTTCAGCTCGTCGAAATACACCTAGTATAGAAGTTTGAAGCAGCTGTGAACTGTTGCGGTTGAGTTACAGCCAAGTTTAGCTAATTACTATGAAAAATTTTCTGATATGAACGAAGTTATCTCGAGAACCGTTGATCGCACATCTAAAATTTTTGTTCCATCCGCTTCAGCTCGTCGAAATACCCCCGGAAGGCAATTTTCAAACGGCTGCATTCAGTTGTCGGGGAAATAATTGCAGTCTTATCCGTTTTAGTGAAAATCGTGCGTTTCAGCAGCTGAAAAACACTTTTTTGAAGAAAAATTTTTTGAAATCTTGCATTTTGACGCTGTACGACACCGTCGATGGGTGCATGGCATCATTTTGTAGTACCGCACGCATTTTTTATACCGATCTGACGCTGTTTTTTGATTCACATCTTTCGCCCTATGGTCGACGTTCTCTCAAGAACCGTTGATCGCACCTGAAAAATTCCTGTTTCATCGGCTTCAGTAGGACGAAATACACCTAGTACGATGTTTAGCAACGGCTGTAAACTGTTGCGGGTGAGTTACAGCCAACTTTATCTTTTACTATGAAAAATTTTCTGATATGAACGAAGTTATCTCGAGAACCGTTGATCGCACCTGGAAAATTCCGATGCCATCGGCTTCAGCTCGTCGAAATACACCTAGTATAGAAGTTTGAAGCAGCTGTGAACTGTTGCGGGTGAGTTATATCCAAGTTTAGCTATTACTATGAAAAATTTTCTGATATGAACGAAGTTATCTCGAGAACCGTTGATCGCACCTGGAAAATTCCGGTGCCATCGGCTTCAGCTCGTCGAAATACACCTAGTATAGAAGTTTGAAGCAGCTGTGAACTGTTGCGGTTGAGTTACAGCCAAGTTTAGCTAATTACTATGAAAAATTTTCTGATATGAACGAAGTTATCTCGAGAACCGTTGATCGCACATCTAAAATTTTTGTTCCATCCGCTTCAGCTCGTCGAAATACCCCCGGAAGGCAATTTTCAAACGGCTGCATTCAGTTGTCGGGGAAATAATTGCAGTCTTATCCGTTTTAGTGAAAATCGTGCGTTTCAGCAGCTGAAAAACACTTTTTTGAAGAAAAATTTTTTGAAATCTTGCATTTTGACGCTGTACGACACCGTCGATGGGTGCATGGCATCATTTTGTAGTACCGCACGCATTTTTTATACCGATCTGACGCTGTTTTTTGATTCACATCTTTCGCCCTATGGTCGACGTTCTCTGAAGAACCGTTGATCGCACCTGAAAAATTCCTGTTTCATCGGCTTCAGTAGGACGAAATACACCTAGTACGATGTTTAGCAACGGCTGTAAACTGTTGCGGGTGAGTTACAGCCAACTTTATCTTTTACTATGAAAAATTTTCTGATATGAACGAAGTTATCTCGAGAACCGTTGATCGCACCTGGAAAATTCCGATGCCATGGGCTTCAGCTCGTCGAAATACACCTAGTATAGAAGTTTGAAGCAGCTGTGAACTGTTGCGGGTGAGTTATATCCAAGTTTAGCTATTACTATGAAAAATTTTCTGATATGAACGAAGTTATCTCGAGAACCGTTGATCGCACCTGGAAAATTCCGGTGCCATCGGCTTCAGCTCGTCGAAATACACCTAGTATAGAAGTTTGAAGCAGCTGTGAACTGTTGCGGTTGAGTTACAGCCAAGTTTAGCTAATTACTATGAAAAATTTTCTGATATGAACGAAGTTATCTCGAGAACCGTTGATCGCACATCTAAAATTTTTGTTCCATCCGCTTCAGCTCGTCGAAATACCCCCGGAAGGCAATTTTCAAACGGCTGCATTCAGTTGTCGGGGAAATAATTGCAGTCTTATCCGTTTTAGTGAAAATCGTGCGTTTCAGCAGCTGAAAAACACTTTTTTGAAGAAAAATTTTTTGAAATCTTGCATTTTGACGCTGTACGACACCGTCGATGGGTGCATGGCATCATTTTGTAGTACCGCACGCATTTTTTATACCGATCTGACGCTGTTTTTTGATTCACATCTTTCGCCCTATGGTCGACATTCTCTGAAGAACCGTTGATCGCACCTGAAAAATTCCTGTTTCATCGGCTTCAGTAGGACGAAATACACCTAGTACGATGTTTAGCAACGGCTGTAAACTGTTGCGGGTGAGTTACAGCCAACTTTATCTTTTACTATGAAAAATTTTCTGATATGAACGAAGTTATCTCGAGAACCGTTGATCGCACCTGGAAAATTCCGATGCCATCGGCTTCAGCTCGTCGAAATACACCTAGTATACAAGTTTGAAGCAGCTGTGAACTGTTGCGGGTGAGTTATATCCAAGTTTAGCTATTACTATGAAAAATTTTCTGATATGAACGAAGTTATCTCGAGAACCGTTGATCGCACCTGGAAAATTCCGGTGCCATCGGCTTCAGCTCGTCGAAATACACCTAGTATAGAAGTTTGAAGCAGCTGTGAACTGTTGCGGTTGAGTTACAGCCAAGTTTAGCTAATTACTATGAAAAATTTTCTGATATGAACGAAGTTATCTCGAGAACCGTTGATCGCACATCTAAAATTTTTGTTCCATCCGCTTCAGCTCGTCGAAATACCCCCGGAAGGCAATTTTCAAACGGCTGCATTCAGTTGTCGGGGAAATAATTGCAGTCTTATCCGTTTTAGTGAAAATCGTGCGTTTCAGCAGCTGAAAAACACTTTTTTGAAGAAAAATTTTTTGAAATCTTGCATTTTGACGCTGTACGACACCGTCGATGGGTGCATGGCATCATTTTGTAGTACCGCACGCATTTTTTATACCGATCTGACGCTGTTTTTTGATTCACATCTTTCGCCCTATGGTCGACGTTCTCTGAAGAACCGTTGATCGCACCTGAAAAATTCCTGTTTCATCGGCTTCAGTAGGACGAAATACACCTAGTACGATGTTTAGCAACGGCTGTAAACTGTTGCGGGTGAGTTACAGCCAACTTTATCTTTTACTATGAAAAATTTTCTGATATGAACGAAGTTATCTCGAGAACCGTTGATCGCACCTGGAAAATTCCGATGCCATGGGCTTCAGCTCGTCGAAATACACCTAGTATAGAAGTTTGAAGCAGCTGTGAACTGTTGCGGGTGAGTTATATCCAAGTTTAGCTATTACTATGAAAAATTTTCTGATATGAACGAAGTTATCTCGAGAACCGTTGATCGCACCTGGAAAATTCCGGTGCCATCGGCTTCAGCTCGTCGAAATACACCTAGTATAGAAGTTTGAAGCAGCTGTGAACTGTTGCGGTTGAGTTACAGCCAAGTTTAGCTAATTACTATGAAAAATTTTCTGATATGAACGAAGTTATCTCGAGAACCGTTGATCGCACATCTAAAATTTTTGTTCCATCCGCTTCAGCTCGTCGAAATACCCCCGGAAGGCAATTTTCAAACGGCTGCATTCAGTTGTCGGGGAAATAATTGCAGTCTTATCCGTTTTAGTGAAAATCGTGCGTTTCAGCAGCTGAAAAACACTTTTTTGAAGAAAAATTTTTTGAAATCTTGCATTTTGACGCTGTACGACACCGTCGATGGGTGCATGGCATCATTTTGTAGTACCGCACGCATTTTTTATACCGATCTGACGCTGTTTTTTGATTCACATCTTTCGCCCTATGGTCGACATTCTCTGAAGAACCGTTGATCGCACCTGAAAAATTCCTGTTTCATCGGCTTCAGTAGGACGAAATACACCTAGTACGATGTTTAGCAACGGCTGTAAACTGTTGCGGGTGAGTTACAGCCAACTTTATCTTTTACTATGAAAAATTTTCTGATATGAACGAAGTTATCTCGAGAACCGTTGATCGCACCTGGAAAATTCCGATGCCATCGGCTTCAGCTCGTCGAAATACACCTAGTATACAAGTTTGAAGCAGCTGTGAACTGTTGCGGGTGAGTTATATCCAAGTTTAGCTATTACTATGAAAAATTTTCTGATATGAACGAAGTTATCTCGAGAACCGTTGATCGCACCTGGAAAATTCCGGTGCCATCGGCTTCAGCTCGTCGAAATACACCTAGTATAGAAGTTTGAAGCAGCTGTGAACTGTTGCGGTTGAGTTACAGCCAAGTTTAGCTAATTACTATGAAAAATTTTCTGATATGCACGAAGTTATCTCGAGAACCGTTGATCGCACATCTAAAATTTGTGTTCCATCCGCTTCAGCTCGTCGAAATACCCCCGGAAGGCAATTTTCAAACGGCTGCATTCAGTTGTCGGGGAAATAATTGCAGTCTTATCCGTTTTAGTGAAAATCGTGCGTTTCAGCAGCTGAAAAACACTTTTTTGAAGAAAAATTTTTTGAAATCTTGCATTTTGACGCTGTACGACACCGTCGATGGGTGCATGGCATCATTTTGTAGTACCGCACGCATTTTTTATACCGATCTGACGCTGTTTTTTGATTCACATCTTTCGCCCTATGGTCGACGTTCTCTGAAGAACCGTTGATCGCACCTGAAAAATTCCTGTTTCATCGGCTTCAGTAGGACGAAATACACCTAGTACGATGTTTAGCAACGGCTGTAAACTGTTGCGGGTGAGTTACAGCCAACTTTATCTTTTACTATGAAAAATTTTCTGATATGAACGAAGTTATCTCGAGAACCGTTGATCGCACCTGGAAAATTCCGGTGCCATCGGCTTCAGCTCGTCGAAATACACCTAGTATAGAAGTTTGAAGCAGCTGTGAACTGTTGCGGTTGAGTTACAGCCAAGTTTAGCTAATTACTATGAAAAATTTTCTGATATGAACGAAGTTATCTCGAGAACCGTTGATCGCACATCTAAAATTTTTGTTCCATCCGCTTCAGCTCGTCGAAATACCCCCGGAAGGCAATTTTCAAACGGCTGCATTCAGTTGTCGGGGAAATAATTGCAGTCTTATCCGTTTTAGTGAAAATCGTGCGTTTCAGCAGCTGAAAAACACTTTTTTGAAGAAAAATTTTTTGAAATCTTGCATTTTGACGCTGTACGACACCGTCGATGGGTGCATGGCATCATTTTGTAGTACCGCACGCATTTTTTATACCGATCTGACGCTGTTTTTTGATTCACATCTTTCGCCCTATGGTCGACGTTCTCTGAAGAACCGTTGATCGCACCTGAAAAATTCCTGTTTCATCGGCTTCAGTAGGACGAAATATACCTAGTACGATGTTTAGCAACGGCTGTAAACTGTTGCGGGTGAGTTACAGCCAACTTTATCTTTTACTATGAAAAATTTTCTGATATGAACGAAGTTATCTCGAGAACCGTTGATCGCACCTGGAAAATTCCGATGCCATCGGCTTCAGCTCGTCGAAATACACCTAGTATAGAAGTTTGAAGCAGCTGTGAACTGTTGCGGGTGAGTTATATCCAAGTTTAGCTATTACTATGAAAAATTTTCTGATATGAACGAAGTTATCTCGAGAACCGTTGATCGCACCTGGAAAATTCCGGTGCCATCGGCTTCAGCTCGTCGAAATACACCTAGTATAGAAGTTTGAAGCAGCTGTGAACTGTTGCGGTTGAGTTACAGCCAAGTTTAGCTAATTACTATGAAAAATTTTCTGATATGAACGAAGTTATCTCGAGAACCGTTGATCGCACATCTAAAATTTGTGTTCCATCCGCTTCAGCTCGTCGAAATACCCCCGGAAGGCAATTTTCAAACGGCTGCATTCAGTTGTCGGGGAAATAATTGCAGTCTTATCCGTTTTAGTGAAAATCGTGCGTTTCAGCAGCTGAAAAACACTTTTTTGAAGAAAAATTTTTTGAAATCTTGCATTTTGACGCTGTACGACACCGTCGATGGGTGCATGGCATCATTTTGTAGTACCGCACGCATTTTTTATACCGATCTGACGCTGTTTTTTGATTCACATCTTTCGCCCTATGGTCGACGTTCTCTGAAGAACCGTTGATCGCACCTGAAAAATTCCTGTTTCATCGGCTTCAGTAGGACGAAATACACCTAGTACGATGTTTAGCAACGGCTGTAAACTGTTGCGGGTGAGTTACAGCCAACTTTATCTTTTACTATGAAAAATTTTCTGATATGAACGAAGTTATCTCGAGAACCGTTGATCGCACCTGGAAAATTCCGATGCCATCGGCTTCAGCTCGTCGAAATACACCTAGTATAGAAGTTTGAAGCAGCTGTGAACTGTTGCGGGTGAGTTATATCCAAGTTTAGCTATTACTATGAAAAATTTTCTGATATGAACGAAGTTATCTCGAGAACCGTTGATCGCACCTGGAAAATTCCGGTGCCATCGGCTTCAGCTCGTCGAAATACACCTAGTATAGAAGTTTGAAGCAGCTGTGAACTGTTGCGGTTGAGTTACAGCCAAGTTTAGCTAATTACTATGAAAAATTTTCTGATATGAACGAAGTTATCTCGAGAACCGTTGATCGCACATCTAAAATTTGTGTTCCATCCGCTTCAGCTCGTCGAAATACCCCCGGAAGAGAATTTTCAAACGGCTGCATTCAGTTGTCGGGGAAATAATTGCAGTCTTATCCGTTTTAGTGAAAATCGTGCGTTTCAGCAGCTGAAAAACACTTTTTTGAAGAAAAATTTTTTGAAATCTTGCATTTTGACGCTGTACGACACCGTCGATGGGTGCATGGCATCATTTTGTAGTACCGCACGCATTTTTTATACCGATCTGACGCTGTTTTTTGATTCACATCTTTCGCCCTATGGTCGACGTTCTCTGAAGAACCGTTGATCGCACCTGAAAAATTCCTGTTTCATCGGCTTCAGTAGGACGAAATACACCTAGTACGATGTTTAGCAACGGCTGTAAACTGTTGCGGGTGAGTTACAGCCAACTTTATCTTTTACTATGAAAAATTTTCTGATATGAACGAAGTTATCTCGAGAACCGTTGATCGCACCTGGAAAATTCCGATGCCATCGGCTTCAGCTCGTCGAAATACACCTAGTATACAAGTTTGAAGCAGCTGTGAACTGTTGCGGGTGAGTTATATCCAAGTTTAGCTATTACTATGAAAAATTTTCTGATATGAACGAAGTTATCTCGAGAACCGTTGATCGCACCTGGAAAATTCCGGTGCCATCGGCTTCAGCTCGTCGAAATACACCTAGTATAGAAGTTTGAAGCAGCTGTGAACTGTTGCGGTTGAGTTACAGCCAAGTATAGCTAATTACTATGAAAAATTTTCTGATATGAACGAAGTTATCTCGAGAACCGTTGATCGCACATCTAAAATTTTTGTTCCATCCGCTTCAGCTCGTCGAAATACCCCCGGAAGGCAATTTTCAAATGGCTGCATTCAGTTGTCGGGGAAATAATTGCAGTCTTATCCGTTTTAGTGAAAATCGTGCGTTTCAGCAGCTGAAAAACACTTTTTTGAAGAAAAATTTTTTGAAATCTTGCATTTTGACGCTGTACGACACCGTCGATGGGTGCATGGCATCATTTTGTAGTACCGCACGCATTTTTTATACCGATCTGACGCTGTTTTTTGATTCACATCTTTCGCCCTATGGTCGACGTTCTCTGAAGAACCGTTGATCGCACCTGAAAAATTCCTGTTTCATCGGCTTCAGTAGGACGAAATACACCTAGTACGATGTTTAGCAACGGCTGTAAACTGTAGCGGGTGAGTTACAGCCAACTTTATCTTTTACTATGAAAAATTTTCTGATATGAACGAAGGTATCTCTAGAACCGTTGATCGCACCTGGAAAATTCCGATGCCATCGGCTTCAGCTCGTCGAAATACACCTAGTATACAAGTTTGAAGCAGCTGTGAACTGTTGCGGGTGAGTTATATCCAAGTTTAGCTATTACTATGAAAAATTTTCTGATATGAACGAAGTTATCTCGAGAACCGTTGATCGCACCTGGAAAATTCCGGTGCCATCGGCTTCAGCTCGTCGAAATACACCTAGTATAGAAGTTTGAAGCAGCTGTGAACTGTTGCGGTTGAGTTACAGCCAAGTTTAGCTAATTACTATGAAAAATTTTCTGATATGCACGAAGTTATCTCGAGAACCGTTGATCGCACATCTAAAATTTGTGTTCCATCCGCTTCAGCTCGTCGAAATACCCCCGGAAGGCAATTTTCAAACGGCTGCATTCAGTTGTCGGGGAAATAATTGCAGTCTTATCCGTTTTAGTGAAAATCGTGCGTTTCAGCAGCTGAAAAACACTTTTTTGAAGAAAAATTTTTTGAAATCTTGCATTTTGACGCTGTACGACACCGTCGATGGGTGCATGGCATCATTTTGTAGTACCGCACGCATTTTTTATACCGATCTGACGCTGTTTTTTGATTCACATCTTTCGCCCTATGGTCGACGTTCTCTGAAGAACCGTTGATCGCACCTGAAAAATTCCTGTTTCATCGGCTTCAGTAGGACGAAATACACCTAGTACGATGTTTAGCAACGGCTGTAAACTGTTGCGGGTGAGTTACAGCCAACTTTATCTTTTACTATGAAAAATTTTCTGATATGAACGAAGTTATCTCGAGAACCGTTGATCGCACCTGGAAAATTCCGATGCCATCGGCTTCAGCTCGTCGAAATACACCTAGTATAGAAGTTTGAAGCAGCTGTGAACTGTTGCGGGTGAGTTATATACAAGTTTAGCTATTACTATGAAAAATGTTCTGATATGAACGAAGTTATCTCGAGAACCGTTGATCGCACCTGGAAAATTCCGGTGCCATCGCCTTCAGCTCGTCGAAATACACCTAGTATAGAAGTTTGAAGCAGCTGTGAACTGTTGCGGTTGAGTTACAGCCAAGTTTAGCTAATTACTATGAAAAATTTTCTGATATGAACGAAGTTATCTCGAGAACCGTTGATCGCACATCTAAAATTTTTGTTCCATCCGCTTCAGCTCGTCGAAATACCCCCGGAAGGCAATTTTCAAACGGCTGCATTCAGTTGTCGGGGAAATAATTGCAGTCTTATCCGTTTTAGTGAAAATCGTGCGTTTCAGCAGCTGAAAAACACTTTTTTGAAGAAAAATTTTTTGAAATCTTGCATTTTGACGCTGTACGACACCGTCGATGGGTGCATGGCATCATTTTGTAGTACCGCACGCATTTTTTATACCGATCTGACGCTGTTTTTTGATTCACATCTTTCGCCCTATGGTCGACGTTCTCTCAAGAACCGTTGATCGCACCTGAAAAATTCCTGTTTCATCGGCTTCAGTAGGACGAAATACACCTAGTACGATGTTTAGCAACGGGTGTAAACTGTTGCGGGTGAGTTACAGCCAACTTTATCTTTTACTATGAAAAATTTTCTGATATGAACGAAGTTATCTCGAGAACCGTTGATCGCACCTGGAAAATTCCGATGCCATCGGCTTCAGCTCGTCGAAATACACCTAGTATAGAAGTTTGAAGCAGCTGTGAACTGTTGCGGGTGAGTTATATCCAAGTTTAGCTATTACTATGAAAAATTTTCTGATATGAACGAAGTTATCTCGAGAACCGTTGATCGCACCTGGAAAATTCCGGTGCCATCGGCTTCAGCTCGTCGAAATACACCTAGTATAGAAGTTTGAAGCAGCTGTGAACTGTTGCGGTTGAGTTACAGCCAAGTTTAGCTAATTACTATGAAAAATTTTCTGATATGAACGAAGTTATCTCGAGAACCGTTGATCGCACATCTAAAATTTTTGTTCCATCCGCTTCAGCTCGTCGAAATACCCCCGGAAGGCAATTTTCAAACGGCTGCATTCAGTTGTCGGGGAAATAATTGCAGTCTTATCCGTTTTAGTGAAAATCGTGCGTTTCAGCAGCTGAAAAACACTTTTTTGAAGAAAAATTTTTTGAAATCTTGCATTTTGACGCTGTACGACACCGTCGATGGGTGCATGGCATCATTTTGTAGTACCGCACGCATTTTTTATACCGATCTGACGCTGTTTTTTGATTCACATCTTTCGCCCTATGGTCGACGTTCTCTGAAGAACCGTTGATCGCACCTGAAAAATTCCTGTTTCATCGGCTTCAGTAGGACGAAATACACCTAGTACGATGTTTAGCAACGGCTGTAAACTGTTGCGGGTGAGTTACAGCCAACTTTATCTTTTACTATGAAAAATTTTCTGATATGAACGAAGTTATCTCGAGAACCGTTGATCGCACCTGGAAAATTCCGATGCCATCGGCTTCAGCTCGTCGAAATACACCTAGTATAGAAGTTTGAAGCAGCTGTGAACTGTTGCGGGTGAGTTATATCCAAGTTTAGCTATTACTATGAAAAATTTTCTGATATGAACGAAGTTATCTCGAGAACCGTTGATCGCACCTGGAAAATTCCGGTGCCATCGGCTTCAGCTCGTCGAAATACACCTAGTATAGAAGTTTGAAGCAGCTGTGAACTGTTGCGGTTGAGTTACAGCCAAGTTTAGCTAATTACTATGAAAAATTTTCTGATATGAACGAAGTTATCTCGAGAACCGTTGATCGCACATCTAAAATTTTTGTTCCATCCGCTTCAGCTCGTCGAAATACCCCCGGAAGGCAATTTTCAAACGGCTGCATTCAGTTGTCGGGGAAATAATTGCAGTCTTATCCGTTTTAGTGAAAATCGTGCGTTTCAGCAGCTGAAAAACACTTTTTTGAAGAAAAATTTTTTGAAATCTTGCATTTTGACGCTGTACCACACCGTCGATGGGTGCATGGCATCATTTTGTAGTACCGCACGCATTTTTTATACCGATCTGACGCTGTTTTTTGATTCACATCTTTCGCCCTATGGTCGACGTTCTCTGAAGAACCGTTGATCGCACCTGAAAAATTCCTGTTTCATCGGCTTCAGTAGGACGAAATACACCTAGTACGATGTTTAGCAACGGCTGTAAACTGTTGCGGGTGAGTTACAGCCAACTTTATCTTTTACTATGAAAAATTTTCTGATATGAACGAAGTTATCTCGAGAACCGTTGATCGCACCTGGAAAATTCCGATGCCATCGGCTTCAGCTCGTCGAAATACACCTAGTATAGAAGTTTGAAGCAGCTGTGAACTGTTGCGGGTGAGTTATATCCAAGTTTAGCTATTACTATGAAAAATTTTCTGATATGAACGAAGTTATCTCGAGAACCGTTGATCGCACCTGGAAAATTCCGGTGCCATCGGCTTCAGCTCGTCGAAATACACCTAGTATAGAAGTTTGAAGCAGCTGTGAACTGTTGCGGTTGAGTTACAGCCAAGTTTAGCTAATTACTATGAAAAATTTTCTGATATGAACGAAGTTATCTCGAGAACCGTTGATCGCACATCTAAAATTTGTGTTCCATCCGCTTCAGCTCGTCGAAATACCCCCGGAAGGCAATTTTCAAACGGCTGCATTCAGTTGTCGGGGAAATAATTGCAGTCTTATCCGTTTTAGTGAAAATCGTGCGTTTCAGCAGCTGAAAAACACTTTTTTGAAGAAAAATTTTTTGAAATCTTGCATTTTGACGCTGTACGACACCGTCGATGGGTGCATGGCATCATTTTGTAGTACCGCACGCATTTTTTATACCGATCTGACGCTGTTTTTTGATTCACATCTTTCGCCCTATGGTCGACGTTCTCTGAAGAACCGTTGATCGCACCTGAAAAATTCCTGTTTCATCGGCTTCAGTAGGACGAAATACACCTAGTACGATGTTTAGCAACGGCTGTAAACTGTTGCGGGTGAGTTACAGCCAACTTTATCTTTTACTATGAAAAATTTTCTGATATGAACGAAGTTATCTCGAGAACCGTTGATCGCACCTGGAAAATTCCGATGCCATCGGCTTCAGCTCGTCGAAATACACCTAGTATAGAAGTTTGAAGCAGCTGTGAACTGTTGCGGGTGAGTTATAGCCAAGTTTAGCTATTACTATGAAAAATTTTCTGATATGAACGAAGTTATCTCGAGAACCGTTGATCGCACCTGGAAAATTCCGGTGCCATCGGCTTCGGCTCGTCGAAATACACCTAGTATAGAAGTTTGAAGCAGCTGTGAACTGTTGCGGTTGAGTTACAGCCAAGTTTAGCTAATTACTATGAAAAATTTTCTGATATGAACGAAGTTATCTCGAGAACCGTTGATCGCACATCTAAAATTTTTGTTCCATCCGCTTCAGCTCGTCGAAATACCCCCGGAAGGCAATTTTCAAACGGCTGCATTCAGTTGTCGGGGAAATAATTGCAGTCTTATCCGTTTTAGTGAAAATCGTGCGTTTCAGCAGCTGAAAAACACTTTTTTGAAGAAAAATTTTTTGAAATCTTGCATTTTGACGCTGTACGACACCGTCGATGGGTGCATGGCATCATTTTGTAGTACCGCACGCATTTTTTATACCGATCTGACGCTGTTTTTTGATTCACATCTTTCGCCCTATGGTCGACGTTCTCTGAAGAACCGTTGATCGCACCTGAAAAATTCCTGTTTCATCGGCTTCAGTAGGACGAAATACACCTAGTACGATGTTTAGCAACGGCTGTAAACTGTTGCGGGTGAGTTACAGCCAACTTTATCTTTTACTATGAAAAATTGTCTGATATGAACGAAGTTATCTCGAGAACCGTTGATCGCACCTGGAAAATTCCGATGCCATCGGCTTCAGCTCGTCGAAATACACCTAGTATAGAAGTTTGAAGCAGCTGTGAACTGTTGCGGGTGAGTTATAGCCAAGTTTAGCTATTACTATGAAAAATTTTCTGATATGAACGAAGTTATCTCGAGAACCGTTGATCGCACCTGGAAAATTCCGGTGCCATCGGCTTCAGCTCGTCGAAATACACCTAGTATAGAAGTTTGAAGCAGCTGTGAACTGTTGCGGTTGAGTTACAGCCAAGTTTAGCTAATTACTATGAAAAATTTTCTGATATGAACGAAGTTATCTCGAGAACCGTTGATCGCACATCTAAAATTTGTGTTCCATCCGCTTCAGCTCGTCGAAATACCCCCGGAAGGCAATTTTCAAACGGCTGCATTCAGTTGTCGGGGAAATAATTGCAGTCTTATCCGTTTTAGTGAAAATCGTGCGTTTCAGCAGCTGAAAAACACTTTTTTGAAGAAAAATTTTTTGAAATCTTGCATTTTGACGCTGTACGACACCGTCGATGGGTGCATGGCATCATTTTGTAGTACCGCACGCATTTTTTATACCGATCTGACGCTGTTTTTTGATTCACATCTTTCGCCCTATGGTCGACGTTCTCTGAAGAACCGTTGATCGCACCTGAAAAATTCCTGTTTCATCGGCTTCAGTAGGACGAAATACACCTAGTACGATGTTTAGCAACGGCTGTAAACTGTTGCGGGTGAGTTACAGCCAACTTTATCTTTTACTATGAAAAATTTTCTGATATGAACGAAGTTATCTCGAGAACCGTTGATCGCACCTGGAAAATTCCGATGC
Organism: Diachasmimorpha longicaudata; assembly: GCF_034640455.1. Lineage (NCBI taxonomy): Eukaryota > Metazoa > Arthropoda > Insecta > Hymenoptera > Braconidae > Diachasmimorpha > Diachasmimorpha longicaudata. Next base: position 592,266 of record NW_026973904.1, on the reverse strand, counting down.
CATCGGCTTCAGCTCGTCGAAATACACCTAGTATAGAAGTTTGAAGCAGCTGTGAACTGTTGCGGGTGAGTTATAGCCAAGTTTAGCTATTACTATGAAAAATTTTCTGATATGAACGAAGTTATCTCGAGAACCGTTGATCGCACCTGGAAAATTCCGGTGCCATCGGCTTCGGCTCGTCGAAATACACCTAGTATAGAAGTTTGAAGCAGCTGTGAACTGTTGCGGTTGAGTTACAGCCAAGTTTAGCTAATTACTATGAAAAATTTTCTGATATGAACGAAGTTATCTCGAGAACCGTTGATCGCACATCTAAAATTTTTGTTCCATCCGCTTCAGCTCGTCGAAATACCCCCGGAAGGCAATTTTCAAACGGCTGCATTCAGTTGTCGGGGAAATAATTGCAGTCTTATCCGTTTTAGTGAAAATCGTGCGTTTCAGCAGCTGAAAAACACTTTTTTGAAGAAAAATTTTTTGAAATCTTGCATTTTGACGCTGTACGACACCGTCGATGGGTGCATGGCATCATTTTGTAGTACCGCACGCATTTTTTATACCGATCTGACGCTGTTTTTTGATTCACATCTTTCGCCCTATGGTCGACGTTCTCTGAAGAACCGTTGATCGCACCTGAAAAATTCCTGTTTCATCGGCTTCAGTAGGACGAAATACACCTAGTACGATGTTTAGCAACGGCTGTAAACTGTTGCGGGTGAGTTACAGCCAACTTTATCTTTTACTATGAAAAATTGTCTGATATGAACGAAGTTATCTCGAGAACCGTTGATCGCACCTGGAAAATTCCGATGCCATCGGCTTCAGCTCGTCGAAATACACCTAGTATAGAAGTTTGAAGCAGCTGTGAACTGTTGCGGGTGAGTTATAGCCAAGTTTAGCTATTACTATGAAAAATTTTCTGATATGAACGAAGTTATCTCGAGAACCGTTGATCGCACCTGGAAAATTCCGGTGCCATCGGCTTCAGCTCGTCGAAATACACCTAGTATAGAAGTTTGAAGCAGCTGTGAACTGTTGCGGTTGAGTTACAGCCAAGTTTAGCTAATTACTATGAAAAATTTTCTGATATGAACGAAGTTATCTCGAGAACCGTTGATCGCACATCTAAAATTTTTGTTCCATCCGCTTCAGCTCGTCGAAATACCCCCGGAAGGCAATTTTCAAACGGCTGCATTCAGTTGTCGGGGAAATAATTGCAGTCTTATCCGTTTTAGTGAAAATCGTGCGTTTCAGCAGCTGAAAAACACTTTTTTGAAGAAAAATTTTTTGAAATCTTGCATTTTGACGCTGTACGACACCGTCGATGGGTGCATGGCATCATTTTGTAGTACCGCACGCATTTTTTATACCGATCTGACGCTGTTTTTTGATTCACATCTTTCGCCCTATGGTCGACGTTCTCTCAAGAACCGTTGATCGCACCTGAAAAATTCCTGTTTCATCGGCTTCAGTAGGACGAAATACACCTAGTACGATGTTTAGCAACGGCTATAAACTGTGGCGGGTGAGTTACAGCCAACTTTATCTTTTACTATGAAAAATTTTCTGATATGAACGAAGTTATCTCGAGAACCGTTGATCGCACCTGGAAAATTCCGATGCCATCGGCTTCAGCTCGTCGAAATACACCTAGTATAGAAGTTTGAAGCAGCTGTGAACTGTTGCGGGTGAGTTATAGCCAAGTTTAGCTATTACTATGAAAAATTTTCTGATATGAACGAAGTTATCTCGAGAACCGTTGATCGCACCTGGAAAATTCCGGTGCCATCGGCTTCAGCTCGTCGAAATACACCTAGTATAGAAGTTTGAAGCAGCTGTGAACTGTTGCGGTTGAGTTACAGCCAAGTTTAGCTAATTACTATGAAAAATTTTCTGATATGAACGAAGTTATCTCGAGAACCGTTGATCGCACATCTAAAATTTTTGTTCCATCCGCTTCAGCTCGTCGAAATACCCCCGGAAGGCAATTTTCAAACGGCTGCATTCAGTTGTCGGGGAAATAATTGCAGTCTTATCCGTTTTAGTGAAAATCGTGCGTTTCAGCAGCTGAAAAACACTTTTTTGAAGAAAAATTTTTTGAAATCTTGCATTTTGACGCTGTACGACACCGTCGATGGGTGCATGGCATCATTTTGTAGTACCGCACGCATTTTTTATACCGATCTGACGCTGTTTTTTGATTCACATCTTTCGCCCTATGGTCGACGTTCTCTGAAGAACCGTTGATCGCACCTGAAAAATTCCTGTTTCATCGGCTTCAGTAGGACGAAATACACCTAGTACGATGTTTAGCAACGGCTGTAAACTGTTGCGGGTGAGTTACAGCCAACTTTATCTTTTACTATGAAAAATTTTCTGATATGAACGAAGTTATCTCGAGAACCGTTGATCGCACCTGGAAAATTCCGATGCCATCGGCTTCAGCTCGTCGAAATACACCTAGTATAGAAGTTTGAAGCAGCTGTGAACTGTTGCGGGTGAGTTATAGCCAAGTTTAGCTATTACTATGAAAAATTTTCTGATATGAACGAAGTTATCTCGAGAACCGTTGATCGCACCTGGAAAATTCCGGTGCCATCGGCTTCAGCTCGTCGAAATACACCTAGTATAGAAGTTTGAAGCAGCTGTGAACTGTTGCGGTTGAGTTACAGCCAAGTTTAGCTAATTACTATGAAAAATTTTCTGATATGAACGAAGTTATCTCGAGAAGCGTTGATCGCACATCTAAAATTTTTGTTCCATCCGCTTCAGCTCGTCGAAATACCCCCGGAAGGCAATTTTCAAACGGCTGCATTCAGTTGTCGGGGAAATAATTGCAGTCTTATCCGTTTTAGTGAAAATCGTGCGTTTCAGCAGCTGAAAAACACTTTTTTGAAGAAAAATTTTTTGAAATCTTGCATTTTGACGCTGTATGACACCGTCGATGGGTGCATGGCATCATTTTGTAGTACCGCACGCATTTTTTATACCGATCTGACGCTGTTTTTTGATTCACATCTTTCGCCCTATGGTCGACGTTCTCTCAAGAACCGTTGATCGCACCTGAAAAATTCCTGTTTCATCGGCTTCAGTAGGACGAAATACACCTAGTACGATGTTTAGCAACGGCTGTAAACTGTTGCGGGTGAGTTACAGCCAACTTTATCTTTTACTATGAAAAATTTTCTGATATGAACGAAGTTATCTCGAGAACCGTTGATCGCACCTGGAAAATTCCGATGCCATCGGCTTCAGCTCGTCGAAATACACCTAGTATAGAAGTTTGAAGCAGCTGTGAACTGTTGCGGGTGAGTTATATCCAAGTTTAGCTATTACTATGAAAAATTTTCTGATATGAACGAAGTTATCTCGAGAACCGTTGATCGCACCTGGAAAATTCCGGTGCCATCGGCTTCAGCTCGTCGAAATACACCTAGTATAGAAGTTTGAAGCAGCTGTGAACTGTTGCGGTTGAGTTACAGCCAAGTTTAGCTAATTACTATGAAAAATTTTCTGATATGAACGAAGTTATCTCGAGAACCGTTGATCGCACATCTAAAATTTTTGTTCCATCCGCTTCAGCTCGTCGAAATACCCCCGGAAGGCAATTTTCAAACGGCTGCATTCAGTTGTCGGGGAAATAATTGCAGTCTTATCCGTTTTAGTGAAAATCGTGCGTTTCAGCAGCTGAAAAACACTTTTTTGAAGAAAAATTTTTTGAAATCTTGCATTTTGACGCTGTACGACACCGTCGATGGGTGCATGGCATCATTTTGTAGTACCGCACGCATTTTTTATACCGATCTGACGCTGTTTTTTGATTCACATCTTTCGCCCTATGGTCGACGTTCTCTCAAGAACCGTTGATCGCACCTGAAAAATTCCTGTTTCATCGGCTTCAGTAGGACGAAATACACCTAGTACGATGTTTAGCAACGGGTGTAAACTGTTGCGGGTGAGTTACAGCCAACTTTATCTTTTACTATGAAAAATTTTCTGATATGAACGAAGTTATCTCGAGAACCGTTGATCGCACCTGGAAAATTCCGATGCCATCGGCTTCAGCTCGTCGAAATACACCTAGTATAGAAGTTTGAAGCAGCTGTGAACTGTTGCGGGTGAGTTATATCCAAGTTTAGCTATTATTATGAAAAATTTTCTGATATGAACGAAGTTATCTCGAGAACCGTTGATCGCACCTGGAAAATTCCGGTGCCATCGGCTTCAGCTCGTCGAAATACACCTAGTATAGAAGTTTGAAGCAGCTGTGAACTGTTGCGGTTGAGTTACAGCCAAGTTTAGCTAATTACTATGAAAAATTTTCTGATATGAACGAAGTTATCTCGAGAACCGTTGATCGCACATCTAAAATTTTTGTTCCATCCGCTTCAGCTCGTCGAAATACCCCCGGAAGGCAATTTTCAAACGGCTGCATTCAGTTGTCGGGGAAATAATTGCAGTCTTATCCGTTTTAGTGAAAATCGTGCGTTTCAGCAGCTGAAAAACACTTTTTTGAAGAAAAATTTTTTGAAATCTTGCATTTTGACGCTGTACGACACCGTCGATGGGTGCATGGCATCATTTTGTAGTACCGCACGCATTTTTTATACCGATCTGACGCTGTTTTTTGATTCACATCTTTCGCCCTATGGTCGACGTTCTCTGAAGAACCGTTGATCGCACCTGAAAAATTCCTGTTTCATCGGCTTCAGTAGGACGAAATACACCTAGTACGATGTTTAGCAACGGCTGTAAACTGTTGCGGGTGAGTTACAGCCAACTTTATCTTTTACTATGAAAAATTTTCTGATATGAACGAAGTTATCTCGAGAACCGTTGATCGCACCTGGAAAATTCCGATGCCATCGGCTTCAGCTCGTCGAAATACACCTAGTATAGAAGTTTGAAGCAGCTGTGAACTGTTGCGGGTGAGTTATAGCCAAGTTTAGCTATTACTATGAAAAATTTTCTGATATGAACGAAGTTATCTCGAGAACCGTTGATCGCACCTGGAAAATTCCGGTGCCATCGGCTTCAGCTCGTCGAAATACACCTAGTATAGAAGTTTGAAGCAGCTGTGAACTGTTGCGGTTGAGTTACAGCCAAGTTTAGCTAATTACTATGAAAAATTTTCTGATATGAACGAAGTTATCTCGAGAACCGTTGATCGCACATCTAAAATTTTTGTTCCATCCGCTTCAGCTCGTCGAAATACCCCCGGAAGGCAATTTTCAAACGGCTGCATTCAGTTGTCGGGGAAATAATTGCAGTCTTATCCGTTTTAGTGAAAATCGTGCGTTTCAGCAGCTGAAAAACACTTTTTTGAAGAAAAATTTTTTGAAATCTTGCATTTTGACGCTGTATGACACCGTCGATGGGTGCATGGCATCATTTTGTAGTACCGCACGCATTTTTTATACCGATCTGACGCTGTTTTTTGATTCACATCTTTCGCCCTATGGTCGACGTTCTCTCAAGAACCGTTGATCGCACCTGAAAAATTCCTGTTTCATCGGCTTCAGTAGGACGAAATACACCTAGTACGATGTTTAGCAACGGCTGTAAACTGTTGCGGGTGAGTTACAGCCAACTTTATCTTTTACTATGAAAAATTTTCTGATATGAACGAAGTTATCTCGAGAACCGTTGATCGCACCTGGAAAATTCCGATGCCATCGGCTTCAGCTCGTCGAAATACACCTAGTATAGAAGTTTGAAGCAGCTGTGAACTGTTGCGGGTGAGTTATATCCAAGTTTAGCTATTACTATGAAAAATTTTCTGATATGAACGAAGTTATCTCGAGAACCGTTGATCGCACCTGGAAAATTCCGGTGCCATCGGCTTCAGCTCGTCGAAATACACCTAGTATAGAAGTTTGAAGCAGCTGTGAACTGTTGCGGTTGAGTTACAGCCAAGTTTAGCTAATTACTATGAAAAATTTTCTGATATGAACGAAGTTATCTCGAGAACCGTTGATCGCACATCTAAAATTTTTGTTCCATCCGCTTCAGCTCGTCGAAATACCCCCGGAAGGCAATTTTCAAACGGCTGCATTCAGTTGTCGGGGAAATAATTGCAGTCTTATCCGTTTTAGTGAAAATCGTGCGTTTCAGCAGCTGAAAAACACTTTTTTGAAGAAAAATTTTTTGAAATCTTGCATTTTGACGCTGTACGACACCGTCGATGGGTGCATGGCATCATTTTGTAGTACCGCACGCATTTTTTATACCGATCTGACGCTGTTTTTTGATTCACATCTTTCGCCCTATGGTCGACGTTCTCTCAAGAACCGTTGATCGCACCTGAAAAATTCCTGTTTCATCGGCTTCAGTAGGACGAAATACACCTAGTACGATGTTTAGCAACGGGTGTAAACTGTTGCGGGTGAGTTACAGCCAACTTTATCTTTTACTATGAAAAATTTTCTGATATGAACGAAGTTATCTCGAGAACCGTTGATCGCACCTGGAAAATTCCGATGCCATCGGCTTCAGCTCGTCGAAATACACCTAGTATAGAAGTTTGAAGCAGCTGTGAACTGTTGCGGGTGAGTTATATCCAAGTTTAGCTATTACTATGAAAAATTTTCTGATATGAACGAAGTTATCTCGAGAACCGTTGATCGCACCTGGAAAATTCCGGTGCCATCGGCTTCAGCTCGTCGAAATACACCTAGTATAGAAGTTTGAAGCAGCTGTGAACTGTTGCGGTTGAGTTACAGCCAAGTTTAGCTAATTACTATGAAAAATTTTCTGATATGAACGAAGTTATCTCGAGAACCGTTGATCGCACATCTAAAATTTTTGTTCCATCCGCTTCAGCTCGTCGAAATACCCCCGGAAGGCAATTTTCAAACGGCTGCATTCAGTTGTCGGGGAAATAATTGCAGTCTTATCCGTTTTAGTGAAAATCGTGCGTTTCAGCAGCTGAAAAACACTTTTTTGAAGAAAAATTTTTTGAAATCTTGCATTTTGACGCTGTACGACACCGTCGATGGGTGCATGGCATCATTTTGTAGTACCGCACGCATTTTTTATACCGATCTGACGCTGTTTTTTGATTCACATCTTTCGCCCTATGGTCGACGTTCTCTGAAGAACCGTTGATCGCACCTGAAAAATTCCTGTTTCATCGGCTTCAGTAGGACGAAATACACCTAGTACGATGTTTAGCAACGGCTGTAAACTGTTGCGGGTGAGTTACAGCCAACTTTATCTTTTACTATGAAAAATTTTCTGATATGAACGAAGTTATCTCGAGAACCGTTGATCGCACCTGGAAAATTCCGATGCCATCGGCTTCAGCTCGTCGAAATACACCTAGTATAGAAGTTTGAAGCAGCTGTGAACTGTTGCGGGTGAGTTATATCCAAGTTTAGCTATTACTATGAAAAATTTTCTGATATGAACGAAGTTATCTCGAGAACCGTTGATCGCACATCTAAAATTTTTGTTCCATCCGCTTCAGCTCGTCGAAATACCCCCGGAAGGCAATTTTCAAACGGCTGCATTCAGTTGTCGGGGAAATAATTGCAGTCTTATCCGTTTTAGTGAAAATCGTGCGTTTCAGCAGCTGAAAAACACTTTTTTGAAGAAAAATTTTTTGAAATCTTGCATTTTGACGCTGTACGACACCGTCGATGGGTGCATGGCATCATTTTGTAGTACCGCACGCATTTTTTATACCGATCTGACGCTGTTTTTTGATTCACATCTTTCGCCCTATGGTCGACGTTCTCTGAAGAACCGTTGATCGCACCTGAAAAATTCCTGTTTCATCGGCTTCAGTAGGACGAAATACACCTAGTACGATGTTTAGCAACGGCTGTAAACTGTTGCGGGTGAGTTACAGCCAACTTTATCTTTTACTATGAAAAATTTTCTGATATGAACGAAGTTATCTCGAGAACCGTTGATCGCACCTGGAAAATTCCGATGCCATCGGCTTCAGCTCGTCGAAATACACCTAGTATAGAAGTTTGAAGCAGCTGTGAACTGTTGCGGGTGAGTTATAGCCAAGTTTAGCTATTACTATGAAAAATTTTCTGATATGAACGAAGTTATCTCGAGAACCGTTGATCGCACCTGGAAAATTCCGGTGCCATCGGCTTCAGCTCGTCGAAATACACCTAGTATAGAAGTTTGAAGCAGCTGTGAACTGTTGCGGTTGAGTTACAGCCAAGTTTAGCTAATTACTATGAAAAATTTTCTGATATGAACGAAGTTATCTCGAGAACCGTTGATCGCACATCTAAAATTTTTGTTCCATCCGCTTCAGCTCGTCGAAATACCCCCGGAAGGCAATTTTCAAACGGCTGCATTCAGTTGTCGGGGAAATAATTGCAGTCTTATCCGTTTTAGTGAAAATCGTGCGTTTCAGCAGCTGAAAAACACTTTTTTGAAGAAAAATTTTTTGAAATCTTGCATTTTGACGCTGTACGACACCGTCGATGGGTGCATGGCATCATTTTGTAGTACCGCACGCATTTTTTATACCGATCTGACGCTGTTTTTTGATTCACATCTTTCGCCCTATGGTCGACGTTCTCTGAAGAACCGTTGATCGCACCTGAAAAATTCCTGTTTCATCGGCTTCAGTAGGACGAAATACACCTAGTACGATGTTTAGCAACGGCTGTAAACTGTTGCGGGTGAGTTACAGCCAACTTTATCTTTTACTATGAAAAATTTTCTGATATGAACGAAGTTATCTCGAGAACCGTTGATCGCACCTGGAAAATTCCGATGCCATCGGCTTCAGCTCGTCGAAATACACCTAGTATTGAAGTTTGAAGCAGCTGTGAACTGTTGCGGGTGAGTTATAGCCAAGTTTAGCTATTACTATGAAAAATTTTCTGATATGAACGAAGTTATCTCGAGAACCGTTGATCGCACCTGGAAAATTCCGGTGCCATCGGCTTCAGCTCGTCGAAATACACCTAGTATAGAAGTTTGAAGCAGCTGTGAACTGTTGCGGTTGAGTTACAGCCAAGTTTAGCTAATTACTATGAAAAATTTTCTGATATGAACGAAGTTATCTCGAGAACCGTTGATCGCACATCTAAAATTTTTGTTCCATCCGCTTCAGCTCGTCGAAATACCCCCGGAAGGCAATTTTCAAACGGCTGCATTCAGTTGTCGGGGAAATAATTGCAGTCTTATCCGTTTTAGTGAAAATCGTGCGTTTCAGCAGCTGAAAAACACTTTTTTGAAGAAAAATTTTTTGAAATCTTGCATTTTGACGCTGTATGACACCGTCGATGGGTGCATGGCATCATTTTGTAGTACCGCACGCATTTTTTATACCGATCTGACGCTGTTTTTTGATTCACATCTTTCGCCCTATGGTCGACGTTCTCTCAAGAACCGTTGATCGCACCTGAAAAATTCCTGTTTCATCGGCTTCAGTAGGACGAAATACACCTAGTACGATGTTTAGCAACGGCTGTAAACTGTTGCGGGTGAGTTACAGCCAACTTTATCTTTTACTATGAAAAATTTTCTGATATGAACGAAGTTATCTCGAGAACCGTTGATCGCACCTGGAAAATTCCGATGCCATCGGCTTCAGCTCGTCGAAATACACCTAGTATAGAAGTTTGAAGCAGCTGTGAACTGTTGCGGGTGAGTTATATCCAAGTTTAGCTATTACTATGAAAAATTTTCTGATATGAACGAAGTTATCTCGAGAACCGTTGATCGCACCTGGAAAATTCCGGTGCCATCGGCTTCAGCTCGTCGAAATACACCTAGTATAGAAGTTTGAAGCAGCTGTGAACTGTTGCGGTTGAGTTACAGCCAAGTTTAGCTAATTACTATGAAAAATTTTCTGATATGAACGAAGTTATCTCGAGAACCGTTGATCGCACATCTAAAATTTTTGTTCCATCCGCTTCAGCTCGTCGAAATACCCCCGGAAGGCAATTTTCAAACGGCTGCATTCAGTTGTCGGGGAAATAATTGCAGTCTTATCCGTTTTAGTGAAAATCGTGCGTTTCAGCAGCTGAAAAACACTTTTTTGAAGAAAAATTTTTTGAAATCTTGCATTTTGACGCTGTACGACACCGTCGATGGGTGCATGGCATCATTTTGTAGTACCGCACGCATTTTTTATACCGATCTGACGCTGTTTTTTGATTCACATCTTTCGCCCTATGGTCGACGTTCTCTCAAGAACCGTTGATCGCACCTGAAAAATTCCTGTTTCATCGGCTTCAGTAGGACGAAATACACCTAGTACGATGTTTAGCAACGGGTGTAAACTGTTGCGGGTGAGTTACAGCCAACTTTATCTTTTACTATGAAAAATTTTCTGATATGAACGAAGTTATCTCGAGAACCGTTGATCGCACCTGGAAAATTCCGATGCCATCGGCTTCAGCTCGTCGAAATACACCTAGTATAGAAGTTTGAAGCAGCTGTGAACTGTTGCGGGTGAGTTATATCCAAGTTTAGCTATTACTATGAAAAATTTTCTGATATGAACGAAGTTATCTCGAGAACCGTTGATCGCACCTGGAAAATTCCGGTGCCATCGGCTTCAGCTCGTCGAAATACACCTAGTATAGAAGTTTGAAGCAGCTGTGAACTGTTGCGGTTGAGTTACAGCCAAGTTTAGCTAATTACTATGAAAAATTTTCTGATATGAACGAAGTTATCTCGAGAACCGTTGATCGCACATCTAAAATTTTTGTTCCATCCGCTTCAGCTCGTCGAAATACCCCCGGAAGGCAATTTTCAAACGGCTGCATTCAGTTGTCGGGGAAATAATTGCAGTCTTATCCGTTTTAGTGAAAATCGTGCGTTTCAGCAGCTGAAAAACACTTTTTTGAAGAAAAATTTTTTGAAATCTTGCATTTTGACGCTGTACGACACCGTCGATGGGTGCATGGCATCATTTTGTAGTACCGCACGCATTTTTTATACCGATCTGACGCTGTTTTTTGATTCACATCTTTCGCCCTATGGTCGACGTTCTCTGAAGAACCGTTGATCGCACCTGAAAAATTCCTGTTTCATCGGCTTCAGTAGGACGAAATACACCTAGTACGATGTTTAGCAACGGCTGTAAACTGTTGCGGGTGAGTTACAGCCAACTTTATCTTTTACTATGAAAAATTTTCTGATATGAACGAAGTTATCTCGAGAACCGTTGATCGCACCTGGAAAATTCCGATGCCATCGGCTTCAGCTCGTCGAAATACACCTAGTATAGAAGTTTGAAGCAGCTGTGAACTGTTGCGGGTGAGTTATATCCAAGTTTAGCTATTACTATGAAAAATTTTCTGATATGAACGAAGTTATCTCGAGAACCGTTGATCGCACCTGGAAAATTCCGGTGCCATCGGCTTCAGCTCGTCGAAATACACCTAGTATAGAAGTTTGAAGCAGCTGTGAACTGTTGCGGTTGAGTTACAGCCAAGTTTAGCTAATTACTATGAAAAATTTTCTGATATGAACGAAGTTATCTCGAGAACCGTTGATCGCACATCTAAAATTTTTGTTCCATCCGCTTCAGCTCGTCGAAATACCCCCGGAAGGCAATTTTCAAACGGCTGCATTCAGTTGTCGGGGAAATAATTGCAGTCTTATCCGTTTTAGTGAAAATCGTGCGTTTCAGCAGCTGAAAAACACTTTTTTGAAGAAAAATTTTTTGAAATCTTGCATTTTGACGCTGTACGACACCGTCGATGGGTGCATGGCATCATTTTGTAGTACCGCACGCATTTTTTATACCGATCTGACGCTGTTTTTTGATTCACATCTTTCGCCCTATGGTCGACGTTCTCTGAAGAACCGTTGATCGCACCTGAAAAATTCCTGTTTCATCGGCTTCAGTAGGACGAAATACACCTAGTACGATGTTTAGCAACGGCTGTAAACTGTTGCGGGTGAGTTACAGCCAACTTTATCTTTTACTATGAAAAATTTTCTGATATGAACGAAGTTATCTCGAGAACCGTTGATCGCACCTGGAAAATTCCGATGCCATCGGCTTCAGCTCGTCGAAATACACCTAGTATAGAAGTTTGAAGCAGCTGTGAACTGTTGCGGGTGAGTTATATCCAAGTTTAGCTATTACTATGAAAAATTTTCTGATATGAACGAAGTTATCTCGAGAACCGTTGATCGCACCTGGAAAATTCCGGTGCCATCGGCTTCAGCTCGTCGAAATACACCTAGTATAGAAGTTTGAAGCAGCTGTGAACTGTTGCGGTTGAGTTACAGCCAAGTTTAGCTAATTACTATGAAAAATTTTCTGATATGAACGAAGTTATCTCGAGAACCGTTGATCGCACATCTAAAATTTTTGTTCCATCCGCTTCAGCTCGTCGAAATACCCCCGGAAGGCAATTTTCAAACGGCTGCATTCAGTTGTCGGGGAAATAATTGCAGTCTTATCCGTTTTAGTGAAAATCGTGCGTTTCAGCAGCTGAAAAACACTTTTTTGAAGAAAAATTTTTTGAAATCTTGCATTTTGACGCTGTACGACACCGTCGATGGGTGCATGGCATCATTTTGTAGTACCGCACGCATTTTTTATACCGATCTGACGCTGTTTTTTGATTCACATCTTTCGCCCTATGGTCGACGTTCTCTGAAGAACCGTTGATCGCACCTGAAAAATTCCTGTTTCATCGGCTTCAGTAGGACGAAATACACCTAGTACGATGTTTAGCAACGGCTGTAAACTGTTGCGGGTGAGTTACAGCCAACTTTATCTTTTACTATGAAAAATTTTCTGATATGAACGAAGTTATCTCGAGAACCGTTGATCGCACCTGGAAAATTCCGATGCCATCGGCTTCAGCTCGTCGAAATACACCTAGTATAGAAGTTTGAAGCAGCTGTGAACTGTTGCGGGTGAGTTATATCCAAGTTTAGCTATTACTATGAAAAATTTTCTGATATGAACGAAGTTATCTCGAGAACCGTTGATCGCACATCTAAAATTTTTGTTCCATCCGCTTCAGCTCGTCGAAATACCCCCGGAAGGCAATTTTCAAACGGCTGCATTCAGTTGTCGGGGAAATAATTGCAGTCTTATCCGTTTTAGTGAAAATCGTGCGTTTCAGCAGCTGAAAAACACTTTTTTGAAGAAAAATTTTTTGAAATCTTGCATTTTGACGCTGTACGACACCGTCGATGGGTGCATGGCATCATTTTGTAGTACCGCACGCATTTTTTATACCGATCTGACGCTGTTTTTTGATTCACATCTTTCGCCCTATGGTCGACGTTCTCTGAAGAACCGTTGATCGCACCTGAAAAATTCCTGTTTCATCGGCTTCAGTAGGACGAAATACACCTAGTACGATGTTTAGCAACGGCTGTAAACTGTTGCGGGTGAGTTACAGCCAACTTTATCTTTTACTATGAAAAATTTTCTGATATGAACGAAGTTATCTCGAGAACCGTTGATCGCACCTGGAAAATTCCGATGCCATCGGCTTCAGCTCGTCGAAATACACCTAGTATAGAAGTTTGAAGCAGCTGTGAACTGTTGCGGGTGAGTTATAGCCAAGTTTAGCTATTACTATGAAAAATTTTCTGATATGAACGAAGTTATCTCGAGAACCGTTGATCGCACCTGGAAAATTCCGGTGCCATCGGCTTCAGCTCGTCGAAATACACCTAGTATAGAAGTTTGAAGCAGCTGTGAACTGTTGCGGTTGAGTTACAGCCAAGTTTAGCTAATTACTATGAAAAATTTTCTGATATGAACGAAGTTATCTCGAGAACCGTTGATCGCACATCTAAAATTTTTGTTCCATCCGCTTCAGCTCGTCGAAATACCCCCGGAAGGCAATTTTCAAACGGCTGCATTCAGTTGTCGGGGAAATAATTGCAGTCTTATCCGTTTTAGTGAAAATCGTGCGTTTCAGCAGCTGAAAAACACTTTTTTGAAGAAAAATTTTTTGAAATCTTGCATTTTGACGCTGTATGACACCGTCGATGGGTGCATGGCATCATTTTGTAGTACCGCACGCATTTTTTATACCGATCTGACGCTGTTTTTTGATTCACATCTTTCGTCCTATGGTCGACGTTCTCTCAAGAACCGTTGATCGCACCTGAAAAATTCCTGTTTCATCGGCTTCAGTAGGACGAAATACACCTAGTACGATGTTTAGCAACGGCTGTAAACTGTTGCGGGTGAGTTACAGCCAACTTTATCTTTTACTATGAAAAATTTTCTGATATGAACGAAGTTATCTCGAGAACCGTTGATCGCACCTGGAAAATTCCGATGCCATCGGCTTCAGCTCGTCGAAATACACCTAGTATAGAAGTTTGAAGCAGCTGTGAACTGTTGCGGGTGAGTTATATCCAAGTTTAGCTATTACTATGAAAAATTTTCTGATATGAACGAAGTTATCTCGAGAACCGTTGATCGCACCTGGAAAATTCCGGTGCCATCGGCTTCAGCTCGTCGAAATACACCTAGTATAGAAGTTTGAAGCAGCTGTGAACTGTTGCGGTTGAGTTACAGCCAAGTTTAGCTAATTACTATGAAAAATTTTCTGATATGAACGAAGTTATCTCGAGAACCGTTGATCGCACATCTAAAATTTTTGTTCCATCCGCTTCAGCTCGTCGAAATACCCCCGGAAGGCAATTTTCAAACGGCTGCATTCAGTTGTCGGGGAAATAATTGCAGTCTTATCCGTTTTAGTGAAAATCGTGCGTTTCAGCAGCTGAAAAACACTTTTTTGAAGAAAAATTTTTTGAAATCTTGCATTTTGACGCTGTACGACACCGTCGATGTGTGCATGGCATCATTTTGTAGTACCGCACGCATTTTTTATACCGATCTGACGCTGTTTTTTGATTCACATCTTTCGCCCTATGGTCGACGTTCTCTGAAGAACCGTTGATCGCACCTGAAAAATTCCTGTTTCATCGGCTTCAGTAGGACGAAATACACCTAGTACGATGTTTAGCAACGGCTGTAAACTGTTGCGGGTGAGTTACAGCCAACTTTATCTTTTACTATGAAAAATTTTCTGATATGAACGAAGTTATCTCGAGAACCGTTGATCGCACCTGGAAAATTCCGATGCCATCGGCTTCAGCTCGTCGAAATACACCTAGTATAAAAGTTTGAAGCAGCTGTGAACTGTTGCGGGTGAGTTATAGCCAAGTTTAGCTATTACTATGAAAAATTTTCTGATATGAACGAAGTTATCTCGAGAACCGTTGATCGCACCTGGAAAATTCCGGTGCCATCGGCTTCAGCTCGTCGAAATACACCTAGTATAGAAGTTTGAAGCAGCTGTGAACTGTTGCGGTTGAGTTACAGCCAAGTTTAGCTAATTACTATGAAAAATTTTCTGATATGAACGAAGTTATCTCGAGAACCGTTGATCGCACATCTAAAATTTTTGTTCCATCCGCTTCAGCTCGTCGAAATACCCCCGGAAGGCAATTTTCAAACGGCTGCATTCAGTTGTCGGGGAAATAATTGCAGTCTTATCCGTTTTAGTGAAAATCGTGCGTTTCAGCAGCTGAAAAACACTTTTTTGAAGAAAAATTTTTTGAAATCTTGCATTTTGACGCTGTACGACACCGTCGATGGGTGCATGGCATCATTTTGTAGTACCGCACGCATTTTTTATACCGATCTGACGCTGTTTTTTGATTCACATCTTTCGCCCTATGGTCGACGTTCTCTCAAGAACCGTTGATCGCACCTGAAAAATTCCTGTTTCATCGGCTTCAGTAGGACGAAATACACCTAGTACGATGTTTAGCAACGGGTGTAAACTGTTGCGGGTGAGTTACAGCCAACTTTATCTTTTACTATGAAAAATTTTCTGATATGAACGAAGTTATCTCGAGAACCGTTGATCGCACCTGGAAAATTCCGATGCCATCGGCTTCAGCTCGTCGAAATACACCTAGTATAGAAGTTTGAAGCAGCTGTGAACTGTTGCGGGTGAGTTATATCCAAGTTTAGCTATTATTATGAAAAATTTTCTGATATGAACGAAGTTATCTCGAGAACCGTTGATCGCACCTGGAAAATTCCGGTGCCATCGGCTTCAGCTCGTCGAAATACACCTAGTATAGAAGTTTGAAGCAGCTGTGAACTGTTGCGGTTGAGTTACAGCCAAGTTTAGCTAATTACTATGAAAAATTTTCTGATATGAACGAAGTTATCTCGAGAACCGTTGATCGCACATCTAAAATTTTTGTTCCATCCGCTTCAGCTCGTCGAAATACCCCCGGAAGGCAATTTTCAAACGGCTGCATTCAGTTGTCGGGGAAATAATTGCAGTCTTATCCGTTTTAGTGAAAATCGTGCGTTTCAGCAGCTGAAAAACACTTTTTTGAAGAAAAATTTTTTGAAATCTTGCATTTTGACGCTGTACGACACCGTCGATGGGTGCATGGCATCATTTTGTAGTACCGCACGCATTTTTTATACCGATCTGACGCTGTTTTTTGATTCACATCTTTCGCCCTATGGTCGACGTTCTCTGAAGAACCGTTGATCGCACCTGAAAAATTCCTGTTTCATCGGCTTCAGTAGGACGAAATACACCTAGTACGATGTTTAGCAACGGCTGTAAACTGTTGCGGGTGAGTTACAGCCAACTTTATCTTTTACTATGAAAAATTTTCTGATATGAACGAAGTTATCTCGAGAACCGTTGATCGCACCTGGAAAATTCCGATGCCATCGGCTTCAGCTCGTCGAAATACACCTAGTATAGAAGTTTGAAGCAGCTGTGAACTGTTGCGGGTGAGTTATATCCAAGTTTAGCTATTACTATGAAAAATTTTCTGATATGAACGAAGTTATCTCGAGAACCGTTGATCGCACATCTAAAATTTTTGTTCCATCCGCTTCAGCTCGTCGAAATACCCCCGGAAGGCAATTTTCAAACGGCTGCATTCAGTTGTCGGGGAAATAATTGCAGTCTTATCCGTTTTAGTGAAAATCGTGCGTTTCAGCAGCTGAAAAACACTTTTTTGAAGAAAAATTTTTTGAAATCTTGCATTTTGACGCTGTACGACACCGTCGATGGGTGCATGGCATCATTTTGTAGTACCGCACGCATTTTTTATACCGATCTGACGCTGTTTTTTGATTCACATCTTTCGCCCTATGGTCGACGTTCTCTGAAGAACCGTTGATCGCACCTGAAAAATTCCTGTTTCATCGGCTTCAGTAGGACGAAATACACCTAGTACGATGTTTAGCAACGGCTGTAAACTGTTGCGGGTGAGTTACAGCCAACTTTATCTTTTACTATGAAAAATTTTCTGATATGAACGAAGTTATCTCGAGAACCGTTGATCGCACCTGGAAAATTCCGATGCCATCGGCTTCAGCTCGTCGAAATACACCTAGTATAGAAGTTTGAAGCAGCTGTGAACTGTTGCGGGTGAGTTATAGCCAAGTTTAGCTATTACTATGAAAAATTTTCTGATATGAACGAAGTTATCTCGAGAACCGTTGATCGCACCTGGAAAATTCCGGTGCCATCGGCTTCAGCTCGTCGAAATACACCTAGTATAGAAGTTTGAAGCAGCTGTGAACTGTTGCGGTTGAGTTACAGCCAAGTTTAGCTAATTACTATGAAAAATTTTCTGATATGAACGAAGTTATCTCGAGAACCGTTGATCGCACATCTAAAATTTTTGTTCCATCCGCTTCAGCTCGTCGAAATACCCCCGGAAGGCAATTTTCAAACGGCTGCATTCAGTTGTCGGGGAAATAATTGCAGTCTTATCCGTTTTAGTGAAAATCGTGCGTTTCAGCAGCTGAAAAACACTTTTTTGAAGAAAAATTTTTTGAAATCTTGCATTTTGACGCTGTATGACACCGTCGATGGGTGCATGGCATCATTTTGTAGTACCGCACGCATTTTTTATACCGATCTGACGCTGTTTTTTGATTCACATCTTTCGTCCTATGGTCGACGTTCTCTCAAGAACCGTTGATCGCACCTGAAAAATTCCTGTTTCATCGGCTTCAGTAGGACGAAATACACCTAGTACGATGTTTAGCAACGGCTGTAAACTGTTGCGGGTGAGTTACAGCCAACTTTATCTTTTACTATGAAAAATTTTCTGATATGAACGAAGTTATCTCGAGAACCGTTGATCGCACCTGGAAAATTCCGATGCCATCGGCTTCAGCTCGTCGAAATACACCTAGTATAGAAGTTTGAAGCAGCTGTGAACTGTTGCGGGTGAGTTATATCCAAGTTTAGCTATTACTATGAAAAATTTTCTGATATGAACGAAGTTATCTCGAGAACCGTTGATCGCACCTGGAAAATTCCGGTGCCATCGGCTTCAGCTCGTCGAAATACACCTAGTATAGAAGTTTGAAGCAGCTGTGAACTGTTGCGGTTGAGTTACAGCCAAGTTTAGCTAATTACTATGAAAAATTTTCTGATATGAACGAAGTTATCTCGAGAACCGTTGATCGCACATCTAAAATTTTTGTTCCATCCGCTTCAGCTCGTCGAAATACCCCCGGAAGGCAATTTTCAAACGGCTGCATTCAGTTGTCGGGGAAATAATTGCAGTCTTATCCGTTTTAGTGAAAATCGTGCGTTTCAGCAGCTGAAAAACACTTTTTTGAAGAAAAATTTTTTGAAATCTTGCATTTTGACGCTGTACGACACCGTCGATGTGTGCATGGCATCATTTTGTAGTACCGCACGCATTTTTTATACCGATCTGACGCTGTTTTTTGATTCACATCTTTCGCCCTATGGTCGACGTTCTCTGAAGAACCGTTGATCGCACCTGAAAAATTCCTGTTTCATCGGCTTCAGTAGGACGAAATACACCTAGTACGATGTTTAGCAACGGCTGTAAACTGTTGCGGGTGAGTTACAGCCAACTTTATCTTTTACTATGAAAAATTTTCTGATATGAACGAAGTTATCTCGAGAACCGTTGATCGCACCTGGAAAATTCCGATGCCATCGGCTTCAGCTCGTCGAAATACACCTAGTATAAAAGTTTGAAGCAGCTGTGAACTGTTGCGGGTGAGTTATAGCCAAGTTTAGCTATTACTATGAAAAATTTTCTGATATGAACGAAGTTATCTCGAGAACCGTTGATCGCACCTGGAAAATTCCGGTGCCATCGGCTTCAGCTCGTCGAAATACACCTAGTATAGAAGTTTGAAGCAGCTGTGAACTGTTGCGGTTGAGTTACAGCCAAGTTTAGCTAATTACTATGAAAAATTTTCTGATATGAACGAAGTTATCTCGAGAACCGTTGATCGCACATCTAAAATTTTTGTTCCATCCGCTTCAGCTCGTCGAAATACCCCCGGAAGGCAATTTTCAAACGGCTGCATTCAGTTGTCGGGGAAATAATTGCAGTCTTATCCGTTTTAGTGAAAATCGTGCGTTTCAGCAGCTGAAAAACACTTTTTTGAAGAAAAATTTTTTGAAATCTTGCATTTTGACGCTGTACGACACCGTCGATGGGTGCATGGCATCATTTTGTAGTACCGCACGCATTTTTTATACCGATCTGACGCTGTTTTTTGATTCACATCTTTCGCCCTATGGTCGACGTTCTCTCAAGAACCGTTGATCGCACCTGAAAAATTCCTGTTTCATCGGCTTCAGTAGGACGAAATACACCTAGTACGATGTTTAGCAACGGGTGTAAACTGTTGCGGGTGAGTTACAGCCAACTTTATCTTTTACTATGAAAAATTTTCTGATATGAACGAAGTTATCTCGAGAACCGTTGATCGCACCTGGAAAATTCCGATGCCATCGGCTTCAGCTCGTCGAAATACACCTAGTATAGAAGTTTGAAGCAGCTGTGAACTGTTGCGGGTGAGTTATATCCAAGTTTAGCTATTATTATGAAAAATTTTCTGATATGAACGAAGTTATCTCGAGAACCGTTGATCGCACCTGGAAAATTCCGGTGCCATCGGCTTCAGCTCGTCGAAATACACCTAGTATAGAAGTTTGAAGCAGCTGTGAACTGTTGCGGTTGAGTTACAGCCAAGTTTAGCTAATTACTATGAAAAATTTTCTGATATGAACGAAGTTATCTCGAGAACCGTTGATCGCACATCTAAAATTTTTGTTCCATCCGCTTCAGCTCGTCGAAATACCCCCGGAAGGCAATTTTCAAACGGCTGCATTCAGTTGTCGGGGAAATAATTGCAGTCTTATCCGTTTTAGTGAAAATCGTGCGTTTCAGCAGCTGAAAAACACTTTTTTGAAGAAAAATTTTTTGAAATCTTGCATTTTGACGCTGTACGACACCGTCGATGGGTGCATGGCATCATTTTGTAGTACCGCACGCATTTTTTATACCGATCTGACGCTGTTTTTTGATTCACATCTTTCGCCCTATGGTCGACGTTCTCTGAAGAACCGTTGATCGCACCTGAAAAATTCCTGTTTCATCGGCTTCAGTAGGACGAAATACACCTAGTACGATGTTTAGCAACGGCTGTAAACTGTTGCGGGTGAGTTACAGCCAACTTTATCTTTTACTATGAAAAATTTTCTGATATGAACGAAGTTATCTCGAGAACCGTTGATCGCACCTGGAAAATTCCGATGCCATCGGCTTCAGCTCGTCGAAATACACCTAGTATAGAAGTTTGAAGCAGCTGTGAACTGTTGCGGGTGAGTTATAGCCAAGTTTAGCTATTACTATGAAAAATTTTCTGATATGAACGAAGTTATCTCGAGAACCGTTGATCGCACCTGGAAAATTCCGGTGCCATCGGCTTCAGCTCGTCGAAATACACCTAGTATAGAAGTTTGAAGCAGCTGTGAACTGTTGCGGTTGAGTTACAGCCAAGTTTAGCTAATTACTATGAAAAATTTTCTGATATGAACGAAGTTATCTCGAGAACCGTTGATCGCACATCTAAAATTTTTGTTCCATCCGCTTCAGCTCGTCGAAATACCCCCGGAAGGCAATTTTCAAACGGCTGCATTCAGTTGTCGGGGAAATAATTGCAGTCTTATCCGTTTTAGTGAAAATCGTGCGTTTCAGCAGCTGAAAAACACTTTTTTGAAGAAAAATTTTTTGAAATCTTGCATTTTGACGCTGTATGACACCGTCGATGGGTGCATGGCATCATTTTGTAGTACCGCACGCATTTTTTATACCGATCTGACGCTGTTTTTTGATTCACATCTTTCGCCCTATGGTCGACGTTCTCTCAAGAACCGTTGATCGCACCTGAAAAATTCCTGTTTCATCGGCTTCAGTAGGACGAAATACACCTAGTACGATGTTTAGCAACGGCTGTAAACTGTTGCGGGTGAGTTACAGCCAACTTTATCTTTTACTATGAAAAATTTTCTGATATGAACGAAGTTATCTCGAGAACCGTTGATCGCACCTGGAAAATTCCGATGCCATCGGCTTCAGCTCGTCGAAATACACCTAGTATAGAAGTTTGAAGCAGCTGTGAACTGTTGCGGGTGAGTTATATCCAAGTTTAGCTATTACTATGAAAAATTTTCTGATATGAACGAAGTTATCTCGAGAACCGTTGATCGCACCTGGAAAATTCCGGTGCCATCGGCTTCAGCTCGTCGAAATACACCTAGTATAGAAGTTTGAAGCAGCTGTGAACTGTTGCGGTTGAGTTACAGCCAAGTTTAGCTAATTACTATGAAAAATTTTCTGATATGAACGAAGTTATCTCGAGAACCGTTGATCGCACATCTAAAATTTTTGTTCCATCCGCTTCAGCTCGTCGAAATACCCCCGGAAGGCAATTTTCAAACGGCTGCATTCAGTTGTCGGGGAAATAATTGCAGTCTTATCCGTTTTAGTGAAAATCGTGCGTTTCAGCAGCTGAAAAACACTTTTTTGAAGAAAAATTTTTTGAAATCTTGCATTTTGACGCTGTACGACACCGTCGATGGGTGCATGGCATCATTTTGTAGTACCGCACGCATTTTTTATACCGATCTGACGCTGTTTTTTGATTCACATCTTTCGCCCTATGGTCGACGTTCTCTCAAGAACCGTTGATCGCACCTGAAAAATTCCTGTTTCATCGGCTTCAGTAGGACGAAATACACCTAGTACGATGTTTAGCAACGGGTGTAAACTGTTGCGGGTGAGTTACAGCCAACTTTATCTTTTACTATGAAAAATTTTCTGATATGAACGAAGTTATCTCGAGAACCGTTGATCGCACCTGGAAAATTCCGATGCCATCGGCTTCAGCTCGTCGAAATACACCTAGTATAGAAGTTTGAAGCAGCTGTGAACTGTTGCGGGTGAGTTATATCCAAGTTTAGCTATTACTATGAAAAATTTTCTGATATGAACGAAGTTATCTCGAGAACCGTTGATCGCACCTGGAAAATTCCGGTGCCATCGGCTTCAGCTCGTCGAAATACACCTAGTATAGAAGTTTGAAGCAGCTGTGAACTGTTGCGGTTGAGTTACAGCCAAGTTTAGCTAATTACTATGAAAAATTTTCTGATATGAACGAAGTTATCTCGAGAACCGTTGATCGCACATCTAAAATTTTTGTTCCATCCGCTTCAGCTCGTCGAAATACCCCCGGAAGGCAATTTTCAAACGGCTGCATTCAGTTGTCGGGGAAATAATTGCAGTCTTATCCGTTTTAGTGAAAATCGTGCGTTTCAGCAGCTGAAAAACACTTTTTTGAAGAAAAATTTTTTGAAATCTTGCATTTTGACGCTGTACGACACCGTCGATGGGTGCATGGCATCATTTTGTAGTACCGCACGCATTTTTTATACCGATCTGACGCTGTTTTTTGATTCACATCTTTCGCCCTATGGTCGACGTTCTCTGAAGAACCGTTGATCGCACCTGAAAAATTCCTGTTTCATCGGCTTCAGTAGGACGAAATACACCTAGTACGATGTTTAGCAACGGCTGTAAACTGTTGCGGGTGAGTTACAGCCAACTTTATCTTTTACTATGAAAAATTTTCTGATATGAACGAAGTTATCTCGAGAACCGTTGATCGCACCTGGAAAATTCCGATGCCATCGGCTTCAGCTCGTCGAAATACACCTAGTATAGAAGTTTGAAGCAGCTGTGAACTGTTGCGGGTGAGTTATATCCAAGTTTAGCTATTACTATGAAAAATTTTCTGATATGAACGAAGTTATCTCGAGAACCGTTGATCGCACATCTAAAATTTTTGTTCCATCCGCTTCAGCTCGTCGAAATACCCCCGGAAGGCAATTTTCAAACGGCTGCATTCAGTTGTCGGGGAAATAATTGCAGTCTTATCCGTTTTAGTGAAAATCGTGCGTTTCAGCAGCTGAAAAACACTTTTTTGAAGAAAAATTTTTTGAAATCTTGCATTTTGACGCTGTACGACACCGTCGATGGGTGCATGGCATCATTTTGTAGTACCGCACGCATTTTTTATACCGATCTGACGCTGTTTTTTGATTCACATCTTTCGCCCTATGGTCGACGTTCTCTGAAGAACCGTTGATCGCACCTGAAAAATTCCTGTTTCATCGGCTTCAGTAGGACGAAATACACCTAGTACGATGTTTAGCAACGGCTGTAAACTGTTGCGGGTGAGTTACAGCCAACTTTATCTTTTACTATGAAAAATTTTCTGATATGAACGAAGTTATCTCGAGAACCGTTGATCGCACCTGGAAAATTCCGATGCCATCGGCTTCAGCTCGTCGAAATACACCTAGTATAGAAGTTTGAAGCAGCTGTGAACTGTTGCGGGTGAGTTATAGCCAAGTTTAGCTATTACTATGAAAAATTTTCTGATATGAACGAAGTTATCTCGAGAACCGTTGATCGCACCTGGAAAATTCCGGTGCCATCGGCTTCAGCTCGTCGAAATACACCTAGTATAGAAGTTTGAAGCAGCTGTGAACTGTTGCGGTTGAGTTACAGCCAAGTTTAGCTAATTACTATGAAAAATTTTCTGATATGAACGAAGTTATCTCGAGAACCGTTGATCGCACATCTAAAATTTTTGTTCCATCCGCTTCAGCTCGTCGAAATACCCCCGGAAGGCAATTTTCAAACGGCTGCATTCAGTTGTCGGGGAAATAATTGCAGTCTTATCCGTTTTAGTGAAAATCGTGCGTTTCAGCAGCTGAAAAACACTTTTTTGAAGAAAAATTTTTTGAAATCTTGCATTTTGACGCTGTATGACACCGTCGATGGGTGCATGGCATCATTTTGTAGTACCGCACGCATTTTTTATACCGATCTGACGCTGTTTTTTGATTCACATCTTTCGTCCTATGGTCGACGTTCTCTCAAGAACCGTTGATCGCACCTGAAAAATTCCTGTTTCATCGGCTTCAGTAGGACGAAATACACCTAGTACGATGTTTAGCAACGGCTGTAAACTGTTGCGGGTGAGTTACAGCCAACTTTATCTTTTACTATGAAAAATTTTCTGATATGAACGAAGTTATCTCGAGAACCGTTGATCGCACCTGGAAAATTCCGATGCCATCGGCTTCAGCTCGTCGAAATACACCTAGTATAGAAGTTTGAAGCAGCTGTGAACTGTTGCGGGTGAGTTATATCCAAGTTTAGCTATTACTATGAAAAATTTTCTGATATGAACGAAGTTATCTCGAGAACCGTTGATCGCACCTGGAAAATTCCGGTGCCATCGGCTTCAGCTCGTCGAAATACACCTAGTATAGAAGTTTGAAGCAGCTGTGAACTGTTGCGGTTGAGTTACAGCCAAGTTTAGCTAATTACTATGAAAAATTTTCTGATATGAACGAAGTTATCTCGAGAACCGTTGATCGCACATCTAAAATTTTTGTTCCATCCGCTTCAGCTCGTCGAAATACCCCCGGAAGGCAATTTTCAAACGGCTGCATTCAGTTGTCGGGGAAATAATTGCAGTCTTATCCGTTTTAGTGAAAATCGTGCGTTTCAGCAGCTGAAAAACACTTTTTTGAAGAAAAATTTTTTGAAATCTTGCATTTTGACGCTGTACGACACCGTCGATGTGTGCATGGCATCATTTTGTAGTACCGCACGCATTTTTTATACCGATCTGACGCTGTTTTTTGATTCACATCTTTCGCCCTATGGTCGACGTTCTCTGAAGAACCGTTGATCGCACCTGAAAAATTCCTGTTTCATCGGCTTCAGTAGGACGAAATACACCTAGTACGATGTTTAGCAACGGCTGTAAACTGTTGCGGGTGAGTTACAGCCAACTTTATCTTTTACTATGAAAAATTTTCTGATATGAACGAAGTTATCTCGAGAACCGTTGATCGCACCTGGAAAATTCCGATGCCATCGGCTTCAGCTCGTCGAAATACACCTAGTATAAAAGTTTGAAGCAGCTGTGAACTGTTGCGGGTGAGTTATAGCCAAGTTTAGCTATTACTATGAAAAATTTTCTGATATGAACGAAGTTATCTCGAGAACCGTTGATCGCACCTGGAAAATTCCGGTGCCATCGGCTTCAGCTCGTCGAAATACACCTAGTATAGAAGTTTGAAGCAGCTGTGAACTGTTGCGGTTGAGTTACAGCCAAGTTTAGCTAATTACTATGAAAAATTTTCTGATATGAACGAAGTTATCTCGAGAACCGTTGATCGCACATCTAAAATTTTTGTTCCATCCGCTTCAGCTCGTCGAAATACCCCCGGAAGGCAATTTTCAAACGGCTGCATTCAGTTGTCGGGGAAATAATTGCAGTCTTATCCGTTTTAGTGAAAATCGTGCGTTTCAGCAGCTGAAAAACACTTTTTTGAAGAAAAATTTTTTGAAATCTTGCATTTTCACGCTGTACGACACCGTCGATGGGTGCATGGCATCATTTTGTAGTACCGCACGCATTTTTTATACCGATCTGACGCTGTTTTTTGATTCACATCTTTCGCCCTATGGTCGACGTTCTCTCAAGAACCGTTGATCGCACCTGATAAATTCCTGTTTCATCGGCTTCAGTAGGACGAAATACACCTAGTACGATGTTTAGCAACGGCTGTAAACTGTTGCGGGTGAGTTACAGCCAACTTTATCTTTTACTATGAAAAATTTTCTGATATGAACGAAGTTATCTCGAGAACCGTTGATCGCACCTGGAAAATTCCGATGCCATCGGCTTCAGCTCGTCGAAATACACCTAGTATAGAAGTTTGAAGCAGCTGTGAACTGTTGCGGGTGAGTTATATCCAAGTTTAGCTATTACTATGAAAAATTTTCTGATATGAACGAAGTTATCTCGAGAACCGTTGATCGCACCTGGAAAATTCCGGTGCCATCGGCTTCAGCTCGTCGAAATACACCTAGTATAAAAGTTTGAAGCAGCTGTGAACTGTTGCCGTTGAGTTACAGCCAAGTTTAGCTAATTACTATGAAAAATTTTCTGATATGAACGAAGTTATCTCGAGAACCGTTGATCGCACATCTAAAATTTTTGTTCCATCCGCTTCAGCTCGTCGAAATACCCCCGGAAGGCAATTTTCAAACGGCTGCATTCAGTTGTCGGGGAAATAATTGCAGTCTTATCCGTTTTAGTGAAAATCGTGCGTTTCAGCAGCTGAAAAACACTTTTTTGAAGAAAAATTTTTTGAAATCTTGCATTTTGACGCTGTACGACACCGTCGATGGGTGCATGGCATCATTTTGTAGTACCGCACGCATTTTTTATACCGATCTGACGCTGTTTTTTGATTCACATCTTTCGCCCTATGGTCGACGTTCTCTGAAGAACCGTTGATCGCACCTGAAAAATTCCTGTTTCATCGGCTTCAGTAGGACGAAATACACCTAGTACGATGTTTAGCAACGGCTGTAAACTGTTGCGGGTGAGTTACAGCCAACTTTATCTTTTACTATGAAAAATTTTCTGATATGAACGAAGTTATCTCGAGAACCGTTGATCGCACCTGGAAAATTCCGATGCCATCGGCTTCAGCTCGTCGAAATACACCTAGTGTAGAAGTTTGAAGCAGCTGTGAACTGTTGCGGGTGAGTTATAGCCAAGTTTAGCTATTACTATGAAAAATTTTCTGATATGAACGAAGTTATCTCGAGAACCGTTGATCGCACCTGGAAAATTCCGGTGCCATCGGCTTCAGCTCGTCGAAATACACCTAGTATAGAAGTTTGAAGCAGCTGTGAACTGTTGCGGTTGAGTTACAGCCAAGTTTAGCTAATTACTATGAAAAATTTTCTGATATGAACGAAGTTATCTCGAGAACCGTTGATCGCACATCTAAAATTTTTGTTCCATCCGCTTCAGCTCGTCGAAATACCCCCGGAAGGCAATTTTCAAACGGCTGCATTCAGTTGTCGGGGAAATAATTGCAGTCTTATCCGTTTTAGTGAAAATCGTGCGTTTCAGCAGCTGAAAAACACTTTTTTGAAGAAAAATTTTTTGAAATCTTGCATTTTGACGCTGTACGACACCGTCGATGGGTGCATGGCATCATTTTGTAGTACCGCACGCATTTTTTATACCGATCTGACGCTGTTTTTTGATTCACATCTTTCGCCCTATGGTCGACGTTCTCTGAAGAACCGTTGATCGCACCTGAAAAATTCCTGTTTCATCGGCTTCAGTAGGACGAAATACACCTAGTACGATGTTTAGCAACGGCTGTAAACTGTTGCGGGTGAGTTACAGCCAACTTTATCTTTTACTATGAAAAATTTTCTGATATGAACGAAGTTATCTCGAGAACCGTTGATCGCACCTGGAAAATTCCGATGCCATCGGCTTCAGCTCGTCGAAATACACCTAGTATAGAAGTTTGAAGCAGCTGTGAACTGTTGCGGGTGAGTTATAGCCAAGTTTAGCTATTACTATGAAAAATTTTCTGATATGAACGAAGTTATCTCGAGAACCGTTGATCGCACCTGGAAAATTCCGGTGCCATCGGCTTCAGCTCGTCGAAATACACCTAGTATAGAAGTTTGAAGCAGCTGTGAACTGTTGCGGTTGAGTTACAGCCAAGTTTAGCTAATTACTATGAAAAATTTTCTGATATGAACGAAGTTATCTCGAGAACCGTTGATCGCACATCTAAAATTTTTGTTCCATCCGCTTCAGCTCGTCGAAATACCCCCGGAAGGCAATTTTCAAACGGCTGCATTCAGTTGTCGGGGAAATAATTGCAGTCTTATCCGTTTTAGTGAAAATCGTGCGTTTCAGCAGCTGAAAAACACTTTTTTGAAGAAAAATTTTTTGAAATCTTGCATTTTGACGCTGTATGACACCGTCGATGGGTGCATGGCATCATTTTGTAGTACCGCACGCATTTTTTATACCGATCTGACGCTGTTTTTTGATTCACATCTTTCGCCCTATGGTCGACGTTCTCTCAAGAACCGTTGATCGCACCTGAAAAATTCCTGTTTCATCGGCTTCAGTAGGACGAAATACACCTAGTACGATGTTTAGCAACGGCTGTAAACTGTTGCGGGTG
The DNA here is from genome assembly GCF_034640455.1 of Diachasmimorpha longicaudata. Lineage (NCBI taxonomy): Eukaryota > Metazoa > Arthropoda > Insecta > Hymenoptera > Braconidae > Diachasmimorpha > Diachasmimorpha longicaudata. The sequence continues at coordinate 563,857 of NW_026973904.1, read as the reverse complement.
AGTTACAGCCAACTTTATCTTTTACTATGAAAAATTTTCTGATATGAACGAAGTTATCTCGAGAACCGTTGATCGCACCTGGAAAATTCCGATGCCATCGGCTTCAGCTCGTCGAAATACACCTAGTATACAAGTTTGAAGCAGCTGTGAACTGTTGCGGGTGAGTTATATCCAAGTTTAGCTATTACTATGAAAAATTTTCTGATATGAACGAAGTTATCTCGAGAACCGTTGATCGCACCTGGAAAATTCCGGTGCCATCGGCTTCAGCTCGTCGAAATACACCTAGTATAGAAGTTTGAAGCAGCTGTGAACTGTTGCGGTTGAGTTACAGCCAAGTTTAGCTAATTACTATGAAAAATTTTCTGATATGAACGAAGTTATCTCGAGAACCGTTGATCGCACATCTAAAATTTGTGTTCCATCCGCTTCAGCTCGTCGAAATACCCCCGGAAGGCAATTTTCAAACGGCTGCATTCAGTTGTCGGGGAAATAATTGCAGTCTTATCCGTTTTAGTGAAAATCGTGCGTTTCAGCAGCTGAAAAACACTTTTTTGAAGAAAAATTTTTTGAAATCTTGCATTTTGACGCTGTACGACACCGTCGATGGGTGCATGGCATCATTTTGTAGTACCGCACGCATTTTTTATACCGATCTGACGCTGTTTTTTGATTCACATCTTTCGCCCTATGGTCGACGTTCTCTGAAGAACCGTTGATCGCACCTGAAAAATTCCTGTTTCATCGGCTTCAGTAGGACGAAATACACCTAGTACGATGTTTAGCAACGGCTGTAAACTGTTGCGGGTGAGTTACAGCCAACTTTATCTTTTACTATGAAAAATTTTCTGATATGAACGAAGTTATCTCGAGAACCGTTGATCGCACCTGGAAAATTCCGATGCCATCGGCTTCAGCTCGTCGAAATACACCTAGTGTAGAAGTTTGAAGCAGCTGTGAACTGTTGCGGGTGAGTTATAGCCAAGTTTAGCTATTACTATGAAAAATTTTCTGATATGAACGAAGTTATCTCGAGAACCGTTGATCGCACCTGGAAAATTCCGGTGCCATCGGCTTCAGCTCGTCGAAATACACCTAGTATAGAAGTTTGAAGCAGCTGTGAACTGTTGCGGTTGAGTTACAGCCAAGTTTAGCTAATTACTATGAAAAATTTTCTGATATGAACGAAGTTATCTCGAGAACCGTTGATCGCACATCTAAAATTTTTGTTCCATCCGCTTCAGCTCGTCGAAATACCCCCGGAAGGCAATTTTCAAACGGCTGCATTCAGTTGTCGGGGAAATAATTGCAGTCTTATCCGTTTTAGTGAAAATCGTGCGTTTCAGCAGCTGAAAAACACTTTTTTGAAGAAAAATTTTTTGAAATCTTGCATTTTGACGCTGTACGACACCGTCGATGGGTGCATGGCATCATTTTGTAGTACCGCACGCATTTTTTATACCGATCTGACGCTGTTTTTTGATTCACATCTTTCGCCCTATGGTCGACGTTCTCTGAAGAACCGTTGATCGCACCTGAAAAATTCCTGTTTCATCGGCTTCAGTAGGACGAAATACACCTAGTACGATGTTTAGCAACGGCTGTAAACTGTTGCGGGTGAGTTACAGCCAACTTTATCTTTTACTATGAAAAATTTTCTGATATGAACGAAGTTATCTCGAGAACCGTTGATCGCACCTGGAAAATTCCGATGCCATCGGCTTCAGCTCGTCGAAATACACCTAGTATAGAAGTTTGAAGCAGCTGTGAACTGTTGCGGGTGAGTTATAGCCAAGTTTAGCTATTACTATTAAAAATTTTCTGATATGAACGAAGTTATCTCGAGAACCGTTGATCGCACCTGGAAAATTCCGGTGCCATCGGCTTCAGCTCGTCGAAATACACCTAGTATAGAAGTTTGAAGCAGCTGTGAACTGTTGCGGTTGAGTTACAGCCAAGTTTAGCTAATTACTATGAAAAATTTTCTGATATGAACGAAGTTATCTCGAGAACCGTTGATCGCACATCTAAAATTTTTGTTCCATCCGCTTCAGCTCGTCGAAATACCCCCGGAAGGCAATTTTCAAACGGCTGCATTCAGTTGTCGGGGAAATAATTGCAGTCTTATCCGTTTTAGTGAAAATCGTGCGTTTCAGCAGCTGAAAAACACTTTTTTGAAGAAAAATTTTTTGAAATCTTGCATTTTGACGCTGTATGACACCGTCGATGGGTGCATGGCATCATTTTGTAGTACCGCACGCATTTTTTATACCGATCTGACGCTGTTTTTTGATTCACATCTTTCGCCCTATGGTCGACGTTCTCTCAAGAACCGTTGATCGCACCTGAAAAATTCCTGTTTCATCGGCTTCAGTAGGACGAAATACACCTAGTACGATGTTTAGCAACGGCTGTAAACTGTTGCGGGTGAGTTACAGCCAACTTTATCTTTTACTATGAAAAATTTTCTGATATGAACGAAGTTATCTCGAGAACCGTTGATCGCACCTGGAAAATTCCGATGCCATCGGCTTCAGCTCGTCGAAATACACCTAGTATACAAGTTTGAAGCAGCTGTGAACTGTTGCGGGTGAGTTATATCCAAGTTTAGCTATTACTATGAAAAATTTTCTGATATGAACGAAGTTATCTCGAGAACCGTTGATCGCACCTGGAAAATTCCGGTGCCATCGGCTTCAGCTCGTCGAAATACACCTAGTATAGAAGTTTGAAGCAGCTGTGAACTGTTGCGGTTGAGTTACAGCCAAGTTTAGCTAATTACTATGAAAAATTTTCTGATATGAACGAAGTTATCTCGAGAACCGTTGATCGCACATCTAAAATTTGTGTTCCATCCGCTTCAGCTCGTCGAAATACCCCCGGAAGGCAATTTTCAAACGGCTGCATTCAGTTGTCGGGGAAATAATTGCAGTCTTATCCGTTTTAGTGAAAATCGTGCGTTTCAGCAGCTGAAAAACACTTTTTTGAAGAAAAATTTTTTGAAATCTTGCATTTTGACGCTGTACGACACCGTCGATGGGTGCATGGCATCATTTTGTAGTACCGCACGCATTTTTTATACCGATCTGACGCTGTTTTTTGATTCACATCTTTCGCCCTATGGTCGACGTTCTCTGAAGAACCGTTGATCGCACCTGAAAAATTCCTGTTTCATCGGCTTCAGTAGGACGAAATACACCTAGTACGATGTTTAGCAACGGCTGTAAACTGTTGCGGGTGAGTTACAGCCAACTTTATCTTTTACTATGAAAAATTTTCTGATATGAACGAAGTTATCTCGAGAACCGTTGATCGCACCTGGAAAATTCCGATGCCATCGGCTTCAGCTCGTCGAAATACACCTAGTATAAAAGTTTGAAGCAGCTGTGAACTGTTGCGGGTGAGTTATAGCCAAGTTTAGCTATTACTATGAAAAATTTTCTGATATGAACGAAGTTATCTCGAGAACCGTTGATCGCACCTGGAAAATTCCGGTGCCATCGGCTTCAGCTCGTCGAAATACACCTAGTATAGAAGTTTGAAGCAGCTGTGAACTGTTGCGGTTGAGTTACAGCCAAGTTTAGCTAATGACTATGAAAAATTTTCTGATATGAACGAAGTTATCTCGAGAACCGTTGATCGCACATCTAAAATTTTTGTTCCATCCGCTTCAGCTCGTCGAAATACCCCCGGAAGGCAATTTTCAAACGGCTGCATTCAGTTGTCGGGGAAATAATTGCAGTCTTATCCGTTTTAGTGAAAATCGTGCGTTTCAGCAGCTGAAAAACACTTTTTTGAAGAAAAATTTTTTGAAATCTTGCATTTTCACGCTGTACGACACCGTCGATGGGTGCATGGCATCATTTTGTAGTACCGCACGCATTTTTTATACCGATCTGACGCTGTTTTTTGATTCACATCTTTCGCCCTATGGTCGACGTTCTCTCAAGAACCGTTGATCGCACCTGAAAAATTCCTGTTTCATCGGCTTCAGTAGGACGAAATACACCTAGTACGATGTTTAGCAACGGCTGTAAACTGTTGCGGGTGAGTTACAGCCAACTTTATCTTTTACTATGAAAAATTTTCTGATATGAACGAAGTTATCTCGAGAACCGTTGCTCGCACCTGGAAAATTCCGATGCCATCGGCTTCAGCTCGTCGAAATACACCTAGTATAGAAGTTTGAAGCAGCTGTGAACTGTTGCGGGTGAGTTATATCCAAGTTTAGCTATTACTATGAAAAATTTTCTGATATGAACGAAGTTATCTCGAGAACCGTTGATCGCACCTGGAAAATTCCGGTGCCATCGGCTTCAGCTCGTCGAAATACACCTAGTATAGAAGTTTGAAGCAGCTGTGAACTGTTGCGGTTGAGTTACAGCCAAGTTTAGCTAATTACTATGAAAAATTTTCTGATATGAACGAAGTTATCTCGAGAACCGTTGATCGCACATCTAAAATTTTTGTTCCATCCGCTTCAGCTCGTCGAAATACCCCCGGAAGGCAATTTTCAAATGGCTGCATTCAGTTGTCGGGGAAATAATTGCAGTCTTATCCGTTTTAGTGAAAATCGTGCGTTTCAGCAGCTGAAAAACACTTTTTTGAAGAAAAATTTTTTGAAATCTTGCATTTTGACGCTGTACGACACCGTCGATGGGCGCATGGCATCATTTTGTAGTACCGCACGCATTTTTTATACCGATCTGACGCTGTTTTTTGATTCACATCTTTCGCCCTATGGTCGACGTTCTCTGAAGAACCGTTGATCGCACCGGAAAAATTCCTGTTTCATCGGCTTCAGTAGGACGAAATACACCTAGTACGATGTTTAGCAACGGCTGTAAACTGTTGCGGGTGAGTTACAGCCAACTTTATCTTTTACTATGAAAAATTTTCTGATATGAACGAAGTTATCTCGAGAACCGTTGCTCGCACCTGGAAAATTCCGATGCCATCGGCTTCAGCTCGTCGAAATACACCTAGTATAGAAGTTTGAAGCAGCTGTGAACTGTTGCGGGTGAGTTATATCCAAGTTTAGCTATTACTATGAAAAATTTTCTGATATGAACGAAGTTATCTCGAGAACCGTTGATCGCACCTGGAAAATTCCGGTGCCATCGGCTTCAGCTCGTCGAAATACACCTAGTATAGAAGTTTGAAGCAGCTGTGAACTGTTGCGGTTGAGTTACAGCCAAGTTTAGCTAATTACTATGAAAAATTTTCTGATATGAACGAAGTTATCTCGAGAACCGTTGATCGCACATCTAAAATTTTGGTTCCATCCGCTTCAGCTCGTCGAAATACACCTAGTATAGAAGTTTGAAGCAGCTGTGAACTGTTGCGGTTGAGTTACAGCCAAGTTTAGCTAATTACTATGAAAAATTTTCTGATATGAACGAAGTTATCTCGAGAACCGTTGATCGCACATCTAAAATTTTTGTTCCATCCGCTTCAGCTCGTCGAAATACCCCCGGAAGGCAATTTTCAAACGGCTGCATTCAGTTGTCGGGGAAATAATTGCAGTCTTATCCGTTTTAGTGAAAATCGTGCGTTTCAGCAGCTGAAAAACACTTTTTTGAAGAAAAATTTTTTGAAATCTTGCATTTTGACGCTGTACGACACCGTCGATGGGTGCATGGCATCATTTTGTAGTACCGCACGCATTTTTTATACCGATCTGACGCTGTTTTTTGATTCACATCTTTCGCCCTATGGTCGACGTTCTCTGAAGAACCGTTGATCGCACCTGAAAAATTCCTGTTTCATCGGCTTCAGTAGGACGAAATACCCCTAGTACGATGTTTAGCAACGGCTGTGAACTGTTGCGGGTGAGTTACAGCCAACTTTATCTTTTACTATGAAAAATTTTCTGATATGAACGAAGTTATCTCGAGAACCGTTGATCGCACCTGGAAAATTCCGATGCCATCGGCTACAGCTCGTCGAAATACACCTAGTATAGAAGTTTGAAGCAGCTGTGAACTGTTGCGGGTGAGTTATATCCAAGTTTAGCTATTACTATGATAAATTTTCTGATATGAACGAAGTTATCTCGAGAACCGTTGATCGCACCTGGAAAATTCCGGTGCCATCGGCTTCAGCTCGTCGAAATACACCTAGTATAGAAGTTTGAAGCAGCTGTGAACTGTTGCGGTTGAGTTACAGCCAAGTTTAGCTAATTACTATGAAAAATTTTCTGATATGAACGAAGTTATCTCGAGAACCGTTGATCGCACATCTAAAATTTTTGTTCCATCCGCTTCAGCTCGTCGAAATACCCCCGGAAGGCAATTTTCAAATGGCTGCATTCAGTTGTCGGGGAAATAATTGCAGTCTTATCCGTTTTAGTGAAAATCGTGCGTTTCAGCAGCTGAAAAACACTTTTTTGAAGAAAAATTTTTTGAAATCTTGCATTTTGACGCTGTACGACACCGTCGATGGGTGCATGGCATCATTTTGTAGTACCGCACGCATTTTTTATACCGATCTGACGCTGTTTTTTGATTCACATCTTTCGCCCTATGGTCGACGTTCTCTGAAGAACCGTTGATCGCACCTGAAAAATTCCTGTTTCATCGGCTTCAGTAGGACGAAATACACCTAGTACGATGTTTAGCAACGGCTGTAAACTGTTGCGGGTGAGTTACAGCCAACTTTATCTTTTACTATGAAAAATTTTCTGATATGAACGAAGTTATCTCGAGAACCGTTGATCGCACCTGGAAAATTCCGATGCCATCGGCTTCAGCTCGTCGAAATACACCTAGTGTAGAAGTTTGAAGCAGCTGTGAACTGTTGCGGGTGAGTTATAGCCAAGTTTAGCTATTACTATGAAAAATTTTCTGATATGAACGAAGTTATCTCGAGAACCGTTGATCGCACCTGGAAAATTCCGGTGCCATCGGCTTCAGCTCGTCGAAATACACCTAGTATAGAAGTTTGAAGCAGCTGTGAACTGTTGCGGTTGAGTTACAGCCAAGTTTAGCTAATTACTATGAAAAATTTTCTGATATGAACGAAGTTATCTCGAGAACCGTTGATCGCACATCTAAAATTTTTGTTCCATCCGCTTCAGCTCGTCGAAATACCCCCGGAAGGCAATTTTCAAACGGCTGCATTCAGTTGTCGGGGAAATAATTGCAGTCTTATCCGTTTTAGTGAAAATCGTGCGTTTCAGCAGCTGAAAAACACTTTTTTGAAGAAAAATTTTTTGAAATCTTGCATTTTGACGCTGTACGACACCGTCGATGGGTGCATGGCATCATTTTGTAGTACCGCACGCATTTTTTATACCGATCTGACGCTGTTTTTTGATTCACATCTTTCGCCCTATGGTCGACGTTCTCTGAAGAACCGTTGATCGCACCTGAAAAATTCCTGTTTCATCGGCTTCAGTAGGACGAAATACACCTAGTACGATGTTTAGCAACGGCTGTAAACTGTTGCGGGTGAGTTACAGCCAACTTTATCTTTTACTATGAAAAATTTTCTGATATGAACGAAGTTATCTCGAGAACCGTTGATCGCACCTGGAAAATTCCGATGCCATCGGCTTCAGCTCGTCGAAATACACCTAGTATAGAAGTTTGAAGCAGCTGTGAACTGTTGCGGGTGAGTTATAGCCAAGTTTAGCTATTACTATGAAAAATTTTCTGATATGAACGAAGTTATCTCGAGAACCGTTGATCGCACCTGGAAAATTCCGGTGCCATCGGCTTCAGCTCGTCGAAATACACCTAGTATAGAAGTTTGAAGCAGCTGTGAACTGTTGCGGTTGAGTTACAGCCAAGTTTAGCTAATTACTATGAAAAATTTTCTGATATGAACGAAGTTATCTCGAGAACCGTTGATCGCACATCTAAAATTTTTGTTCCATCCGCTTCAGCTCGTCGAAATACCCCCGGAAGGCAATTTTCAAACGGCTGCATTCAGTTGTCGGGGAAATAATTGCAGTCTTATCCGTTTTAGTGAAAATCGTGCGTTTCAGCAGCTGAAAAACACTTTTTTGAAGAAAAATTTTTTGAAATCTTGCATTTTGACGCTGTATGACACCGTCGATGGGTGCATGGCATCATTTTGTAGTACCGCACGCATTTTTTATACCGATCTGACGCTGTTTTTTGATTCACATCTTTCGCCCTATGGTCGACGTTCTCTCAAGAACCGTTGATCGCACCTGAAAAATTCCTGTTTCATCGGCTTCAGTAGGACGAAATACACCTAGTACGATGTTTAGCAACGGCTGTAAACTGTTGCGGGTGAGTTACAGCCAACTTTATCTTTTACTATGAAAAATTTTCTGATATGAACGAAGTTATCTCGAGAACCGTTGATCGCACCTGGAAAATTCCGATGCCATCGGCTTCAGCTCGTCGAAATACACCTAGTATAGAAGTTTGAAGCAGCTGTGAACTGTTGCGGGTGAGTTATATCCAAGTTTAGCTATTACTATGAAAAATTTTCTGATATGAACGAAGTTATCTCGAGAACCGTTGATCGCACCTGGAAAATTCCGGTGCCATCGGCTTCAGCTCGTCGAAATACACCTAGTATAGAAGTTTGAAGCAGCTGTGAACTGTTGCGGTTGAGTTACAGCCAAGTTTAGCTAATTACTATGAAAAATTTTCTGATATGAACGAAGTTATCTCGAGAACCGTTGATCGCACATCTAAAATTTTTGTTCCATCCGCTTCAGCTCGTCGAAATACCCCCGGAAGGCAATTTTCAAACGGCTGCATTCAGTTGTCGGGGAAATAATTGCAGTCTTATCCGTTTTAGTGAAAATCGTGCGTTTCAGCAGCTGAAAAACACTTTTTTGAAGAAAAATTTTTTGAAATCTTGCATTTTGACGCTGTACGACACCGTCGATGGGTGCATGGCATCATTTTGTAGTACCGCACGCATTTTTTATACCGATCTGACGCTGTTTTTTGATTCACATCTTTCGCCCTATGGTCGACGTTCTCTGAAGAACCGTTGATCGCACCTGAAAAATTCCTGTTTCATCGGCTTCAGTAGGACGAAATACACCTAGTACGATGTTTAGCAACGGCTGTAAACTGTTGCGGGTGAGTTACAGCCAACTTTATCTTTTACTATGAAAAATTTTCTGATATGAACGAAGTTATCTCGAGAACCGTTGATCGCACCTGGAAAATTCCGATGCCATCGGCTTCAGCTCGTCGAAATACACCTAGTATACAAGTTTGAAGCAGCTGTGAACTGTTGCGGGTGAGTTATATCCAAGTTTAGCTATTACTATGAAAAATTTTCTGATATGAACGAAGTTATCTCGAGAACCGTTGATCGCACCTGGAAAATTCCGGTGCCATCGGCTTCAGCTCGTCGAAATACACCTAGTATGGAAGTTTGAAGCAGCTGTGAACTGTTGCGGTTGAGTTACAGCCAAGTTTAGCTAATTACTATGAAAAATTTTCTGATATGAACGAAGTTATCTCGAGAACCGTTGATCGCACATCTAAAATTTGTGTTCCATCCGCTTCAGCTCGTCGAAATACCCCCGGAAGGCAATTTTCAAACGGCTGCATTCAGTTGTCGGGGAAATAATTGCAGTCTTATCCGTTTTAGTGAAAATCGTGCGTTTCAGCAGCTGAAAAACACTTTTTTGAAGAAAAATTTTTTGAAATCTTGCATTTTGACGCTGTACGACACCGTCGATGGGTGCATGGCATCATTTTGTAGTACCGCACGCATTTTTTATACCGATCTGAGGCTGTTTTTTGATTCACATCTTTCGCCCTATGGTCGACGTTCTCTGAAGAACCGTTGATCGCACCTGAAAAATTCCTGTTTCATCGGCTTCAGTAGGACGAAATACACCTAGTACGATGTTTAGCAACGGCTGTAAACTGTTGCGGGTGAGTTACAGCCAACTTTATCTTTTACTATGAAAAATTTTCTGATATGAACGAAGTTATCTCGAGAACCGTTGATCGCACCTGGAAAATTCCGATGCCATCGGCTTCAGCTCGTCGAAATACACCTAGTATAGAAGTTTGAAGCAGCTGTGAACTGTTGCGGTTGAGTTACAGCCAAGTTTAGCTAATTACTATGAAAAATTTTCTGATATGAACGAAGTTATCTCGAGAACCGTTGATCGCACATCTAAAATTTTTGTTCCATCCGCTTCAGCTCGTCGAAATACCCCCGGAAGGCAATTTTCAAACGGCTGCATTCAGTTGTCGGGGAAATAATTGCAGTCTTATCCGTTTTAGTGAAAATCGTGCGTTTCAGCAGCTGAAAAACACTTTTTTGAAGAAAAATTTTTTGAAATCTTGCATTTTGACGCTGTACGACACCGTCGATGGGTGCATGGCATCATTTTGTAGTACCGCACGCATTTTTTATACCGATCTGACGCTGTTTTTTGATTCACATCTTTCGCCCTATGGTCGACGTTCTCTGAAGAACCGTTGATCGCACCTGAAAAATTCCTGTTTCATCGGCTTCAGTAGGACGAAATACACCTAGTACGATGTTTAGCAACGGCTGTAAACTGTTGCGGGTGAGTTACAGCCAACTTTATCTTTTACTATGAAAAATTTTCTGATATGAACGAAGTTATCTCGAGAACCGTTGATCGCACCTGGAAAATTCCGATGCCATCGGCTTCAGCTCGTCGAAATACACCTAGTATAGAAGTTTGAAGCAGCTGTGAACTGTTGCGGGTGAGTTATAGCCAAGTTTAGCTATTACTATGAAAAATTTTCTGATATGAACGAAGTTATCTCGAGAACCGTTGATCGCACCTGGAAAATTCCGGTGCCATCGGCTTCAGCTCGTCGAAATACACCTAGTATAGAAGTTTGAAGCAGCTGTGAACTGTTGCGGTTGAGTTACAGCCAAGTTTAGCTAATTACTATGAAAAATTTTCTGATATGAACGAAGTTATCTCGAGAACCGTTGATCGCACATCTAAAATTTTTGTTCCATCCGCTTCAGCTCGTCGAAATACCCCCGGAAGGCAATTTTCAAACGGCTGCATTCAGTTGTCGGGGAAATAATTGCAGTCTTATCCGTTTTAGTGAAAATCGTGCGTTTCAGCAGCTGAAAAACACTTTTTTGAAGAAAAATTTTTTGAAATCTTGCATTTTGACGCTGCATGACACCGTCGATGGGTGCATGGCATCATTTTGTAGTACCGCACGCATTTTTTATACCGATCTGACGCTGTTTTTTGATTCACATCTTTCGCCCTATGGTCGACGTTCTCTCAAGAACCGTTGATCGCACCTGAAAAATTCCTGTTTCATCGGCTTCAGTAGGACGAAATACACCTAGTACGATGTTTAGCAACGGCTGTAAACTGTTGCGGGTGAGTTACAGCCAACTTTATCTTTTACTATGAAAAATTTTCTGATATGAACGAAGTTATCTCGAGAACCGTTGATCGCACCTGGAAAATTCCGATGCCATCGGCTTCAGCTCGTCGAAATACACCTAGTATAGAAGTTTGAAGCAGCTGTGAACTGTTGCGGGTGAGTTATATCCAAGTTTAGCTATTACTATGAAAAATTTTCTGATATGAACGAAGTTATCTCGAGAACCGTTGATCGCACCTGGAAAATTCCGGTGCCATCGGCTTCAGCTCGTCGAAATACACCTAGTATAGAAGTTTGAAGCAGCTGTGAACTGTTGCGGTTGAGTTACAGCCAAGTTTAGCTAATTACTATGAAAAATTTTCTGATATGAACGAAGTTATCTCGAGAACCGTTGATCGCACATCTAAAATTTTTGTTCCATCCGCTTCAGCTCGTCGAAATACCCCCGGAAGGCAATTTTCAAACGGCTGCATTCAGTTGTCGGGGAAATAATTGCAGTCTTATCCGTTTTAGTGAAAATCGTGCGTTTCAGCAGCTGAAAAACACTTTTTTGAAGAAAAATTTTTTGAAATCTTGCATTTTGACGCTGTACGACACCGTCGATGGGTGCATGGCATCATTTTGTAGTACCGCACGCATTTTTTATACCGATCTGACGCTGTTTTTTGATTCACATCTTTCGCCCTATGGTCGACGTTCTCTGAAGAACCGTTGATCGCACCTGAAAAATTCCTGTTTCATCGGCTTCAGTAGGACGAAATACACCTAGTACGATGTTTAGCAACGGCTGTAAACTGTTGCGGGTGAGTTACAGCCAACTTTATCTTTTACTATGAAAAATTTTCTGATATGAACGAAGTTATCTCGAGAACCGTTGATCGCACCTGGAAAATTCCGATGCCATCGGCTTCAGCTCGTCGAAATACACCTAGTATACAAGTTTGAAGCAGCTGTGAACTGTTGCGGGTGAGTTATATCCAAGTTTAGCTATTACTATGAAAAATTTTCTGATATGAACGAAGTTATCTCGAGAACCGTTGATCGCACCTGGAAAATTCCGGTGCCATCGGCTTCAGCTCGTCGAAATACACCTAGTATAGAAGTTTGAAGCAGCTGTGAACTGTTGCGGTTGAGTTACAGCCAAGTTTAGCTAATTACTATGAAAAATTTTCTGATATGAACGAAGTTATCTCGAGAACCGTTGATCGCACATCTAAAATTTGTGTTCCATCCGCTTCAGCTCGTCGAAATACCCCCGGAAGGCAATTTTCAAACGGCTGCATTCAGTTGTCGGGGAAATAATTGCAGTCTTATCCGTTTTAGTGAAAATCGTGCGTTTCAGCAGCTGAAAAACACTTTTTTGAAGAAAAATTTTTTGAAATCTTGCATTTTGACGCTGTACGACACCGTCGATGGGTGCATGGCATCATTTTGTAGTACCGCACGCATTTTTTATACCGATCTGACGCTGTTTTTTGATTCACATCTTTCGCCCTATGGTCGACGTTCTCTGAAGAACCGTTGATCGCACCTGAAAAATTCCTGTTTCATCGGCTTCAGTAGGACGAAATACACCTAGTACGATGTTTAGCAACGGCTGTAAACTGTTGCGGGTGAGTTACAGCCAACTTTATCTTTTACTATGAAAAATTTTCTGATATGAACGAAGTTATCTCGAGAACCGTTGATCGCACCTGGAAAATTCCGATGCCATCGGCTTCAGCTCGTCGAAATACACCTAGTATAGAAGTTTGAAGCAGCTGTGAACTGTTGCGGTTGAGTTACAGCCAAGTTTAGCTAATTACTATGAAAAATTTTCTGATATGAACGAAGTTATCTCGAGAACCGTTGATCGCACCTGGAAAATTCCGATGCCATCGGCTTCAGCTCGTCGAAATACACCTAGTATAGAAGTTTGAAGCAGCTGTGAAATGTTGCGGGTGAGTTATATCCAAGTTTAGCTATTACTATGAAAAATTTTCTGATATGAACGAAGTTATCTCGAGAACCGTTGATCGCACCTGAAAAATTCCGGTGCCATCGGCTTCAGCTCGTCGAAATACACCTAGTATAGAAGTTTGAAGCAGCTGTGAACTGTTGCGGTTGAGTTACAGCCAAGTTTAGCTAATTACTATGAAAAATTTTCTGATATGAACGAAGTTATCTCGAGAACCGTTGATCGCACATCTAAAATTTTTGTTCCATCCGCTTCAGCTCGTCGAAATACCCCCGGAAGGCAATTTTCAAACGGCTGCATTCAGTTGTCGGGGAAATAATTGCAGTCTTATCCGTTTTAGTGAAAATCGTGCGTTTCAGCAGCTGAAAAACACTTTTTTGAAGAAAAATTTTTTGAAATCTTGCATTTTGACGCTGTACGACACCGTCGATGGGTGCATGGCATCATTTTGTAGTACCGCACGCATTTTTTATACCGATCTGACGCTGTTTTTTGATTCACATCTTTCGCCCTATGGTCGACGTTCTCTGAAGAACCGTTGATCGCACCTGAAAAATTCCTGTTTCATCGGCTTCAGTAGGACGAAATACACCTAGTACGATGTTTAGCAACGGCTGTAAACTGTTGCGGGTGAGTTACAGCCAACTTTATCTTTTACTATGAAAAATTTTCTGATATGAACGAAGTTATCTCGAGAACCGTTGATCGCACCTGGAAAATTCCGATGCCATCGGCTTCAGCTCGTCGAAATACACCTAGTATAGAAGTTTGAAGCAGCTGTGAACTGTTGCGGGTGAGTTATATCCAAGTTTAGCTATTACTATGAAAAATTTTCTGATATGAACGAAGTTATCTCGAGAACCGTTGATCGCACCTGGAAAATTCCGGTGCCATCGGCTTCAGCTCGTCGAAATACATCTAGTATAGAAGTTTGAAGCAGCTGTGAACTGTTGCGGTTGAGTTACAGCCAAGTTTAGCTAATTACCATGAAAAATTTTCTGATATGAACGAAGTTATCTCGAGAACCGTTGATCGCACATCTAAAATTTTTGTTCCATCCGCTTCAGCTCGTCGAAATACCCCCGGAAGGCAATTTTCAAACGGCTGCATTCAGTTGTCGGGGAAATAATTGCAGTCTTATCCGTTTTAGTGAAAATCGTGCGTTTCAGCAGCTGAAAAACACTTTTTTGAAGAAAAATTTTTTGAAATCTTGCATTTTGACGCTGTACGACACCGTCGATGGGTGCATGGCATCATTTTGTAGTACCGCACGCATTTTTTATACCGATCTGACGCTGTTTTTTGATTCACATCTTTCGCCCTATGGTCGACGTTCTCTCAAGAACCGTTGATCGCACCTGAAAAATTCCTGTTTCATCGGCTTCAGTAGGACGAAATACACCTAGTACGATGTTTAGCAACGGCTGTAAACTGTTGCGGGTGAGTTACAGCCAACTTTATCTTTTACTATGAAAAATTTTCTGATATGAACGAAGTTATCTCGAGAACCGTTGATCGCACCTGGAAAATTCCGATGCCATCGGCTTCAGCTCGTCGAAATACACCTAGTATAGAAGTTTGAAGCAGCTGTGAACTGTTGCGGGTGAGTTATAGCCAAGTTTAGCTATTACTATGAAAAATTTTCTGATATGAACGAAGTTATCTCGAGAACCGTTGATCGCACCTGGAAAATTCCGGTGCCATCGGCTTCAGCTCGTCGAAATACACCTAGTATAGAAGTTTGAAGCAGCTGTGAACTGTTGCGGTTGAGTTACAGCCAAGTTTAGCTAATTACTATGAAAAATTTTCTGATATGAACGAAGTTATCTCGAGAACCGTTGATCGCACATCTAAAATTTTTGTTCCATCCGCTTCAGCTCGTCGAAATACCCCCGGAAGGCAATTTTCAAACGGCTGCATTCAGTTGTCGGGGAAATAATTGCAGTCTTATCCGTTTTAGTGAAAATCGTGCGTTTCAGCAGCTGAAAAACACTTTTTTGAAGAAAAATTTTTTGAAATCTTGCATTTTGACGCTGTACGACACCGTCGATGGGTGCATGGCATCATTTTGTAGTACCGCACGCATTTTTTATACCGATCTGACGCTGTTTTTTGATTCACATCTTTCGCCCTATGGTCGACGTTCTCTGAAGAACCGTTGATCGCACCTGAAAAATTCCTGTTTCATCGGCTTCAGTAGGACGAAATACACCTAGTACGATGTTTAGCAACGGCTGTAAACTGTTGCGGGTGAGTTACAGCCAACTTTATCTTTTACTATGAAAAATTTTCTGATATGAACGAAGTTATCTCGAGAACCGTTGATCGCACCTGGAAAATTCCGATGCCATCGGCTTCAGCTCGTCGAAATACACCTAGTATAGAAGTTTGAAGCAGCTGTGAACTGTTGCGGGTGAGTTATAGCCAAGTTTAGCTATTACTATGAAAAATTTTCTGATATGAACGAAGTTATCTCGAGAACCGTTGATCGCACCTGGAAAATTCCGGTGCCATCGGCTTCAGCTCGTCGAAATACACCTAGTATAGAAGTTTGAAGCAGCTGTGAACTGTTGCGGTTGAGTTACAGCCAAGTTTAGCTAATTACTATGAAAAATTTTCTGATATGAACGAAGTTATCTCGAGAACCGTTGATCGCACATCTAAAATTTTTGTTCCATCCGCTTCAGCTCGTCGAAATACCCCCGGAAGGCAATTTTCAAACGGCTGCATTCAGTTGTCGGGGAAATAATTGCAGTCTTATCCGTTTTAGTGAAAATCGTGCGTTTCAGCAGCTGAAAAACACTTTTTTGAAGAAAAATTTTTTGAAATCTTGCATTTTGACGCTGTATGACACCGTCGATGGGTGCATGGCATCATTTTGTAGTACCGCACGCATTTTTTATACCGATCTGACGCTGTTTTTTGATTCACATCTTTCGCCCTATGGTCGACGTTCTCTCAAGAACCGTTGATCGCACCTGAAAAATTCCTGTTTCATCGGCTTCAGTAGGACGAAATACACCTAGTACGATGTTTAGCAACGGCTGTAAACTGTTGCGGGTGAGTTACAGCCAACTTTATCTTTTACTATGAAAAATTTTCTGATATGAACGAAGTTATCTCGAGAACCGTTGATCGCACCTGGAAAATTCCGATGCCATCGGCTTCAGCTCGTCGAAATACACCTAGTATAGAAGTTTGAAGCAGCTGTGAACTGTTGCGGGTGAGTTATATCCAAGTTTAGCTATTACTATGAAAAATTTTCTGATATGAACGAAGTTATCTCGAGAACCGTTGATCGCACCTGGAAAATTCCGGTGCCATCGGCTTCAGCTCGTCGAAATACACCTAGTATAGAAGTTTGAAGCAGCTGTGAACTGTTGCGGTTGAGTTACAGCCAAGTTTAGCTAATTACTATGAAAAATTTTCTGATATGAACGAAGTTATCTCGAGAACCGTTGATCGCACATCTAAAATTTTTGTTCCATCCGCTTCAGCTCGTCGAAATACCCCCGGAAGGCAATTTTCAAACGGCTGCATTCAGTTGTCGGGGAAATAATTGCAGTCTTATCCGTTTTAGTGAAAATCGTGCGTTTCAGCAGCTGAAAAACACTTTTTTGAAGAAAAATTTTTTGAAATCTTGCATTTTGACGCTGTACGACACCGTCGATGGGTGCATGGCATCATTTTGTAGTACCGCACGCATTTTTTATACCGATCTGACGCTGTTTTTTGATTCACATCTTTCGCCCTATGGTCGACGTTCTCTCAAGAACCGTTGATCGCACCTGAAAAATTCCTGTTTCATCGGCTTCAGTAGGACGAAATACACCTAGTACGATGTTTAGCAACGGCTGTAAACTGTTGCGGGTGAGTTACAGCCAACTTTATCTTTTACTATGAAAAATTTTCTGATATGAACGAAGTTATCTCGAGAACCGTTGATCGCACCTGGAAAATTCCGATGCCATCGGCTTCAGCTCGTCGAAATACACCTAGTATAGAAGTTTGAAGCAGCTGTGAACTGTTGCGGGTGAGTTATATCCAAGTTTAGCTATTATTATGAAAAATTTTCTGATATGAACGAAGTTATCTCGAGAACCGTTGATCGCACCTGGAAAATTCCGGTGCCATCGGCTTCAGCTCGTCGAAATACACCTAGTATAGAAGTTTGAAGCAGCTGTGAACTGTTGCGGTTGAGTTACAGCCAAGTTTAGCTAATTACTATGAAAAATTTTCTGATATGAACGAAGTTATCTCGAGAACCGTTGATCGCACATCTAAAATTTTTGTTCCATCCGCTTCAGCTCGTCGAAATACCCCCGGAAGGCAATTTTCAAACGGCTGCATTCAGTTGTCGGGGAAATAATTGCAGTCTTATCCGTTTTAGTGAAAATCGTGCGTTTCAGCAGCTGAAAAACACTTTTTTGAAGAAAAATTTTTTGAAATCTTGCATTTTGACGCTGTACGACACCGTCGATGGGTGCATGGCATCATTTTGTAGTACCGCACGCATTTTTTATACCGATCTGACGCTGTTTTTTGATTCACATCTTTCGCCCTATGGTCGACGTTCTCTGAAGAACCGTTGATCGCACCTGAAAAATTCCTGTTTCATCGGCTTCAGTAGGACGAAATACACCTAGTACGATGTTTAGCAACGGCTGTAAACTGTTGCGGGTGAGTTACAGCCAACTTTATCTTTTACTATGAAAAATTTTCTGATATGAACGAAGTTATCTCGAGAACCGTTGATCGCACCTGGAAAATTCCGATGCCATCGGCTTCAGCTCGTCGAAATACACCTAGTATAGAAGTTTGAAGCAGCTGTGAACTGTTGCGGGTGAGTTATAGCCAAGTTTAGCTATTACTATGAAAAATTTTCTGATATGAACGAAGTTATCTCGAGAACCGTTGATCGCACCTGGAAAATTCCGGTGCCATCGGCTTCAGCTCGTCGAAATACACCTAGTATAGAAGTTTGAAGCAGCTGTGAACTGTTGCGGTTGAGTTACAGCCAAGTTTAGCTAATTACTATGAAAAATTTTCTGATATGAACGAAGTTATCTCGAGAACCGTTGATCGCACATCTAAAATTTTTGTTCCATCCGCTTCAGCTCGTCGAAATACCCCCGGAAGGCAATTTTCAAACGGCTGCATTCAGTTGTCGGGGAAATAATTGCAGTCTTATCCGTTTTAGTGAAAATCGTGCGTTTCAGCAGCTGAAAAACACTTTTTTGAAGAAAAATTTTTTGAAATCTTGCATTTTGACGCTGTATGACACCGTCGATGGGTGCATGGCATCATTTTGTAGTACCGCACGCATTTTTTATACCGATCTGACGCTGTTTTTTGATTCACATCTTTCGCCCTATGGTCGACGTTCTCTCAAGAACCGTTGATCGCACCTGAAAAATTCCTGTTTCATCGGCTTCAGTAGGACGAAATACACCTAGTACGATGTTTAGCAACGGCTGTAAACTGTTGCGGGTGAGTTACAGCCAACTTTATCTTTTACTATGAAAAATTTTCTGATATGAACGAAGTTATCTCGAGAACCGTTGATCGCACCTGGAAAATTCCGATGCCATCGGCTTCAGCTCGTCGAAATACACCTAGTATAGAAGTTTGAAGCAGCTGTGAACTGTTGCGGGTGAGTTATATCCAAGTTTAGCTATTACTATGAAAAATTTTCTGATATGAACGAAGTTATCTCGAGAACCGTTGATCGCACCTGGAAAATTCCGGTGCCATCGGCTTCAGCTCGTCGAAATACACCTAGTATAGAAGTTTGAAGCAGCTGTGAACTGTTGCGGTTGAGTTACAGCCAAGTTTAGCTAATTACTATGAAAAATTTTCTGATATGAACGAAGTTATCTCGAGAACCGTTGATCGCACATCTAAAATTTTTGTTCCATCCGCTTCAGCTCGTCGAAATACCCCCGGAAGGCAATTTTCAAACGGCTGCATTCAGTTGTCGGGGAAATAATTGCAGTCTTATCCGTTTTAGTGAAAATCGTGCGTTTCAGCAGCTGAAAAACACTTTTTTGAAGAAAAATTTTTTGAAATCTTGCATTTTGACGCTGTACGACACCGTCGATGGGTGCATGGCATCATTTTGTAGTACCGCACGCATTTTTTATACCGATCTGACGCTGTTTTTTGATTCACATCTTTCGCCCTATGGTCGACGTTCTCTCAAGAACCGTTGATCGCACCTGAAAAATTCCTGTTTCATCGGCTTCAGTAGGACGAAATACACCTAGTACGATGTTTAGCAACGGGTGTAAACTGTTGCGGGTGAGTTACAGCCAACTTTATCTTTTACTATGAAAAATTTTCTGATATGAACGAAGTTATCTCGAGAACCGTTGATCGCACCTGGAAAATTCCGATGCCATCGGCTTCAGCTCGTCGAAATACACCTAGTATAGAAGTTTGAAGCAGCTGTGAACTGTTGCGGGTGAGTTATATCCAAGTTTAGCTATTACTATGAAAAATTTTCTGATATGAACGAAGTTATCTCGAGAACCGTTGATCGCACCTGGAAAATTCCGGTGCCATCGGCTTCAGCTCGTCGAAATACACCTAGTATAGAAGTTTGAAGCAGCTGTGAACTGTTGCGGTTGAGTTACAGCCAAGTTTAGCTAATTACTATGAAAAATTTTCTGATATGAACGAAGTTATCTCGAGAACCGTTGATCGCACATCTAAAATTTTTGTTCCATCCGCTTCAGCTCGTCGAAATACCCCCGGAAGGCAATTTTCAAACGGCTGCATTCAGTTGTCGGGGAAATAATTGCAGTCTTATCCGTTTTAGTGAAAATCGTGCGTTTCAGCAGCTGAAAAACACTTTTTTGAAGAAAAATTTTTTGAAATCTTGCATTTTGACGCTGTACGACACCGTCGATGGGTGCATGGCATCATTTTGTAGTACCGCACGCATTTTTTATACCGATCTGACGCTGTTTTTTGATTCACATCTTTCGCCCTATGGTCGACGTTCTCTGAAGAACCGTTGATCGCACCTGAAAAATTCCTGTTTCATCGGCTTCAGTAGGACGAAATACACCTAGTACGATGTTTAGCAACGGCTGTAAACTGTTGCGGGTGAGTTACAGCCAACTTTATCTTTTACTATGAAAAATTTTCTGATATGAACGAAGTTATCTCGAGAACCGTTGATCGCACCTGGAAAATTCCGATGCCATCGGCTTCAGCTCGTCGAAATACACCTAGTGTAGAAGTTTGAAGCAGCTGTGAACTGTTGCGGGTGAGTTATATCCAAGTTTAGCTATTACTATGAAAAATTTTCTGATATGAACGAAGTTATCTCGAGAACCGTTGATCGCACCTGGAAAATTCTGGTGCCATCGGCTTCAGCTCGTCGAAATACACCTAGTATAGAAGTTTGAAGCAGCTGTGAACTGTTGCGGATGAGTTACAGCCAAGTTTAGCTAATTACTATGAAAAATTTTCTGATATGAACGAAGTTATCTCGAGAACCGTTGATCGCACATCTAAAATTTTTGTTCCATCCGCTTCAGCTCGTCGAAATACCCCCGGAAGGCAATTTTCAAACGGCTGCATTCAGTTGTCGGGGAAATAATTGCAGTCTTATCCGTTTTAGTGAAAATCGTGCGTTTCAGCAGCTGAAAAACACTTTTTTGAAGAAAAATTTTTTGAAATCTTGCATTTTGACGCTGTACGACACCGTCGATGGGTGCATGGCATCATTTTGTAGTACCGCACGCATTTTTTATACCGATCTGACGCTGTTTTTTGATTCACATCTTTCGCCCTATGGTCGACGTTCTCTGAAGAACCGTTGATCGCACCTGAAAAATTCCTGTTTCATCGGCTTCAGTAGGACGAAATACACCTAGTACGATGTTTAGCAACGGCTGTAAACTGTTGCGGGTGAGTTACAGCCAACTTTATCTTTTACTATGAAAAATTTTCTGATATGAACGAAGTTATCTCGAGAACCGTTGATCGCACCTGGAAAATTCCGATGCCATCGGCTTCAGCTCGTCGAAATACACCTAGTATAGAAGTTTGAAGCAGCTGTGAACTGTTGCGGGTGAGTTATAGCCAAGTTTAGCTATTACTATGAAAAATTTTCTGATATGAACGAAGTTATCTCGAGAACCGTTGATCGCACCTGGAAAATTCCGGTGCCATCGGCTTCAGCTCGTCGAAATACACCTAGTATAGAAGTTTGAAGCAGCTGTGAACTGTTGCGGTTGAGTTACAGCCAAGTTTAGCTAATTACTATGAAAAATTTTCTGATATGAACGAAGTTATCTCGAGAACCGTTGATCGCACATCTAAAATTTTTGTTCCATCCGCTTCAGCTCGTCGAAATACCCCCGGAAGGCAATTTTCAAACGGCTGCATTCAGTTGTCGGGGAAATAATTGCAGTCTTATCCGTTTTAGTGAAAATCGTGCGTTTCAGCAGCTGAAAAACACTTTTTTGAAGAAAAATTTTTTGAAATCTTGCATTTTGACGCTGTATGACACCGTCGATGGGTGCATGGCATCATTTTGTAGTACCGCACGCATTTTTTATACCGATCTGACGCTGTTTTTTGATTCACATCTTTCGCCCTATGGTCGACGTTCTCTCAAGAACCGTTGATCGCACCTGAAAAATTCCTGTTTCATCGGCTTCAGTAGGACGAAATACACCTAGTACGATGTTTAGCAACGGCTGTAAACTGTTGCGGGTGAGTTACAGCCAACTTTATCTTTTACTATGAAAAATTTTCTGATATGAACGAAGTTATCTCGAGAACCGTTGATCGCACCTGGAAAATTCCGATGCCATCGGCTTCAGCTCGTCGAAATACACCTAGTATAGAAGTTTGAAGCAGCTGTGAACTGTTGCGGGTGAGTTATATCCAAGTTTAGCTATTACTATGAAAAATTTTCTGATATGAACGAAGTTATCTCGAGAACCGTTGATCGCACCTGGAAAATTCCGGTGCCATCGGCTTCAGCTCGTCGAAATACACCTAGTATAGAAGTTTGAAGCAGCTGTGAACTGTTGCGGTTGAGTTACAGCCAAGTTTAGCTAATTACTATGAAAAATTTTCTGATATGAACGAAGTTATCTCGAGAACCGTTGATCGCACATCTAAAATTTTTGTTCCATCCGCTTCAGCTCGTCGAAATACCCCCGGAAGGCAATTTTCAAACGGCTGCATTCAGTTGTCGGGGAAATAATTGCAGTCTTATCCGTTTTAGTGAAAATCGTGCGTTTCAGCAGCTGAAAAACACTTTTTTGAAGAAAAATTTTTTGAAATCTTGCATTTTGACGCTGTACGACACCGTCGATGGGTGCATGGCATCATTTTGTAGTACCGCACGCATTTTTTATACCGATCTGACGCTGTTTTTTGATTCACATCTTTCGCCCTATGGTCGACGTTCTCTCAAGAACCGTTGATCGCACCTGAAAAATTCCTGTTTCATCGGCTTCAGTAGGACGAAATACACCTAGTACGATGTTTAGCAACGGCTGTAAACTGTTGCGGGTGAGTTACAGCCAACTTTATCTTTTACTATGAAAAATTTTCTGATATGAACGAAGTTATCTCGAGAACCGTTGATCGCACCTGGAAAATTCCGATGCCATCGGCTTCAGCTCGTCGAAATACACCTAGTATAGAAGTTTGAAGCAGCTGTGAACTGTTGCGGGTGAGTTATATCCAAGTTTAGCTATTATTATGAAAAATTTTCTGATATGAACGAAGTTATCTCGAGAACCGTTGATCGCACCTGGAAAATTCCGGTGCCATCGGCTTCAGCTCGTCGAAATACACCTAGTATAGAAGTTTGAAGCAGCTGTGAACTGTTGCGGTTGAGTTACAGCCAAGTTTAGCTAATTACTATGAAAAATTTTCTGATATGAACGAAGTTATCTCGAGAACCGTTGATCGCACATCTAAAATTTTTGTTCCATCCGCTTCAGCTCGTCGAAATACCCCCGGAAGGCAATTTTCAAACGGCTGCATTCAGTTGTCGGGGAAATAATTGCAGTCTTATCCGTTTTAGTGAAAATCGTGCGTTTCAGCAGCTGAAAAACACTTTTTTGAAGAAAAATTTTTTGAAATCTTGCATTTTGACGCTGTACGACACCGTCGATGGGTGCATGGCATCATTTTGTAGTACCGCACGCATTTTTTATACCGATCTGACGCTGTTTTTTGATTCACATCTTTCGCCCTATGGTCGACGTTCTCTGAAGAACCGTTGATCGCACCTGAAAAATTCCTGTTTCATCGGCTTCAGTAGGACGAAATACACCTAGTACGATGTTTAGCAACGGCTGTAAACTGTTGCGGGTGAGTTACAGCCAACTTTATCTTTTACTATGAAAAATTTTCTGATATGAACGAAGTTATCTCGAGAACCGTTGATCGCACCTGGAAAATTCCGATGCCATCGGCTTCAGCTCGTCGAAATACACCTAGTATAGAAGTTTGAAGCAGCTGTGAACTGTTGCGGGTGAGTTATAGCCAAGTTTAGCTATTACTATGAAAAATTTTCTGATATGAACGAAGTTATCTCGAGAACCGTTGATCGCACCTGGAAAATTCCGGTGCCATCGGCTTCAGCTCGTCGAAATACACCTAGTATAGAAGTTTGAAGCAGCTGTGAACTGTTGCGGTTGAGTTACAGCCAAGTTTAGCTAATTACTATGAAAAATTTTCTGATATGAACGAAGTTATCTCGAGAACCGTTGATCGCACATCTAAAATTTTTGTTCCATCCGCTTCAGCTCGTCGAAATACCCCCGGAAGGCAATTTTCAAACGGCTGCATTCAGTTGTCGGGGAAATAATTGCAGTCTTATCCGTTTTAGTGAAAATCGTGCGTTTCAGCAGCTGAAAAACACTTTTTTGAAGAAAAATTTTTTGAAATCTTGCATTTTGACGCTGTATGACACCGTCGATGGGTGCATGGCATCATTTTGTAGTACCGCACGCATTTTTTATACCGATCTGACGCTGTTTTTTGATTCACATCTTTCGCCCTATGGTCGACGTTCTCTCAAGAACCGTTGATCGCACCTGAAAAATTCCTGTTTCATCGGCTTCAGTAGGACGAAATACACCTAGTACGATGTTTAGCAACGGCTGTAAACTGTTGCGGGTGAGTTACAGCCAACTTTATCTTTTACTATGAAAAATTTTCTGATATGAACGAAGTTATCTCGAGAACCGTTGATCGCACCTGGAAAATTCCGATGCCATCGGCTTCAGCTCGTCGAAATACACCTAGTATAGAAGTTTGAAGCAGCTGTGAACTGTTGCGGGTGAGTTATATCCAAGTTTAGCTATTACTATGAAAAATTTTCTGATATGAACGAAGTTATCTCGAGAACCGTTGATCGCACCTGGAAAATTCCGGTGCCATCGGCTTCAGCTCGTCGAAATACACCTAGTATAGAAGTTTGAAGCAGCTGTGAACTGTTGCGGTTGAGTTACAGCCAAGTTTAGCTAATTACTATGAAAAATTTTCTGATATGAACGAAGTTATCTCGAGAACCGTTGATCGCACATCTAAAATTTTTGTTCCATCCGCTTCAGCTCGTCGAAATACCCCCGGAAGGCAATTTTCAAACGGCTGCATTCAGTTGTCGGGGAAATAATTGCAGTCTTATCCGTTTTAGTGAAAATCGTGCGTTTCAGCAGCTGAAAAACACTTTTTTGAAGAAAAATTTTTTGAAATCTTGCATTTTGACGCTGTACGACACCGTCGATGGGTGCATGGCATCATTTTGTAGTACCGCACGCATTTTTTATACCGATCTGACGCTGTTTTTTGATTCACATCTTTCGCCCTATGGTCGACGTTCTCTCAAGAACCGTTGATCGCACCTGAAAAATTCCTGTTTCATCGGCTTCAGTAGGACGAAATACACCTAGTACGATGTTTAGCAACGGGTGTAAACTGTTGCGGGTGAGTTACAGCCAACTTTATCTTTTACTATGAAAAATTTTCTGATATGAACGAAGTTATCTCGAGAACCGTTGATCGCACCTGGAAAATTCCGATGCCATCGGCTTCAGCTCGTCGAAATACACCTAGTATAGAAGTTTGAAGCAGCTGTGAACTGTTGCGGGTGAGTTATATCCAAGTTTAGCTATTACTATGAAAAATTTTCTGATATGAACGAAGTTATCTCGAGAACCGTTGATCGCACCTGGAAAATTCCGGTGCCATCGGCTTCAGCTCGTCGAAATACACCTAGTATAGAAGTTTGAAGCAGCTGTGAACTGTTGCGGTTGAGTTACAGCCAAGTTTAGCTAATTACTATGAAAAATTTTCTGATATGAACGAAGTTATCTCGAGAACCGTTGATCGCACATCTAAAATTTTTGTTCCATCCGCTTCAGCTCGTCGAAATACCCCCGGAAGGCAATTTTCAAACGGCTGCATTCAGTTGTCGGG
The DNA here is from genome assembly GCF_034640455.1 of Diachasmimorpha longicaudata. Classification (NCBI taxonomy): domain Eukaryota; kingdom Metazoa; phylum Arthropoda; class Insecta; order Hymenoptera; family Braconidae; genus Diachasmimorpha; species Diachasmimorpha longicaudata. The sequence continues at coordinate 538,093 of NW_026973904.1, read as the reverse complement.
GAAATAATTGCAGTCTTATCCGTTTTAGTGAAAATCGTGCGTTTCAGCAGCTGAAAAACACTTTTTTGAAGAAAAATTTTTTGAAATCTTGCATTTTGACGCTGTACGACACCGTCGATGGGTGCATGGCATCATTTTGTAGTACCGCACGCATTTTTTATACCGATCTGACGCTGTTTTTTGATTCACATCTTTCGCCCTATGGTCGACGTTCTCTGAAGAACCGTTGATCGCACCTGAAAAATTCCTGTTTCATCGGCTTCAGTAGGACGAAATACACCTAGTACGATGTTTAGCAACGGCTGTAAACTGTTGCGGGTGAGTTACAGCCAACTTTATCTTTTACTATGAAAAATTTTCTGATATGAACGAAGTTATCTCGAGAACCGTTGATCGCACCTGGAAAATTCCGATGCCATCGGCTTCAGCTCGTCGAAATACACCTAGTGTAGAAGTTTGAAGCAGCTGTGAACTGTTGCGGGTGAGTTATATCCAAGTTTAGCTATTACTATGAAAAATTTTCTGATATGAACGAAGTTATCTCGAGAACCGTTGATCGCACCTGGAAAATTCTGGTGCCATCGGCTTCAGCTCGTCGAAATACACCTAGTATAGAAGTTTGAAGCAGCTGTGAACTGTTGCGGTTGAGTTACAGCCAAGTTTAGCTAATTACTATGAAAAATTTTCTGATATGAACGAAGTTATCTCGAGAACCGTTGATCGCACATCTAAAATTTTTGTTCCATCCGCTTCAGCTCGTCGAAATACCCCCGGAAGGCAATTTTCAAACGGCTGCATTCAGTTGTCGGGGAAATAATTGCAGTCTTATCCGTTTTAGTGAAAATCGTGCGTTTCAGCAGCTGAAAAACACTTTTTTGAAGAAAAATTTTTTGAAATCTTGCATTTTGACGCTGTACGACACCGTCGATGGGTGCATGGCATCATTTTGTAGTACCGCACGCATTTTTTATACCGATCTGACGCTGTTTTTTGATTCACATCTTTCGCCCTATGGTCGACGTTCTCTGAAGAACCGTTGATCGCACCTGAAAAATTCCTGTTTCATCGGCTTCAGTAGGACGAAATACACCTAGTACGATGTTTAGCAACGGCTGTAAACTGTTGCGGGTGAGTTACAGCCAACTTTATCTTTTACTATGAAAAATTTTCTGATATGAACGAAGTTATCTCGAGAACCGTTGATCGCACCTGGAAAATTCCGATGCCATCGGCTTCAGCTCGTCGAAATACACCTAGTATAGAAGTTTGAAGCAGCTGTGAACTGTTGCGGGTGAGTTATAGCCAAGTTTAGCTATTACTATGAAAAATTTTCTGATATGAACGAAGTTATCTCGAGAACCGTTGATCGCACCTGGAAAATTCCGGTGCCATCGGCTTCAGCTCGTCGAAATACACCTAGTATAGAAGTTTGAAGCAGCTGTGAACTGTTGCGGTTGAGTTACAGCCAAGTTTAGCTAATTACTATGAAAAATTTTCTGATATGAACGAAGTTATCTCGAGAACCGTTGATCGCACATCTAAAATTTTTGTTCCATCCGCTTCAGCTCGTCGAAATACCCCCGGAAGGCAATTTTCAAACGGCTGCATTCAGTTGTCGGGGAAATAATTGCAGTCTTATCCGTTTTAGTGAAAATCGTGCGTTTCAGCAGCTGAAAAACACTTTTTTGAAGAAAAATTTTTTGAAATCTTGCATTTTGACGCTGTATGACACCGTCGATGGGTGCATGGCATCATTTTGTAGTACCGCACGCATTTTTTATACCGATCTGACGCTGTTTTTTGATTCACATCTTTCGTCCTATGGTCGACGTTCTCTCAAGAACCGTTGATCGCACCTGAAAAATTCCTGTTTCATCGGCTTCAGTAGGACGAAATACACCTAGTACGATGTTTAGCAACGGCTGTAAACTGTTGCGGGTGAGTTACAGCCAACTTTATCTTTTACTATGAAAAATTTTCTGATATGAACGAAGTTATCTCGAGAACCGTTGATCGCACCTGGAAAATTCCGATGCCATCGGCTTCAGCTCGTCGAAATACACCTAGTATAGAAGTTTGAAGCAGCTGTGAACTGTTGCGGGTGAGTTATATCCAAGTTTAGCTATTACTATGAAAAATTTTCTGATATGAACGAAGTTATCTCGAGAACCGTTGATCGCACCTGGAAAATTCCGGTGCCATCGGCTTCAGCTCGTCGAAATACACCTAGTATAGAAGTTTGAAGCAGCTGTGAACTGTTGCGGTTGAGTTACAGCCAAGTTTAGCTAATTACTATGAAAAATTTTCTGATATGAACGAAGTTATCTCGAGAACCGTTGATCGCACATCTAAAATTTTTGTTCCATCCGCTTCAGCTCGTCGAAATACCCCCGGAAGGCAATTTTCAAACGGCTGCATTCAGTTGTCGGGGAAATAATTGCAGTCTTATCCGTTTTAGTGAAAATCGTGCGTTTCAGCAGCTGAAAAACACTTTTTTGAAGAAAAATTTTTTGAAATCTTGCATTTTGACGCTGTACGACACCGTCGATGGGTGCATGGCATCATTTTGTAGTACCGCACGCATTTTTTATACCGATCTGACGCTGTTTTTTGATTCACATCTTTCGCCCTATGGTCGACGTTCTCTGAAGAACCGTTGATCGCACCTGAAAAATTCCTGTTTCATCGGCTTCAGTAGGACGAAATACACCTAGTACGATGTTTAGCAACGGCTGTAAACTGTTGCGGGTGAGTTACAGCCAACTTTATCTTTTACTATGAAAAATTTTCTGATATGAACGAAGTTATCTCGAGAACCGTTGATCGCACCTGGAAAATTCCGATGCCATCGGCTTCAGCTCGTCGAAATACACCTAGTATAGAAGTTTGAAGCAGCTGTGAACTGTTGCGGGTGAGTTATAGCCAAGTTTAGCTATTACTATGAAAAATTTTCTGATATGAACGAAGTTATCTCGAGAACCGTTGATCGCACCTGGAAAATTCCGGTGCCATCGGCTTCAGCTCGTCGAAATACACCTAGTATAGAAGTTTGAAGCAGCTGTGAACTGTTGCGGTTGAGTTACAGCCAAGTTTAGCTAATTACTATGAAAAATTTTCTGATATGAACGAAGTTATCTCGAGAACCGTTGATCGCACATCTAAAATTTTTGTTCCATCCGCTTCAGCTCGTCGAAATACCCCCGGAAGGCAATTTTCAAACGGCTGCATTCAGTTGTCGGGGAAATAATTGCAGTCTTATCCGTTTTAGTGAAAATCGTGCGTTTCAGCAGCTGAAAAACACTTTTTTGAAGAAAAATTTTTTGAAATCTTGCATTTTGACGCTGTATGACACCGTCGATGGGTGCATGGCATCATTTTGTAGTACCGCACGCATTTTTTATACCGATCTGACGCTGTTTTTTGATTCACATCTTTCGTCCTATGGTCGACGTTCTCTCAAGAACCGTTGATCGCACCTGAAAAATTCCTGTTTCATCGGCTTCAGTAGGACGAAATACACCTAGTACGATGTTTAGCAACGGCTGTAAACTGTTGCGGGTGAGTTACAGCCAACTTTATCTTTTACTATGAAAAATTTTCTGATATGAACGAAGTTATCTCGAGAACCGTTGATCGCACCTGGAAAATTCCGATGCCATCGGCTTCAGCTCGTCGAAATACACCTAGTATAGAAGTTTGAAGCAGCTGTGAACTGTTGCGGGTGAGTTATATCCAAGTTTAGCTATTACTATGAAAAATTTTCTGATATGAACGAAGTTATCTCGAGAACCGTTGATCGCACCTGGAAAATTCCGGTGCCATCGGCTTCAGCTCGTCGAAATACACCTAGTATAGAAGTTTGAAGCAGCTGTGAACTGTTGCGGTTGAGTTACAGCCAAGTTTAGCTAATTACTATGAAAAATTTTCTGATATGAACGAAGTTATCTCGAGAACCGTTGATCGCACATCTAAAATTTTTGTTCCATCCGCTTCAGCTCGTCGAAATACCCCCGGAAGGCAATTTTCAAACGGCTGCATTCAGTTGTCGGGGAAATAATTGCAGTCTTATCCGTTTTAGTGAAAATCGTGCGTTTCAGCAGCTGAAAAACACTTTTTTGAAGAAAAATTTTTTGAAATCTTGCATTTTGACGCTGTACGACACCGTCGATGTGTGCATGGCATCATTTTGTAGTACCGCACGCATTTTTTATACCGATCTGACGCTGTTTTTTGATTCACATCTTTCGCCCTATGGTCGACGTTCTCTGAAGAACCGTTGATCGCACCTGAAAAATTCCTGTTTCATCGGCTTCAGTAGGACGAAATACACCTAGTACGATGTTTAGCAACGGCTGTAAACTGTTGCGGGTGAGTTACAGCCAACTTTATCTTTTACTATGAAAAATTTTCTGATATGAACGAAGTTATCTCGAGAACCGTTGATCGCACCTGGAAAATTCCGATGCCATCGGCTTCAGCTCGTCGAAATACACCTAGTATAAAAGTTTGAAGCAGCTGTGAACTGTTGCGGGTGAGTTATAGCCAAGTTTAGCTATTACTATGAAAAATTTTCTGATATGAACGAAGTTATCTCGAGAACCGTTGATCGCACCTGGAAAATTCCGGTGCCATCGGCTTCAGCTCGTCGAAATACACCTAGTATAGAAGTTTGAAGCAGCTGTGAACTGTTGCGGTTGAGTTACAGCCAAGTTTAGCTAATTACTATGAAAAATTTTCTGATATGAACGAAGTTATCTCGAGAACCGTTGATCGCACATCTAAAATTTTTGTTCCATCCGCTTCAGCTCGTCGAAATACCCCCGGAAGGCAATTTTCAAACGGCTGCATTCAGTTGTCGGGGAAATAATTGCAGTCTTATCCGTTTTAGTGAAAATCGTGCGTTTCAGCAGCTGAAAAACACTTTTTTGAAGAAAAATTTTTTGAAATCTTGCATTTTCACGCTGTACGACACCGTCGATGGGTGCATGGCATCATTTTGTAGTACCGCACGCATTTTTTATACCGATCTGACGCTGTTTTTTGATTCACATCTTTCGCCCTATGGTCGACGTTCTCTCAAGAACCGTTGATCGCACCTGAAAAATTCCTGTTTCATCGGCTTCAGTAGGACGAAATACACCTAGTACGATGTTTAGCAACGGCTGTAAACTGTTGCGGGTGAGTTACAGCCAACTTTATCTTTTACTATGAAAAATTTTCTGATATGAACGAAGTTATCTCGAGAACCGTTGATCGCACCTGGAAAATTCCGATGCCATCGGCTTCAGCTCGTCGAAATACACCTAGTATAGAAGTTTGAAGCAGCTGTGAACTGTTGCGGGTGAGTTATATCCAAGTTTAGCTATTACTATGAAAAATTTTCTGATATGAACGAAGTTATCTCGAGAACCGTTGATCGCACCTGGAAAATTCCGGTGCCATCGGCTTCAGCTCGTCGAAATACACCTAGTATAAAAGTTTGAAGCAGCTGTGAACTGTTGCCGTTGAGTTACAGCCAAGTTTAGCTAATTACTATGAAAAATTTTCTGATATGAACGAAGTTATCTCGAGAACCGTTGATCGCACATCTAAAATTTTTGTTCCATCCGCTTCAGCTCGTCGAAATACCCCCGGAAGGCAATTTTCAAACGGCTGCATTCAGTTGTCGGGGAAATAATTGCAGTCTTATCCGTTTTAGTGAAAATCGTGCGTTTCAGCAGCTGAAAAACACTTTTTTGAAGAAAAATTTTTTGAAATCTTGCATTTTGACGCTGTACGACACCGTCGATGGGTGCATGGCATCATTTTGTAGTACCGCACGCATTTTTTATACCGATCTGACGCTGTTTTTTGATTCACATCTTTCGCCCTATGGTCGACGTTCTCTGAAGAACCGTTGATCGCACCTGAAAAATTCCTGTTTCATCGGCTTCAGTAGGACGAAATACACCTAGTACGATGTTTAGCAACGGCTGTAAACTGTTGCGGGTGAGTTACAGCCAACTTTATCTTTTACTATGAAAAATTTTCTGATATGAACGAAGTTATCTCGAGAACCGTTGATCGCACCTGGAAAATTCCGATGCCATCGGCTTCAGCTCGTCGAAATACACCTAGTGTAGAAGTTTGAAGCAGCTGTGAACTGTTGCGGGTGAGTTATAGCCAAGTTTAGCTATTACTATGAAAAATTTTCTGATATGAACGAAGTTATCTCGAGAACCGTTGATCGCACCTGGAAAATTCCGGTGCCATCGGCTTCAGCTCGTCGAAATACACCTAGTATAGAAGTTTGAAGCAGCTGTGAACTGTTGCGGTTGAGTTACAGCCAAGTTTAGCTAATTACTATGAAAAATTTTCTGATATGAACGAAGTTATCTCGAGAACCGTTGATCGCACATCTAAAATTTTTGTTCCATCCGCTTCAGCTCGTCGAAATACCCCCGGAAGGCAATTTTCAAACGGCTGCATTCAGTTGTCGGGGAAATAATTGCAGTCTTATCCGTTTTAGTGAAAATCGTGCGTTTCAGCAGCTGAAAAACACTTTTTTGAAGAAAAATTTTTTGAAATCTTGCATTTTGACGCTGTACGACACCGTCGATGGGTGCATGGCATCATTTTGTAGTACCGCACGCATTTTTTATACCGATCTGACGCTGTTTTTTGATTCACATCTTTCGCCCTATGGTCGACGTTCTCTGAAGAACCGTTGATCGCACCTGAAAAATTCCTGTTTCATCGGCTTCAGTAGGACGAAATACACCTAGTACGATGTTTAGCAACGGCTGTAAACTGTTGCGGGTGAGTTACAGCCAACTTTATCTTTTACTATGAAAAATTTTCTGATATGAACGAAGTTATCTCGAGAACCGTTGATCGCACCTGGAAAATTCCGATGCCATCGGCTTCAGCTCGTCGAAATACACCTAGTGTAGAAGTTTGAAGCAGCTGTGAACTGTTGCGGGTGAGTTATAGCCAAGTTTAGCTATTACTATGAAAAATTTTCTGATATGAACGAAGTTATCTCGAGAACCGTTGATCGCACCTGGAAAATTCCGGTGCCATCGGCTTCAGCTCGTCGAAATACACCTAGTATAGAAGTTTGAAGCAGCTGTGAACTGTTGCGGTTGAGTTACAGCCAAGTTTAGCTAATTACTATGAAAAATTTTCTGATATGAACGAAGTTATCTCGAGAACCGTTGATCGCACATCTAAAATTTTTGTTCCATCCGCTTCAGCTCGTCGAAATACCCCCGGAAGGCAATTTTCAAACGGCTGCATTCAGTTGTCGGGGAAATAATTGCAGTCTTATCCGTTTTAGTGAAAATCGTGCGTTTCAGCAGCTGAAAAACACTTTTTTGAAGAAAAATTTTTTGAAATCTTGCATTTTGACGCTGTACGACACCGTCGATGGGTGCATGGCATCATTTTGTAGTACCGCACGCATTTTTTATACCGATCTGACGCTGTTTTTTGATTCACATCTTTCGCCCTATGGTCGACGTTCTCTGAAGAACCGTTGATCGCACCTGAAAAATTCCTGTTTCATCGGCTTCAGTAGGACGAAATACACCTAGTACGATGTTTAGCAACGGCTGTAAACTGTTGCGGGTGAGTTACAGCCAACTTTATCTTTTACTATGAAAAATTTTCTGATATGAACGAAGTTATCTCGAGAACCGTTGATCGCACCTGGAAAATTCCGATGCCATCGGCTTCAGCTCGTCGAAATACACCTAGTATAGAAGTTTGAAGCAGCTGTGAACTGTTGCGGGTGAGTTATAGCCAAGTTTAGCTATTACTATGAAAAATTTTCTGATATGAACGAAGTTATCTCGAGAACCGTTGATCGCACCTGGAAAATTCCGGTGCCATCGGCTTCAGCTCGTCGAAATACACCTAGTATAGAAGTTTGAAGCAGCTGTGAACTGTTGCGGTTGAGTTACAGCCAAGTTTAGCTAATTACTATGAAAAATTTTCTGATATGAACGAAGTTATCTCGAGAACCGTTGATCGCACATCTAAAATTTTTGTTCCATCCGCTTCAGCTCGTCGAAATACCCCCGGAAGGCAATTTTCAAACGGCTGCATTCAGTTGTCGGGGAAATAATTGCAGTCTTATCCGTTTTAGTGAAAATCGTGCGTTTCAGCAGCTGAAAAACACTTTTTTGAAGAAAAATTTTTTGAAATCTTGCATTTTGACGCTGTATGACACCGTCGATGGGTGCATGGCATCATTTTGTAGTACCGCACGCATTTTTTATACCGATCTGACGCTGTTTTTTGATTCACATCTTTCGCCCTATGGTCGACGTTCTCTCAAGAACCGTTGATCGCACCTGAAAAATTCCTGTTTCATCGGCTTCAGTAGGACGAAATACACCTAGTACGATGTTTAGCAACGGCTGTAAACTGTTGCGGGTGAGTTACAGCCAACTTTATCTTTTACTATGAAAAATTTTCTGATATGAACGAAGTTATCTCGAGAACCGTTGATCGCACCTGGAAAATTCCGATGCCATCGGCTTCAGCTCGTCGAAATACACCTAGTATACAAGTTTGAAGCAGCTGTGAACTGTTGCGGGTGAGTTATATCCAAGTTTAGCTATTACTATGAAAAATTTTCTGATATGAACGAAGTTATCTCGAGAACCGTTGATCGCACCTGGAAAATTCCGGTGCCATCGGCTTCAGCTCGTCGAAATACACCTAGTATAGAAGTTTGAAGCAGCTGTGAACTGTTGCGGTTGAGTTACAGCCAAGTTTAGCTAATTACTATGAAAAATTTTCTGATATGAACGAAGTTATCTCGAGAACCGTTGATCGCACATCTAAAATTTGTGTTCCATCCGCTTCAGCTCGTCGAAATACCCCCGGAAGGCAATTTTCAAACGGCTGCATTCAGTTGTCGGGGAAATAATTGCAGTCTTATCCGTTTTAGTGAAAATCGTGCGTTTCAGCAGCTGAAAAACACTTTTTTGAAGAAAAATTTTTTGAAATCTTGCATTTTGACGCTGTACGACACCGTCGATGGGTGCATGGCATCATTTTGTAGTACCGCACGCATTTTTTATACCGATCTGACGCTGTTTTTTGATTCACATCTTTCGCCCTATGGTCGACGTTCTCTGAAGAACCGTTGATCGCACCTGAAAAATTCCTGTTTCATCGGCTTCAGTAGGACGAAATACACCTAGTACGATGTTTAGCAACGGCTGTAAACTGTTGCGGGTGAGTTACAGCCAACTTTATCTTTTACTATGAAAAATTTTCTGATATGAACGAAGTTATCTCGAGAACCGTTGCTCGCACCTGGAAAATTCCGATGCCATCGGCTTCAGCTCGTCGAAATACACCTAGTATAGAAGTTTGAAGCAGCTGTGAACTGTTGCGGGTGAGTTATATCCAAGTTTAGCTATTACTATGAAAAATTTTCTGATATGAACGAAGTTATCTCGAGAACCGTTGATCGCACCTGGAAAATTCCGGTGCCATCGGCTTCAGCTCGTCGAAATACACCTAGTATAGAAGTTTGAAGCAGCTGTGAACTGTTGCGGTTGAGTTACAGCCAAGTTTAGCTAATTACTATGAAAAATTTTCTGATATGAACGAAGTTATCTCGAGAACCGTTGATCGCACATCTAAAATTTTTGTTCCATCCGCTTCAGCTCGTCGAAATACCCCCGGAAGGCAATTTTCAAATGGCTGCATTCAGTTGTCGGGGAAATAATTGCAGTCTTATCCGTTTTAGTGAAAATCGTGCGTTTCAGCAGCTGAAAAACACTTTTTTGAAGAAAAATTTTTTGAAATCTTGCATTTTCACGCTGTACGACACCGTCGATGGGCGCATGGCATCATTTTGTAGTACCGCACGCATTTTTTATACCGATCTGACGCTGTTTTTTGATTCACATCTTTCGCCCTATGGTCGACGTTCTCTGAAGAACCGTTGATCGCACCGGAAAAATTCCTGTTTCATCGGCTTCAGTAGGACGAAATACACCTAGTACGATGTTTAGCAACGGCTGTAAACTGTTGCGGGTGAGTTACAGCCAACTTTATCTTTTACTATGAAAAATTTTCTGATATGAACGAAGTTATCTCGAGAACCGTTGCTCGCACCTGGAAAATTCCGATGCCATCGGCTTCAGCTCGTCGAAATACACCTAGTATAGAAGTTTGAAGCAGCTGTGAACTGTTGCGGGTGAGTTATATCCAAGTTTAGCTATTACTATGAAAAATTTTCTGATATGAACGAAGTTATCTCGAGAACCGTTGATCGCACCTGGAAAATTCCGGTGCCATCGGCTTCAGCTCGTCGAAATACACCTAGTATAGAAGTTTGAAGCAGCTGTGAACTGTTGCGGTTGAGTTACAGCCAAGTTTAGCTAATTACTATGAAAAATTTTCTGATATGAACGAAGTTATCTCGAGAACCGTTGATCGCACATCTAAAATTTTGGTTCCATCCGCTTCAGCTCGTCGAAATACACCTAGTATAGAAGTTTGAAGCAGCTGTGAACTGTTGCGGTTGAGTTACAGCCAAGTTTAGCTAATTACTATGAAAAATTTTCTGATATGAACGAAGTTATCTCGAGAACCGTTGATCGCACATCTAAAATTTTTGTTCCATCCGCTTCAGCTCGTCGAAATACCCCCGGAAGGCAATTTTCAAACGGCTGCATTCAGTTGTCGGGGAAATAATTGCAGTCTTATCCGTTTTAGTGAAAATCGTGCGTTTCAGCAGCTGAAAAACACTTTTTTGAAGAAAAATTTTTTGAAATCTTGCATTTTGACGCTGTACGACACCGTCGATGGGTGCATGGCATCATTTTGTAGTACCGCACGCATTTTTTATACCGATCTGACGCTGTTTTTTGATTCACATCTTTCGCCCTATGGTCGACGTTCTCTGAAGAACCGTTGATCGCACCTGAAAAATTCCTGTTTCATCGGCTTCAGTAGGACGAAATACCCCTAGTACGATGTTTAGCAACGGCTGTGAACTGTTGCGGGTGAGTTACAGCCAACTTTATCTTTTACTATGAAAAATTTTCTGATATGAACGAAGTTATCTCGAGAACCGTTGATCGCACCTGGAAAATTCCGATGCCATCGGCTACAGCTCGTCGAAATACACCTAGTATAGAAGTTTGAAGCAGCTGTGAACTGTTGCGGGTGAGTTATATCCAAGTTTAGCTATTACTATGATAAATTTTCTGATATGAACGAAGTTATCTCGAGAACCGTTGATCGCACCTGGAAAATTCCGGTGCCATCGGCTTCAGCTCGTCGAAATACACCTAGTATAGAAGTTTGAAGCAGCTGTGAACTGTTGCGGTTGAGTTACAGCCAAGTTTAGCTAATTACTATGAAAAATTTTCTGATATGAACGAAGTTATCTCGAGAACCGTTGATCGCACATCTAAAATTTTTGTTCCATCCGCTTCAGCTCGTCGAAATACCCCCGGAAGGCAATTTTCAAATGGCTGCATTCAGTTGTCGGGGAAATAATTGCAGTCTTATCCGTTTTAGTGAAAATCGTGCGTTTCAGCAGCTGAAAAACACTTTTTTGAAGAAAAATTTTTTGAAATCTTGCATTTTGACGCTGTACGACACCGTCGATGGGTGCATGGCATCATTTTGTAGTACCGCACGCATTTTTTATACCGATCTGACGCTGTTTTTTGATTCACATCTTTCGCCCTATGGTCGACGTTCTCTGAAGAACCGTTGATCGCACCTGAAAAATTCCTGTTTCATCGGCTTCAGTAGGACGAAATACACCTAGTACGATGTTTAGCAACGGCTGTAAACTGTTGCGGGTGAGTTACAGCCAACTTTATCTTTTACTATGAAAAATTTTCTGATATGAACGAAGTTATCTCGAGAACCGTTGATCGCACCTGGAAAATTCCGATGCCATCGGCTTCAGCTCGTCGAAATACACCTAGTATAGAAGTTTGAAGCAGCTGTGAACTGTTGCGGGTGAGTTATATCCAAGTTTAGCTATTACTATGAAAAATTTTCTGATATGAACGAAGTTATCTCGAGAACCGTTGATCGCACCTGGAAAATTCCGGTGCCATCGGCTTCAGCTCGTCGAAATACACCTAGTATAAAAGTTTGAAGCAGCTGTGAACTGTTGCCGTTGAGTTACAGCCAAGTTTAGCTAATTACTATGAAAAATTTTCTGATATGAACGAAGTTATCTCGAGAACCGTTGATCGCACATCTAAAATTTTTGTTCCATCCGCTTCAGCTCGTCGAAATACCCCCGGAAGGCAATTTTCAAACGGCTGCATTCAGTTGTCGGGGAAATAATTGCAGTCTTATCCGTTTTAGTGAAAATCGTGCGTTTCAGCAGCTGAAAAACACTTTTTTGAAGAAAAATTTTTTGAAATCTTGCATTTTGACGCTGTACGACACCGTCGATGGGTGCATGGCATCATTTTGTAGTACCGCACGCATTTTTTATACCGATCTGACGCTGTTTTTTGATTCACATCTTTCGCCCTATGGTCGACGTTCTCTGAAGAACCGTTGATCGCACCTGAAAAATTCCTGTTTCATCGGCTTCAGTAGGACGAAATACACCTAGTACGATGTTTAGCAACGGCTGTAAACTGTTGCGGGTGAGTTACAGCCAACTTTATCTTTTACTATGAAAAATTTTCTGATATGAACGAAGTTATCTCGAGAACCGTTGATCGCACCTGGAAAATTCCGATGCCATCGGCTTCAGCTCGTCGAAATACACCTAGTGTAGAAGTTTGAAGCAGCTGTGAACTGTTGCGGGTGAGTTATAGCCAAGTTTAGCTATTACTATGAAAAATTTTCTGATATGAACGAAGTTATCTCGAGAACCGTTGATCGCACCTGGAAAATTCCGGTGCCATCGGCTTCAGCTCGTCGAAATACACCTAGTATAGAAGTTTGAAGCAGCTGTGAACTGTTGCGGTTGAGTTACAGCCAAGTTTAGCTAATTACTATGAAAAATTTTCTGATATGAACGAAGTTATCTCGAGAACCGTTGATCGCACATCTAAAATTTTTGTTCCATCCGCTTCAGCTCGTCGAAATACCCCCGGAAGGCAATTTTCAAACGGCTGCATTCAGTTGTCGGGGAAATAATTGCAGTCTTATCCGTTTTAGTGAAAATCGTGCGTTTCAGCAGCTGAAAAACACTTTTTTGAAGAAAAATTTTTTGAAATCTTGCATTTTGACGCTGTACGACACCGTCGATGGGTGCATGGCATCATTTTGTAGTACCGCACGCATTTTTTATACCGATCTGACGCTGTTTTTTGATTCACATCTTTCGCCCTATGGTCGACGTTCTCTGAAGAACCGTTGATCGCACCTGAAAAATTCCTGTTTCATCGGCTTCAGTAGGACGAAATACACCTAGTACGATGTTTAGCAACGGCTGTAAACTGTTGCGGGTGAGTTACAGCCAACTTTATCTTTTACTATGAAAAATTTTCTGATATGAACGAAGTTATCTCGAGAACCGTTGATCGCACCTGGAAAATTCCGATGCCATCGGCTTCAGCTCGTCGAAATACACCTAGTATAGAAGTTTGAAGCAGCTGTGAACTGTTGCGGGTGAGTTATAGCCAAGTTTAGCTATTACTATGAAAAATTTTCTGATATGAACGAAGTTATCTCGAGAACCGTTGATCGCACCTGGAAAATTCCGGTGCCATCGGCTTCAGCTCGTCGAAATACACCTAGTATAGAAGTTTGAAGCAGCTGTGAACTGTTGCGGTTGAGTTACAGCCAAGTTTAGCTAATTACTATGAAAAATTTTCTGATATGAACGAAGTTATCTCGAGAACCGTTGATCGCACATCTAAAATTTTTGTTCCATCCGCTTCAGCTCGTCGAAATACCCCCGGAAGGCAATTTTCAAACGGCTGCATTCAGTTGTCGGGGAAATAATTGCAGTCTTATCCGTTTTAGTGAAAATCGTGCGTTTCAGCAGCTGAAAAACACTTTTTTGAAGAAAAATTTTTTGAAATCTTGCATTTTGACGCTGTATGACACCGTCGATGGGTGCATGGCATCATTTTGTAGTACCGCACGCATTTTTTATACCGATCTGACGCTGTTTTTTGATTCACATCTTTCGCCCTATGGTCGACGTTCTCTCAAGAACCGTTGATCGCACCTGAAAAATTCCTGTTTCATCGGCTTCAGTAGGACGAAATACACCTAGTACGATGTTTAGCAACGGCTGTAAACTGTTGCGGGTGAGTTACAGCCAACTTTATCTTTTACTATGAAAAATTTTCTGATATGAACGAAGTTATCTCGAGAACCGTTGATCGCACCTGGAAAATTCCGATGCCATCGGCTTCAGCTCGTCGAAATACACCTAGTATACAAGTTTGAAGCAGCTGTGAACTGTTGCGGGTGAGTTATATCCAAGTTTAGCTATTACTATGAAAAATTTTCTGATATGAACGAAGTTATCTCGAGAACCGTTGATCGCACCTGGAAAATTCCGGTGCCATCGGCTTCAGCTCGTCGAAATACACCTAGTATAGAAGTTTGAAGCAGCTGTGAACTGTTGCGGTTGAGTTACAGCCAAGTTTAGCTAATTACTATGAAAAATTTTCTGATATGAACGAAGTTATCTCGAGAACCGTTGATCGCACATCTAAAATTTGTGTTCCATCCGCTTCAGCTCGTCGAAATACCCCCGGAAGGCAATTTTCAAACGGCTGCATTCAGTTGTCGGGGAAATAATTGCAGTCTTATCCGTTTTAGTGAAAATCGTGCGTTTCAGCAGCTGAAAAACACTTTTTTGAAGAAAAATTTTTTGAAATCTTGCATTTTCACGCTGTACGACACCGTCGATGGGCGCATGGCATCATTTTGTAGTACCGCACGCATTTTTTATACCGATCTGACGCTGTTTTTTGATTCACATCTTTCGCCCTATGGTCGACGTTCTCTGAAGAACCGTTGATCGCACCGGAAAAATTCCTGTTTCATCGGCTTCAGTAGGACGAAATACACCTAGTACGATGTTTAGCAACGGCTGTAAACTGTTGCGGGTGAGTTACAGCCAACTTTATCTTTTACTATGAAAAATTTTCTGATATGAACGAAGTTATCTCGAGAACCGTTGCTCGCACCTGGAAAATTCCGATGCCATCGGCTTCAGCTCGTCGAAATACACCTAGTATAGAAGTTTGAAGCAGCTGTGAACTGTTGCGGGTGAGTTATATCCAAGTTTAGCTATTACTATGAAAAATTTTCTGATATGAACGAAGTTATCTCGAGAACCGTTGATCGCACCTGGAAAATTCCGGTGCCATCGGCTTCAGCTCGTCGAAATACACCTAGTATAGAAGTTTGAAGCAGCTGTGAACTGTTGCGGTTGAGTTACAGCCAAGTTTAGCTAATTACTATGAAAAATTTTCTGATATGAACGAAGTTATCTCGAGAACCGTTGATCGCACATCTAAAATTTTGGTTCCATCCGCTTCAGCTCGTCGAAATACACCTAGTATAGAAGTTTGAAGCAGCTGTGAACTGTTGCGGTTGAGTTACAGCCAAGTTTAGCTAATTACTATGAAAAATTTTCTGATATGAACGAAGTTATCTCGAGAACCGTTGATCGCACATCTAAAATTTTTGTTCCATCCGCTTCAGCTCGTCGAAATACCCCCGGAAGGCAATTTTCAAACGGCTGCATTCAGTTGTCGGGGAAATAATTGCAGTCTTATCCGTTTTAGTGAAAATCGTGCGTTTCAGCAGCTGAAAAACACTTTTTTGAAGAAAAATTTTTTGAAATCTTGCATTTTGACGCTGTACGACACCGTCGATGGGTGCATGGCATCATTTTGTAGTACCGCACGCATTTTTTATACCGATCTGACGCTGTTTTTTGATTCACATCTTTCGCCCTATGGTCGACGTTCTCTGAAGAACCGTTGATCGCACCTGAAAAATTCCTGTTTCATCGGCTTCAGTAGGACGAAATACCCCTAGTACGATGTTTAGCAACGGCTGTGAACTGTTGCGGGTGAGTTACAGCCAACTTTATCTTTTACTATGAAAAATTTTCTGATATGAACGAAGTTATCTCGAGAACCGTTGATCGCACCTGGAAAATTCCGATGCCATCGGCTACAGCTCGTCGAAATACACCTAGTATAGAAGTTTGAAGCAGCTGTGAACTGTTGCGGGTGAGTTATATCCAAGTTTAGCTATTACTATGATAAATTTTCTGATATGAACGAAGTTATCTCGAGAACCGTTGATCGCACCTGGAAAATTCCGGTGCCATCGGCTTCAGCTCGTCGAAATACACCTAGTATAGAAGTTTGAAGCAGCTGTGAACTGTTGCGGTTGAGTTACAGCCAAGTTTAGCTAATTACTATGAAAAATTTTCTGATATGAACGAAGTTATCTCGAGAACCGTTGATCGCACATCTAAAATTTTTGTTCCATCCGCTTCAGCTCGTCGAAATACCCCCGGAAGGCAATTTTCAAATGGCTGCATTCAGTTGTCGGGGAAATAATTGCAGTCTTATCCGTTTTAGTGAAAATCGTGCGTTTCAGCAGCTGAAAAACACTTTTTTGAAGAAAAATTTTTTGAAATCTTGCATTTTGACGCTGTACGACACCGTCGATGGGTGCATGGCATCATTTTGTAGTACCGCACGCATTTTTTATACCGATCTGACGCTGTTTTTTGATTCACATCTTTCGCCCTATGGTCGACGTTCTCTGAAGAACCGTTGATCGCACCTGAAAAATTCCTGTTTCATCGGCTTCAGTAGGACGAAATACACCTAGTACGATGTTTAGCAACGGCTGTAAACTGTTGCGGGTGAGTTACAGCCAACTTTATCTTTTACTATGAAAAATTTTCTGATATGAACGAAGTTATCTCGAGAACCGTTGATCGCACCTGGAAAATTCCGATGCCATCGGCTTCAGCTCGTCGAAATACACCTAGTATAGAAGTTTGAAGCAGCTGTGAACTGTTGCGGGTGAGTTATATCCAAGTTTAGCTATTACTATGAAAAATTTTCTGATATGAACGAAGTTATCTCGAGAACCGTTGATCGCACCTGGAAAATTCCGGTGCCATCGGCTTCAGCTCGTCGAAATACACCTAGTATAAAAGTTTGAAGCAGCTGTGAACTGTTGCCGTTGAGTTACAGCCAAGTTTAGCTAATTACTATGAAAAATTTTCTGATATGAACGAAGTTATCTCGAGAACCGTTGATCGCACATCTAAAATTTTTGTTCCATCCGCTTCAGCTCGTCGAAATACCCCCGGAAGGCAATTTTCAAACGGCTGCATTCAGTTGTCGGGGAAATAATTGCAGTCTTATCCGTTTTAGTGAAAATCGTGCGTTTCAGCAGCTGAAAAACACTTTTTTGAAGAAAAATTTTTTGAAATCTTGCATTTTGACGCTGTACGACACCGTCGATGGGTGCATGGCATCATTTTGTAGTACCGCACGCATTTTTTATACCGATCTGACGCTGTTTTTTGATTCACATCTTTCGCCCTATGGTCGACGTTCTCTGAAGAACCGTTGATCGCACCTGAAAAATTCCTGTTTCATCGGCTTCAGTAGGACGAAATACACCTAGTACGATGTTTAGCAACGGCTGTAAACTGTTGCGGGTGAGTTACAGCCAACTTTATCTTTTACTATGAAAAATTTTCTGATATGAACGAAGTTATCTCGAGAACCGTTGATCGCACCTGGAAAATTCCGATGCCATCGGCTTCAGCTCGTCGAAATACACCTAGTGTAGAAGTTTGAAGCAGCTGTGAACTGTTGCGGGTGAGTTATAGCCAAGTTTAGCTATTACTATGAAAAATTTTCTGATATGAACGAAGTTATCTCGAGAACCGTTGATCGCACCTGGAAAATTCCGGTGCCATCGGCTTCAGCTCGTCGAAATACACCTAGTATAGAAGTTTGAAGCAGCTGTGAACTGTTGCGGTTGAGTTACAGCCAAGTTTAGCTAATTACTATGAAAAATTTTCTGATATGAACGAAGTTATCTCGAGAACCGTTGATCGCACATCTAAAATTTTTGTTCCATCCGCTTCAGCTCGTCGAAATACCCCCGGAAGGCAATTTTCAAACGGCTGCATTCAGTTGTCGGGGAAATAATTGCAGTCTTATCCGTTTTAGTGAAAATCGTGCGTTTCAGCAGCTGAAAAACACTTTTTTGAAGAAAAATTTTTTGAAATCTTGCATTTTGACGCTGTACGACACCGTCGATGGGTGCATGGCATCATTTTGTAGTACCGCACGCATTTTTTATACCGATCTGACGCTGTTTTTTGATTCACATCTTTCGCCCTATGGTCGACGTTCTCTGAAGAACCGTTGATCGCACCTGAAAAATTCCTGTTTCATCGGCTTCAGTAGGACGAAATACACCTAGTACGATGTTTAGCAACGGCTGTAAACTGTTGCGGGTGAGTTACAGCCAACTTTATCTTTTACTATGAAAAATTTTCTGATATGAACGAAGTTATCTCGAGAACCGTTGATCGCACCTGGAAAATTCCGATGCCATCGGCTACAGCTCGTCGAAATACACCTAGTATAGAAGTTTGAAGCAGCTGTGAACTGTTGCGGGTGAGTTATATCCAAGTTTAGCTATTACTATGATAAATTTTCTGATATGAACGAAGTTATCTCGAGAACCGTTGATCGCACCTGGAAAATTCCGGTGCCATCGGCTTCAGCTCGTCGAAATACACCTAGTATAGAAGTTTGAAGCAGCTGTGAACTGTTGCGGTTGAGTTACAGCCAAGTTTAGCTAATTACTATGAAAAATTTTCTGATATGAACGAAGTTATCTCGAGAACCGTTGATCGCACATCTAAAATTTTTGTTCCATCCGCTTCAGCTCGTCGAAATACCCCCGGAAGGCAATTTTCAAATGGCTGCATTCAGTTGTCGGGGAAATAATTGCAGTCTTATCCGTTTTAGTGAAAATCGTGCGTTTCAGCAGCTGAAAAACACTTTTTTGAAGAAAAATTTTTTGAAATCTTGCATTTTGACGCTGTACGACACCGTCGATGGGTGCATGGCATCATTTTGTAGTACCGCACGCATTTTTTATACCGATCTGACGCTGTTTTTTGATTCACATCTTTCGCCCTATGGTCGACGTTCTCTGAAGAACCGTTGATCGCACCTGAAAAATTCCTGTTTCATCGGCTTCAGTAGGACGAAATACACCTAGTACGATGTTTAGCAACGGCTGTAAACTGTTGCGGGTGAGTTACAGCCAACTTTATCTTTTACTATGAAAAATTTTCTGATATGAACGAAGTTATCTCGAGAACCGTTGATCGCACCTGGAAAATTCCGATGCCATCGGCTTCAGCTCGTCGAAATACACCTAGTATAGAAGTTTGAAGCAGCTGTGAACTGTTGCGGGTGAGTTATATCCAAGTTTAGCTATTACTATGAAAAATTTTCTGATATGAACGAAGTTATCTCGAGAACCGTTGATCGCACCTGGAAAATTCCGGTGCCATCGGCTTCAGCTCGTCGAAATACACCTAGTATAGAAGTTTGAAGCAGCTGTGAACTGTTGCGGTTGAGTTACAGCCAAGTTTAGCTAATTACTATGAAAAATTTTCTGATATGAACGAAGTTATCTCGAGAACCGTTGATCGCACATCTAAAATTTTTGTTCCATCCGCTTCAGCTCGTCGAAATACCCCCGGAAGGCAATTTTCAAACGGCTGCATTCAGTTGTCGGGGAAATAATTGCAGTCTTATCCGTTTTAGTGAAAATCGTGCGTTTCAGCAGCTGAAAAACACTTTTTTGAAGAAAAATTTTTTGAAATCTTGCATTTTGACGCTGTACGACACCGTCGATGGGTGCATGGCATCATTTTGTAGTACCGCACGCATTTTTTATACCGATCTGACGCTGTTTTTTGATTCACATCTTTCGCCCTATGGTCGACGTTCTCTGAAGAACCGTTGATCGCACCTGAAAAATTCCTGTTTCATCGGCTTCAGTAGGACGAAATACACCTAGTACGATGTTTAGCAACGGCTGTAAACTGTTGCGGGTGAGTTACAGCCAACTTTATCTTTTACTATGAAAAATTTTCTGATATGAACGAAGTTATCTCGAGAACCGTTGATCGCACCTGGAAAATTCCGATGCCATCGGCTTCAGCTCGTCGAAATACACCTAGTATAGAAGTTTGAAGCAGCTGTGAACTGTTGCGGGTGAGTTATAGCCAAGTTTAGCTATTACTATGAAAAATTTTCTGATATGAACGAAGTTATCTCGAGAACCGTTGATCGCACCTGGAAAATTCCGGTGCCATCGGCTTCAGCTCGTCGAAATACACCTAGTATAGAAGTTTGAAGCAGCTGTGAACTGTTGCGGTTGAGTTACAGCCAAGTTTAGCTAATTACTATGAAAAATTTTCTGATATGAACGAAGTTATCTCGAGAACCGTTGATCGCACATCTAAAATTTTTGTTCCATCCGCTTCAGCTCGTCGAAATACCCCCGGAAGGCAATTTTCAAACGGCTGCATTCAGTTGTCGGGGAAATAATTGCAGTCTTATCCGTTTTAGTGAAAATCGTGCGTTTCAGCAGCTGAAAAACACTTTTTTGAAGAAAAATTTTTTGAAATCTTGCATTTTGACGCTGTATGACACCGTCGATGGGTGCATGGCATCATTTTGTAGTACCGCACGCATTTTTTATACCGATCTGACGCTGTTTTTTGATTCACATCTTTCGCCCTATGGTCGACGTTCTCTCAAGAACCGTTGATCGCACCTGAAAAATTCCTGTTTCATCGGCTTCAGTAGGACGAAATACACCTAGTACGATGTTTAGCAACGGCTGTAAACTGTTGCGGGTGAGTTACAGCCAACTTTATCTTTTACTATGAAAAATTTTCTGATATGAACGAAGTTATCTCGAGAACCGTTGATCGCACCTGGAAAATTCCGATGCCATCGGCTTCAGCTCGTCGAAATACACCTAGTATACAAGTTTGAAGCAGCTGTGAACTGTTGCGGGTGAGTTATATCCAAGTTTAGCTATTACTATGAAAAATTTTCTGATATGAACGAAGTTATCTCGAGAACCGTTGATCGCACCTGGAAAATTCCGGTGCCATCGGCTTCAGCTCGTCGAAATACACCTAGTATAGAAGTTTGAAGCAGCTGTGAACTGTTGCGGTTGAGTTACAGCCAAGTTTAGCTAATTACTATGAAAAATTTTCTGATATGAACGAAGTTATCTCGAGAACCGTTGATCGCACATCTAAAATTTGTGTTCCATCCGCTTCAGCTCGTCGAAATACCCCCGGAAGGCAATTTTCAAACGGCTGCATTCAGTTGTCGGGGAAATAATTGCAGTCTTATCCGTTTTAGTGAAAATCGTGCGTTTCAGCAGCTGAAAAACACTTTTTTGAAGAAAAATTTTTTGAAATCTTGCATTTTGACGCTGTACGACACCGTCGATGGGTGCATGGCATCATTTTGTAGTACCGCACGCATTTTTTATACCGATCTGACGCTGTTTTTTGATTCACATCTTTCGCCCTATGGTCGACGTTCTCTGAAGAACCGTTGATCGCACCTGAAAAATTCCTGTTTCATCGGCTTCAGTAGGACGAAATACACCTAGTACGATGTTTAGCAACGGCTGTAAACTGTTGCGGGTGAGTTACAGCCAACTTTATCTTTTACTATGAAAAATTTTCTGATATGAACGAAGTTATCTCGAGAACCGTTGCTCGCACCTGGAAAATTCCGATGCCATCGGCTTCAGCTCGTCGAAATACACCTAGTATAGAAGTTTGAAGCAGCTGTGAACTGTTGCGGGTGAGTTATATCCAAGTTTAGCTATTACTATGAAAAATTTTCTGATATGAACGAAGTTATCTCGAGAACCGTTGATCGCACCTGGAAAATTCCGGTGCCATCGGCTTCAGCTCGTCGAAATACACCTAGTATAGAAGTTTGAAGCAGCTGTGAACTGTTGCGGTTGAGTTACAGCCAAGTTTAGCTAATTACTATGAAAAATTTTCTGATATGAACGAAGTTATCTCGAGAACCGTTGATCGCACATCTAAAATTTTTGTTCCATCCGCTTCAGCTCGTCGAAATACCCCCGGAAGGCAATTTTCAAATGGCTGCATTCAGTTGTCGGGGAAATAATTGCAGTCTTATCCGTTTTAGTGAAAATCGTGCGTTTCAGCAGCTGAAAAACACTTTTTTGAAGAAAAATTTTTTGAAATCTTGCATTTTCACGCTGTACGACACCGTCGATGGGCGCATGGCATCATTTTGTAGTACCGCACGCATTTTTTATACCGATCTGACGCTGTTTTTTGATTCACATCTTTCGCCCTATGGTCGACGTTCTCTGAAGAACCGTTGATCGCACCGGAAAAATTCCTGTTTCATCGGCTTCAGTAGGACGAAATACACCTAGTACGATGTTTAGCAACGGCTGTAAACTGTTGCGGGTGAGTTACAGCCAACTTTATCTTTTACTATGAAAAATTTTCTGATATGAACGAAGTTATCTCGAGAACCGTTGCTCGCACCTGGAAAATTCCGATGCCATCGGCTTCAGCTCGTCGAAATACACCTAGTATAGAAGTTTGAAGCAGCTGTGAACTGTTGCGGGTGAGTTATATCCAAGTTTAGCTATTACTATGAAAAATTTTCTGATATGAACGAAGTTATCTCGAGAACCGTTGATCGCACCTGGAAAATTCCGGTGCCATCGGCTTCAGCTCGTCGAAATACACCTAGTATAGAAGTTTGAAGCAGCTGTGAACTGTTGCGGTTGAGTTACAGCCAAGTTTAGCTAATTACTATGAAAAATTTTCTGATATGAACGAAGTTATCTCGAGAACCGTTGATCGCACATCTAAAATTTTGGTTCCATCCGCTTCAGCTCGTCGAAATACACCTAGTATAGAAGTTTGAAGCAGCTGTGAACTGTTGCGGTTGAGTTACAGCCAAGTTTAGCTAATTACTATGAAAAATTTTCTGATATGAACGAAGTTATCTCGAGAACCGTTGATCGCACATCTAAAATTTTTGTTCCATCCGCTTCAGCTCGTCGAAATACCCCCGGAAGGCAATTTTCAAACGGCTGCATTCAGTTGTCGGGGAAATAATTGCAGTCTTATCCGTTTTAGTGAAAATCGTGCGTTTCAGCAGCTGAAAAACACTTTTTTGAAGAAAAATTTTTTGAAATCTTGCATTTTGACGCTGTACGACACCGTCGATGGGTGCATGGCATCATTTTGTAGTACCGCACGCATTTTTTATACCGATCTGACGCTGTTTTTTGATTCACATCTTTCGCCCTATGGTCGACGTTCTCTGAAGAACCGTTGATCGCACCTGAAAAATTCCTGTTTCATCGGCTTCAGTAGGACGAAATACCCCTAGTACGATGTTTAGCAACGGCTGTGAACTGTTGCGGGTGAGTTACAGCCAACTTTATCTTTTACTATGAAAAATTTTCTGATATGAACGAAGTTATCTCGAGAACCGTTGA
This sequence comes from Diachasmimorpha longicaudata, assembly GCF_034640455.1. Classification (NCBI taxonomy): domain Eukaryota; kingdom Metazoa; phylum Arthropoda; class Insecta; order Hymenoptera; family Braconidae; genus Diachasmimorpha; species Diachasmimorpha longicaudata. The sequence continues at coordinate 514,528 of NW_026973904.1, read as the reverse complement.
TCGCACCTGGAAAATTCCGATGCCATCGGCTACAGCTCGTCGAAATACACCTAGTATAGAAGTTTGAAGCAGCTGTGAACTGTTGCGGGTGAGTTATATCCAAGTTTAGCTATTACTATGATAAATTTTCTGATATGAACGAAGTTATCTCGAGAACCGTTGATCGCACCTGGAAAATTCCGGTGCCATCGGCTTCAGCTCGTCGAAATACACCTAGTATAGAAGTTTGAAGCAGCTGTGAACTGTTGCGGTTGAGTTACAGCCAAGTTTAGCTAATTACTATGAAAAATTTTCTGATATGAACGAAGTTATCTCGAGAACCGTTGATCGCACATCTAAAATTTTTGTTCCATCCGCTTCAGCTCGTCGAAATACCCCCGGAAGGCAATTTTCAAATGGCTGCATTCAGTTGTCGGGGAAATAATTGCAGTCTTATCCGTTTTAGTGAAAATCGTGCGTTTCAGCAGCTGAAAAACACTTTTTTGAAGAAAAATTTTTTGAAATCTTGCATTTTGACGCTGTACGACACCGTCGATGGGTGCATGGCATCATTTTGTAGTACCGCACGCATTTTTTATACCGATCTGACGCTGTTTTTTGATTCACATCTTTCGCCCTATGGTCGACGTTCTCTGAAGAACCGTTGATCGCACCTGAAAAATTCCTGTTTCATCGGCTTCAGTAGGACGAAATACACCTAGTACGATGTTTAGCAACGGCTGTAAACTGTTGCGGGTGAGTTACAGCCAACTTTATCTTTTACTATGAAAAATTTTCTGATATGAACGAAGTTATCTCGAGAACCGTTGATCGCACCTGGAAAATTCCGATGCCATCGGCTTCAGCTCGTCGAAATACACCTAGTGTAGAAGTTTGAAGCAGCTGTGAACTGTTGCGGGTGAGTTATAGCCAAGTTTAGCTATTACTATGAAAAATTTTCTGATATGAACGAAGTTATCTCGAGAACCGTTGATCGCACCTGGAAAATTCCGGTGCCATCGGCTTCAGCTCGTCGAAATACACCTAGTATAGAAGTTTGAAGCAGCTGTGAACTGTTGCGGTTGAGTTACAGCCAAGTTTAGCTAATTACTATGAAAAATTTTCTGATATGAACGAAGTTATCTCGAGAACCGTTGATCGCACATCTAAAATTTTTGTTCCATCCGCTTCAGCTCGTCGAAATACCCCCGGAAGGCAATTTTCAAACGGCTGCATTCAGTTGTCGGGGAAATAATTGCAGTCTTATCCGTTTTAGTGAAAATCGTGCGTTTCAGCAGCTGAAAAACACTTTTTTGAAGAAAAATTTTTTGAAATCTTGCATTTTGACGCTGTACGACACCGTCGATGGGTGCATGGCATCATTTTGTAGTACCGCACGCATTTTTTATACCGATCTGACGCTGTTTTTTGATTCACATCTTTCGCCCTATGGTCGACGTTCTCTGAAGAACCGTTGATCGCACCTGAAAAATTCCTGTTTCATCGGCTTCAGTAGGACGAAATACACCTAGTACGATGTTTAGCAACGGCTGTAAACTGTTGCGGGTGAGTTACAGCCAACTTTATCTTTTACTATGAAAAATTTTCTGATATGAACGAAGTTATCTCGAGAACCGTTGATCGCACCTGGAAAATTCCGATGCCATCGGCTTCAGCTCGTCGAAATACACCTAGTATAGAAGTTTGAAGCAGCTGTGAACTGTTGCGGGTGAGTTATAGCCAAGTTTAGCTATTACTATGAAAAATTTTCTGATATGAACGAAGTTATCTCGAGAACCGTTGATCGCACCTGGAAAATTCCGGTGCCATCGGCTTCAGCTCGTCGAAATACACCTAGTATAGAAGTTTGAAGCAGCTGTGAACTGTTGCGGTTGAGTTACAGCCAAGTTTAGCTAATTACTATGAAAAATTTTCTGATATGAACGAAGTTATCTCGAGAACCGTTGATCGCACATCTAAAATTTTTGTTCCATCCGCTTCAGCTCGTCGAAATACCCCCGGAAGGCAATTTTCAAACGGCTGCATTCAGTTGTCGGGGAAATAATTGCAGTCTTATCCGTTTTAGTGAAAATCGTGCGTTTCAGCAGCTGAAAAACACTTTTTTGAAGAAAAATTTTTTGAAATCTTGCATTTTGACGCTGTATGACACCGTCGATGGGTGCATGGCATCATTTTGTAGTACCGCACGCATTTTTTATACCGATCTGACGCTGTTTTTTGATTCACATCTTTCGCCCTATGGTCGACGTTCTCTCAAGAACCGTTGATCGCACCTGAAAAATTCCTGTTTCATCGGCTTCAGTAGGACGAAATACACCTAGTACGATGTTTAGCAACGGCTGTAAACTGTTGCGGGTGAGTTACAGCCAACTTTATCTTTTACTATGAAAAATTTTCTGATATGAACGAAGTTATCTCGAGAACCGTTGATCGCACCTGGAAAATTCCGATGCCATCGGCTTCAGCTCGTCGAAATACACCTAGTATAGAAGTTTGAAGCAGCTGTGAACTGTTGCGGGTGAGTTATATCCAAGTTTAGCTATTACTATGAAAAATTTTCTGATATGAACGAAGTTATCTCGAGAACCGTTGATCGCACCTGGAAAATTCCGGTGCCATCGGCTTCAGCTCGTCGAAATACACCTAGTATAGAAGTTTGAAGCAGCTGTGAACTGTTGCGGTTGAGTTACAGCCAAGTTTAGCTAATTACTATGAAAAATTTTCTGATATGAACGAAGTTATCTCGAGAACCGTTGATCGCACATCTAAAATTTTTGTTCCATCCGCTTCAGCTCGTCGAAATACCCCCGGAAGGCAATTTTCAAACGGCTGCATTCAGTTGTCGGGGAAATAATTGCAGTCTTATCCGTTTTAGTGAAAATCGTGCGTTTCAGCAGCTGAAAAACACTTTTTTGAAGAAAAATTTTTTGAAATCTTGCATTTTGACGCTGTACGACACCGTCGATGGGTGCATGGCATCATTTTGTAGTACCGCACGCATTTTTTATACCGATCTGACGCTGTTTTTTGATTCACATCTTTCGCCCTATGGTCGACGTTCTCTGAAGAACCGTTGATCGCACCTGAAAAATTCCTGTTTCATCGGCTTCAGTAGGACGAAATACACCTAGTACGATGTTTAGCAACGGCTGTAAACTGTTGCGGGTGAGTTACAGCCAACTTTATCTTTTACTATGAAAAATTTTCTGATATGAACGAAGTTATCTCGAGAACCGTTGATCGCACCTGGAAAATTCCGATGCCATCGGCTTCAGCTCGTCGAAATACACCTAGTATACAAGTTTGAAGCAGCTGTGAACTGTTGCGGGTGAGTTATATCCAAGTTTAGCTATTACTATGAAAAATTTTCTGATATGAACGAAGTTATCTCGAGAACCGTTGATCGCACCTGGAAAATTCCGGTGCCATCGGCTTCAGCTCGTCGAAATACACCTAGTATAGAAGTTTGAAGCAGCTGTGAACTGTTGCGGTTGAGTTACAGCCAAGTTTAGCTAATTACTATGAAAAATTTTCTGATATGAACGAAGTTATCTCGAGAACCGTTGATCGCACATCTAAAATTTGTGTTCCATCCGCTTCAGCTCGTCGAAATACCCCCGGAAGGCAATTTTCAAACGGCTGCATTCAGTTGTCGGGGAAATAATTGCAGTCTTATCCGTTTTAGTGAAAATCGTGCGTTTCAGCAGCTGAAAAACACTTTTTTGAAGAAAAATTTTTTGAAATCTTGCATTTTGACGCTGTACGACACCGTCGATGGGTGCATGGCATCATTTTGTAGTACCGCACGCATTTTTTATACCGATCTGACGCTGTTTTTTGATTCACATCTTTCGCCCTATGGTCGACGTTCTCTGAAGAACCGTTGATCGCACCTGAAAAATTCCTGTTTCATCGGCTTCAGTAGGACGAAATACACCTAGTACGATGTTTAGCAACGGCTGTAAACTGTTGCGGGTGAGTTACAGCCAACTTTATCTTTTACTATGAAAAATTTTCTGATATGAACGAAGTTATCTCGAGAACCGTTGATCGCACCTGGAAAATTCCGATGCCATCGGCTTCAGCTCGTCGAAATACACCTAGTATAGAAGTTTGAAGCAGCTGTGAACTGTTGCGGTTGAGTTACAGCCAAGTTTAGCTAATTACTATGAAAAATTTTCTGATATGAACGAAGTTATCTCGAGAACCGTTGATCGCACATCTAAAATTTTTGTTCCATCCGCTTCAGCTCGTCGAAATACCCCCGGAAGGCAATTTTCAAACGGCTGCATTCAGTTGTCGGGGAAATAATTGCAGTCTTATCCGTTTTAGTGAAAATCGTGCGTTTCAGCAGCTGAAAAACACTTTTTTGAAGAAAAATTTTTTGAAATCTTGCATTTTGACGCTGTACGACACCGTCGATGGGTGCATGGCATCATTTTGTAGTACCGCACGCATTTTTTATACCGATCTGACGCTGTTTTTTGATTCACATCTTTCGCCCTATGGTCGACGTTCTCTGAAGAACCGTTGATCGCACCTGAAAAATTCCTGTTTCATCGGCTTCAGTAGGACGAAATACACCTAGTACGATGTTTAGCAACGGCTGTAAACTGTTGCGGGTGAGTTACAGCCAACTTTATCTTTTACTATGAAAAATTTTCTGATATGAACGAAGTTATCTCGAGAACCGTTGATCGCACCTGGAAAATTCCGATGCCATCGGCTTCAGCTCGTCGAAATACACCTAGTATACAAGTTTGAAGCAGCTGTGAACTGTTGCGGGTGAGTTATATCCAAGTTTAGCTATTACTATGAAAAATTTTCTGATATGAACGAAGTTATCTCGAGAACCGTTGATCGCACCTGGAAAATTCCGGTGCCATCGGCTTCAGCTCGTCGAAATACACCTAGTATAGAAGTTTGAAGCAGCTGTGAACTGTTGCGGTTGAGTTACAGCCAAGTTTAGCTAATTACTATGAAAAATTTTCTGATATGAACGAAGTTATCTCGAGAACCGTTGATCGCACATCTAAAATTTTTGTTCCATCCGCTTCAGCTCGTCGAAATACCCCCGGAAGGCAATTTTCAAACGGCTGCATTCAGTTGTCGGGGAAATAATTGCAGTCTTATCCGTTTTAGTGAAAATCGTGCGTTTCAGCAGCTGAAAAACACTTTTTTGAAGAAAAATTTTTTGAAATCTTGCATTTTGACGCTGTACGACACCGTCGATGGGTGCATGGCATCATTTTGTAGTACCGCACGCATTTTTTATACCGATCTGACGCTGTTTTTTGATTCACATCTTTCGCCCTATGGTCGACGTTCTCTGAAGAACCGTTGATCGCACCTGAAAAATTCCTGTTTCATCGGCTTCAGTAGGACGAAATACCCCTAGTACGATGTTTAGCAACGGCTGTGAACTGTTGCGGGTGAGTTACAGCCAACTTTATCTTTTACTATGAAAAATTTTCTGATATGAACGAAGTTATCTCGAGAACCGTTGATCGCACCTGGAAAATTCCGATGCCATCGGCTACAGCTCGTCGAAATACACCTAGTATAGAAGTTTGAAGCAGCTGTGAACTGTTGCGGGTGAGTTATATCCAAGTTTAGCTATTACTATGATAAATTTTCTGATATGAACGAAGTTATCTCGAGAACCGTTGATCGCACCTGGAAAATTCCGGTGCCATCGGCTTCAGCTCGTCGAAATACACCTAGTATAGAAGTTTGAAGCAGCTGTGAACTGTTGCGGTTGAGTTACAGCCAAGTTTAGCTAATTACTATGAAAAATTTTCTGATATGAACGAAGTTATCTCGAGAACCGTTGATCGCACATCTAAAATTTTTGTTCCATCCGCTTCAGCTCGTCGAAATACCCCCGGAAGGCAATTTTCAAATGGCTGCATTCAGTTGTCGGGGAAATAATTGCAGTCTTATCCGTTTTAGTGAAAATCGTGCGTTTCAGCAGCTGAAAAACACTTTTTTGAAGAAAAATTTTTTGAAATCTTGCATTTTGACGCTGTACGACACCGTCGATGGGTGCATGGCATCATTTTGTAGTACCGCACGCATTTTTTATACCGATCTGACGCTGTTTTTTGATTCACATCTTTCGCCCTATGGTCGACGTTCTCTGAAGAACCGTTGATCGCACCTGAAAAATTCCTGTTTCATCGGCTTCAGTAGGACGAAATACACCTAGTACGATGTTTAGCAACGGCTGTAAACTGTTGCGGGTGAGTTACAGCCAACTTTATCTTTTACTATGAAAAATTTTCTGATATGAACGAAGTTATCTCGAGAACCGTTGATCGCACCTGGAAAATTCCGATGCCATCGGCTTCAGCTCGTCGAAATACACCTAGTGTAGAAGTTTGAAGCAGCTGTGAACTGTTGCGGGTGAGTTATAGCCAAGTTTAGCTATTACTATGAAAAATTTTCTGATATGAACGAAGTTATCTCGAGAACCGTTGATCGCACCTGGAAAATTCCGGTGCCATCGGCTTCAGCTCGTCGAAATACACCTAGTATAGAAGTTTGAAGCAGCTGTGAACTGTTGCGGTTGAGTTACAGCCAAGTTTAGCTAATTACTATGAAAAATTTTCTGATATGAACGAAGTTATCTCGAGAACCGTTGATCGCACATCTAAAATTTTTGTTCCATCCGCTTCAGCTCGTCGAAATACCCCCGGAAGGCAATTTTCAAACGGCTGCATTCAGTTGTCGGGGAAATAATTGCAGTCTTATCCGTTTTAGTGAAAATCGTGCGTTTCAGCAGCTGAAAAACACTTTTTTGAAGAAAAATTTTTTGAAATCTTGCATTTTGACGCTGTACGACACCGTCGATGGGTGCATGGCATCATTTTGTAGTACCGCACGCATTTTTTATACCGATCTGACGCTGTTTTTTGATTCACATCTTTCGCCCTATGGTCGACGTTCTCTGAAGAACCGTTGATCGCACCTGAAAAATTCCTGTTTCATCGGCTTCAGTAGGACGAAATACACCTAGTACGATGTTTAGCAACGGCTGTAAACTGTTGCGGGTGAGTTACAGCCAACTTTATCTTTTACTATGAAAAATTTTCTGATATGAACGAAGTTATCTCGAGAACCGTTGATCGCACCTGGAAAATTCCGATGCCATCGGCTTCAGCTCGTCGAAATACACCTAGTATACAAGTTTGAAGCAGCTGTGAACTGTTGCGGGTGAGTTATATCCAAGTTTAGCTATTACTATGAAAAATTTTCTGATATGAACGAAGTTATCTCGAGAACCGTTGATCGCACCTGGAAAATTCCGGTGCCATCGGCTTCAGCTCGTCGAAATACACCTAGTATAGAAGTTTGAAGCAGCTGTGAACTGTTGCGGTTGAGTTACAGCCAAGTTTAGCTAATTACTATGAAAAATTTTCTGATATGAACGAAGTTATCTCGAGAACCGTTGATCGCACATCTAAAATTTGTGTTCCATCCGCTTCAGCTCGTCGAAATACCCCCGGAAGGCAATTTTCAAACGGCTGCATTCAGTTGTCGGGGAAATAATTGCAGTCTTATCCGTTTTAGTGAAAATCGTGCGTTTCAGCAGCTGAAAAACACTTTTTTGAAGAAAAATTTTTTGAAATCTTGCATTTTGACGCTGTACGACACCGTCGATGGGTGCATGGCATCATTTTGTAGTACCGCACGCATTTTTTATACCGATCTGACGCTGTTTTTTGATTCACATCTTTCGCCCTATGGTCGACGTTCTCTGAAGAACCGTTGATCGCACCTGAAAAATTCCTGTTTCATCGGCTTCAGTAGGACGAAATACACCTAGTACGATGTTTAGCAACGGCTGTAAACTGTTGCGGGTGAGTTACAGCCAACTTTATCTTTTACTATGAAAAATTTTCTGATATGAACGAAGTTATCTCGAGAACCGTTGATCGCACCTGGAAAATTCCGATGCCATCGGCTTCAGCTCGTCGAAATACACCTAGTATAGAAGTTTGAAGCAGCTGTGAACTGTTGCGGTTGAGTTACAGCCAAGTTTAGCTAATTACTATGAAAAATTTTCTGATATGAACGAAGTTATCTCGAGAACCGTTGATCGCACATCTAAAATTTTTGTTCCATCCGCTTCAGCTCGTCGAAATACCCCCGGAAGGCAATTTTCAAACGGCTGCATTCAGTTGTCGGGGAAATAATTGCAGTCTTATCCGTTTTAGTGAAAATCGTGCGTTTCAGCAGCTGAAAAACACTTTTTTGAAGAAAAATTTTTTGAAATCTTGCATTTTGACGCTGTACGACACCGTCGATGGGTGCATGGCATCATTTTGTAGTACCGCACGCATTTTTTATACCGATCTGACGCTGTTTTTTGATTCACATCTTTCGCCCTATGGTCGACGTTCTCTGAAGAACCGTTGATCGCACCTGAAAAATTCCTGTTTCATCGGCTTCAGTAGGACGAAATACACCTAGTACGATGTTTAGCAACGGCTGTAAACTGTTGCGGGTGAGTTACAGCCAACTTTATCTTTTACTATGAAAAATTTTCTGATATGAACGAAGTTATCTCGAGAACCGTTGATCGCACCTGGAAAATTCCGATGCCATCGGCTTCAGCTCGTCGAAATACACCTAGTATACAAGTTTGAAGCAGCTGTGAACTGTTGCGGGTGAGTTATATCCAAGTTTAGCTATTACTATGAAAAATTTTCTGATATGAACGAAGTTATCTCGAGAACCGTTGATCGCACCTGGAAAATTCCGGTGCCATCGGCTTCAGCTCGTCGAAATACACCTAGTATAGAAGTTTGAAGCAGCTGTGAACTGTTGCGGTTGAGTTACAGCCAAGTTTAGCTAATTACTATGAAAAATTTTCTGATATGAACGAAGTTATCTCGAGAACCGTTGATCGCACATCTAAAATTTTTGTTCCATCCGCTTCAGCTCGTCGAAATACCCCCGGAAGGCAATTTTCAAACGGCTGCATTCAGTTGTCGGGGAAATAATTGCAGTCTTATCCGTTTTAGTGAAAATCGTGCGTTTCAGCAGCTGAAAAACACTTTTTTGAAGAAAAATTTTTTGAAATCTTGCATTTTGACGCTGTACGACACCGTCGATGGGTGCATGGCATCATTTTGTAGTACCGCACGCATTTTTTATACCGATCTGACGCTGTTTTTTGATTCACATCTTTCGCCCTATGGTCGACGTTCTCTGAAGAACCGTTGATCGCACCTGAAAAATTCCTGTTTCATCGGCTTCAGTAGGACGAAATACCCCTAGTACGATGTTTAGCAACGGCTGTGAACTGTTGCGGGTGAGTTACAGCCAACTTTATCTTTTACTATGAAAAATTTTCTGATATGAACGAAGTTATCTCGAGAACCGTTGATCGCACCTGGAAAATTCCGATGCCATCGGCTACAGCTCGTCGAAATACACCTAGTATAGAAGTTTGAAGCAGCTGTGAACTGTTGCGGGTGAGTTATATCCAAGTTTAGCTATTACTATGATAAATTTTCTGATATGAACGAAGTTATCTCGAGAACCGTTGATCGCACCTGGAAAATTCCGGTGCCATCGGCTTCAGCTCGTCGAAATACACCTAGTATAGAAGTTTGAAGCAGCTGTGAACTGTTGCGGTTGAGTTACAGCCAAGTTTAGCTAATTACTATGAAAAATTTTCTGATATGAACGAAGTTATCTCGAGAACCGTTGATCGCACATCTAAAATTTTTGTTCCATCCGCTTCAGCTCGTCGAAATACCCCCGGAAGGCAATTTTCAAATGGCTGCATTCAGTTGTCGGGGAAATAATTGCAGTCTTATCCGTTTTAGTGAAAATCGTGCGTTTCAGCAGCTGAAAAACACTTTTTTGAAGAAAAATTTTTTGAAATCTTGCATTTTGACGCTGTACGACACCGTCGATGGGTGCATGGCATCATTTTGTAGTACCGCACGCATTTTTTATACCGATCTGACGCTGTTTTTTGATTCACATCTTTCGCCCTATGGTCGACGTTCTCTGAAGAACCGTTGATCGCACCTGAAAAATTCCTGTTTCATCGGCTTCAGTAGGACGAAATACACCTAGTACGATGTTTAGCAACGGCTGTAAACTGTTGCGGGTGAGTTACAGCCAACTTTATCTTTTACTATGAAAAATTTTCTGATATGAACGAAGTTATCTCGAGAACCGTTGATCGCACCTGGAAAATTCCGATGCCATCGGCTTCAGCTCGTCGAAATACACCTAGTGTAGAAGTTTGAAGCAGCTGTGAACTGTTGCGGGTGAGTTATAGCCAAGTTTAGCTATTACTATGAAAAATTTTCTGATATGAACGAAGTTATCTCGAGAACCGTTGATCGCACCTGGAAAATTCCGGTGCCATCGGCTTCAGCTCGTCGAAATACACCTAGTATAGAAGTTTGAAGCAGCTGTGAACTGTTGCGGTTGAGTTACAGCCAAGTTTAGCTAATTACTATGAAAAATTTTCTGATATGAACGAAGTTATCTCGAGAACCGTTGATCGCACATCTAAAATTTTTGTTCCATCCGCTTCAGCTCGTCGAAATACCCCCGGAAGGCAATTTTCAAACGGCTGCATTCAGTTGTCGGGGAAATAATTGCAGTCTTATCCGTTTTAGTGAAAATCGTGCGTTTCAGCAGCTGAAAAACACTTTTTTGAAGAAAAATTTTTTGAAATCTTGCATTTTGACGCTGTACGACACCGTCGATGGGTGCATGGCATCATTTTGTAGTACCGCACGCATTTTTTATACCGATCTGACGCTGTTTTTTGATTCACATCTTTCGCCCTATGGTCGACGTTCTCTGAAGAACCGTTGATCGCACCTGAAAAATTCCTGTTTCATCGGCTTCAGTAGGACGAAATACACCTAGTACGATGTTTAGCAACGGCTGTAAACTGTTGCGGGTGAGTTACAGCCAACTTTATCTTTTACTATGAAAAATTTTCTGATATGAACGAAGTTATCTCGAGAACCGTTGATCGCACCTGGAAAATTCCGATGCCATCGGCTTCAGCTCGTCGAAATACACCTAGTATAGAAGTTTGAAGCAGCTGTGAACTGTTGCGGGTGAGTTATAGCCAAGTTTAGCTATTACTATGAAAAATTTTCTGATATGAACGAAGTTATCTCGAGAACCGTTGATCGCACCTGGAAAATTCCGGTGCCATCGGCTTCAGCTCGTCGAAATACACCTAGTATAGAAGTTTGAAGCAGCTGTGAACTGTTGCGGTTGAGTTACAGCCAAGTTTAGCTAATTACTATGAAAAATTTTCTGATATGAACGAAGTTATCTCGAGAACCGTTGATCGCACATCTAAAATTTTTGTTCCATCCGCTTCAGCTCGTCGAAATACCCCCGGAAGGCAATTTTCAAACGGCTGCATTCAGTTGTCGGGGAAATAATTGCAGTCTTATCCGTTTTAGTGAAAATCGTGCGTTTCAGCAGCTGAAAAACACTTTTTTGAAGAAAAATTTTTTGAAATCTTGCATTTTGACGCTGTATGACACCGTCGATGGGTGCATGGCATCATTTTGTAGTACCGCACGCATTTTTTATACCGATCTGACGCTGTTTTTTGATTCACATCTTTCGCCCTATGGTCGACGTTCTCTCAAGAACCGTTGATCGCACCTGAAAAATTCCTGTTTCATCGGCTTCAGTAGGACGAAATACACCTAGTACGATGTTTAGCAACGGCTGTAAACTGTTGCGGGTGAGTTACAGCCAACTTTATCTTTTACTATGAAAAATTTTCTGATATGAACGAAGTTATCTCGAGAACCGTTGATCGCACCTGGAAAATTCCGATGCCATCGGCTTCAGCTCGTCGAAATACACCTAGTATAGAAGTTTGAAGCAGCTGTGAACTGTTGCGGGTGAGTTATATCCAAGTTTAGCTATTACTATGAAAAATTTTCTGATATGAACGAAGTTATCTCGAGAACCGTTGATCGCACCTGGAAAATTCCGGTGCCATCGGCTTCAGCTCGTCGAAATACACCTAGTATAGAAGTTTGAAGCAGCTGTGAACTGTTGCGGTTGAGTTACAGCCAAGTTTAGCTAATTACTATGAAAAATTTTCTGATATGAACGAAGTTATCTCGAGAACCGTTGATCGCACATCTAAAATTTTTGTTCCATCCGCTTCAGCTCGTCGAAATACCCCCGGAAGGCAATTTTCAAACGGCTGCATTCAGTTGTCGGGGAAATAATTGCAGTCTTATCCGTTTTAGTGAAAATCGTGCGTTTCAGCAGCTGAAAAACACTTTTTTGAAGAAAAATTTTTTGAAATCTTGCATTTTGACGCTGTACGACACCGTCGATGGGTGCATGGCATCATTTTGTAGTACCGCACGCATTTTTTATACCGATCTGACGCTGTTTTTTGATTCACATCTTTCGCCCTATGGTCGACGTTCTCTGAAGAACCGTTGATCGCACCTGAAAAATTCCTGTTTCATCGGCTTCAGTAGGACGAAATACACCTAGTACGATGTTTAGCAACGGCTGTAAACTGTTGCGGGTGAGTTACAGCCAACTTTATCTTTTACTATGAAAAATTTTCTGATATGAACGAAGTTATCTCGAGAACCGTTGATCGCACCTGGAAAATTCCGATGCCATCGGCTTCAGCTCGTCGAAATACACCTAGTATACAAGTTTGAAGCAGCTGTGAACTGTTGCGGGTGAGTTATATCCAAGTTTAGCTATTACTATGAAAAATTTTCTGATATGAACGAAGTTATCTCGAGAACCGTTGATCGCACCTGGAAAATTCTGGTGCCATCGGCTTCAGCTCGTCGAAATACACCTAGTATAGAAGTTTGAAGCAGCTGTGAACTGTTGCGGTTGAGTTACAGCCAAGTTTAGCTAATTACTATGAAAAATTTTCTGATATGAACGAAGTTATCTCGAGAACCGTTGATCGCACATCTAAAATTTGTGTTCCATCCGCTTCAGCTCGTCGAAATACCCCCGGAAGGCAATTTTCAAACGGCTGCATTCAGTTGTCGGGGAAATAATTGCAGTCTTATCCGTTTTAGTGAAAATCGTGCGTTTCAGCAGCTGAAAAACACTTTTTTGAAGAAAAATTTTTTGAAATCTTGCATTTTGACGCTGTACGACACCGTCGATGGGTGCATGGCATCATTTTGTAGTACCGCACGCATTTTTTATACCGATCTGACGCTGTTTTTTGATTCACATCTTTCGCCCTATGGTCGACGTTCTCTGAAGAACCGTTGATCGCACCTGAAAAATTCCTGTTTCATCGGCTTCAGTAGGACGAAATACACCTAGTACGATGTTTAGCAACGGCTGTAAACTGTTGCGGGTGAGTTACAGCCAACTTTATCTTTTACTATGACAAATTTTCTGATATGAACGAAGTTATCTCGAGAACCGTTGATCGCACCTGGAAAATTCCGATGCCATCGGCTTCAGCTCGTCGAAATACACCTAGTATAGAAGTTTGAAGCAGCTGTGAACTGTTGCGGTTGAGTTACAGCCAAGTTTAGCTAATTACTATGAAAAATTTTCTGATATGAACGAAGTTATCTCGAGAACCGTTGATCGCACATCTAAAATTTTTGTTCCATCCGCTTCAGCTCGTCGAAATACCCCCGGAAGGCAATTTTCAAACGGCTGCATTCAGTTGTCGGGGAAATAATTGCAGTCTTATCCGTTTTAGTGAAAATCGTGCGTTTCAGCAGCTGAAAAACACTTTTTTGAAGAAAAATTTTTTGAAATCTTGCATTTTGACGCTGTACGACACCGTCGATGGGTGCATGGCATCATTTTGTAGTACCGCACGCATTTTTTATACCGATCTGACGCTGTTTTTTGATTCACATCTTTCGCCCTATGGTCGACGTTCTCTGAAGAACCGTTGATCGCACCTGAAAAATTCCTGTTTCATCGGCTTCAGTAGGACGAAATACACCTAGTACGATGTTTAGCAACGGCTGTAAACTGTTGCGGGTGAGTTACAGCCAACTTTATCTTTTACTATGAAAAATTTTCTGATATGAACGAAGTTATCTCGAGAACCGTTGATCGCACCTGGAAAATTCCGATGCCATCGGCTTCAGCTCGTCGAAATACACCTAGTATAGAAGTTTGAAGCAGCTGTGAACTGTTGCGGGTGAGTTATAGCCAAGTTTAGCTATTACTATGAAAAATTTTCTGATATGAACGAAGTTATCTCGAGAACCGTTGATCGCACCTGGAAAATTCCGATGCCATCGGCTTCAGCTCGTCGAAATACACCTAGTATACAAGTTTGAAGCAGCTGTGAACTGTTGCGGGTGAGTTATATCCAAGTTTAGCTATTACTATGAAAAATTTTCTGATATGAACGAAGTTATCTCGAGAACCGTTGATCGCACCTGGAAAATTCCGGTGCCATCGGCTTCAGCTCGTCGAAATACACCTAGTATAGAAGTTTGAAGCAGCTGTGAACTGTTGCGGTTGAGTTACAGCCAAGTTTAGCTAATTACTATGAAAAATTTTCTGATATGAACGAAGTTATCTCGAGAACCGTTGATCGCACATCTAAAATTTTTGTTCCATCCGCTTCAGCTCGTCGAAATACCCCCGGAAGGCAATTTTCAAACGGCTGCATTCAGTTGTCGGGGAAATAATTGCAGTCTTATCCGTTTTAGTGAAAATCGTGCGTTTCAGCAGCTGAAAAACACTTTTTTGAAGAAAAATTTTTTGAAATCTTGCATTTTGACGCTGTACGACACCGTCGATGGGTGCATGGCATCATTTTGTAGTACCGCACGCATTTTTTATACCGATCTGACGCTGTTTTTTGATTCACATCTTTCGCCCTATGGTCGACGTTCTCTGAAGAACCGTTGATCGCACCTGAAAAATTCCTGTTTCATCGGCTTCAGTAGGACGAAATACACCTAGTACGATGTTTAGCAACGGCTGTAAACTGTTGCGGGTGAGTTACAGCCAACTTTATCTTTTACTATGAAAAATTTTCTGATATGAACGAAGTTATCTCGAGAACCGTTGATCGCACCTGGAAAATTCCGATGCCATCGGCTTCAGCTCGTCGAAATACACCTAGTATAGAAGTTTGAAGCAGCTGTGAACTGTTGCGGGTGAGTTATATCCAAGTTTAGCTATTACTATGAAAAATTTTCTGATATGAACGAAGTTATCTCGAGAACCGTTGATCGCACCTGGAAAATTCCGATGCCATCGGCTTCAGCTCGTCGAAATACACCTAGTATAGAAGTTTGAAGCAGCTGTGAAATGTTGCGGGTGAGTTATATCCAAGTTTAGCTATTACTATGAAAAATTTTCTGATATGAACGAAGTTATCTCGAGAACCGTTGATCGCACCTGAAAAATTCCGGTGCCATCGGCTTCAGCTCGTCGAAATACACCTAGTATAGAAGTTTGAAGCAGCTGTGAACTGTTGCGGTTGAGTTACAGCCAAGTTTAGCTAATTACTATGAAAAATTTTCTGATATGAACGAAGTTATCTCGAGAACCGTTGATCGCACATCTAAAATTTTTGTTCCATCCGCTTCAGCTCGTCGAAATACCCCCGGAAGGCAATTTTCAAACGGCTGCATTCAGTTGTCGGGGAAATAATTGCAGTCTTATCCGTTTTAGTGAAAATCGTGCGTTTCAGCAGCTGAAAAACACTTTTTTGAAGAAAAATTTTTTGAAATCTTGCATTTTGACGCTGTACGACACCGTCGATGGGTGCATGGCATCATTTTGTAGTACCGCACGCATTTTTTATACCGATCTGACGCTGTTTTTTGATTCACATCTTTCGCCCTATGGTCGACGTTCTCTGAAGAACCGTTGATCGCACCTGAAAAATTCCTGTTTCATCGGCTTCAGTAGGACGAAATACACCTAGTACGATGTTTAGCAACGGCTGTAAACTGTTGCGGGTGAGTTACAGCCAACTTTATCTTTTACTATGAAAAATTTTCTGATATGAACGAAGTTATCTCGAGAACCGTTGATCGCACCTGGAAAATTCCGATGCCATCGGCTTCAGCTCGTCGAAATACACCTAGTGTAGAAGTTTGAAGCAGCTGTGAACTGTTGCGGGTGAGTTATAGCCAAGTTTAGCTATTACTATGAAAAATTTTCTGATATGAACGAAGTTATCTCGAGAACCGTTGATCGCACCTGGAAAATTCCGGTGCCATCGGCTTCAGCTCGTCGAAATACACCTAGTATAGAAGTTTGAAGCAGCTGTGAACTGTTGCGGTTGAGTTACAGCCAAGTTTAGCTAATTACTATGAAAAATTTTCTGATATGAACGAAGTTATCTCGAGAACCGTTGATCGCACATCTAAAATTTTTGTTCCATCCGCTTCAGCTCGTCGAAATACCCCCGGAAGGCAATTTTCAAACGGCTGCATTCAGTTGTCGGGGAAATAATTGCAGTCTTATCCGTTTTAGTGAAAATCGTGCGTTTCAGCAGCTGAAAAACACTTTTTTGAAGAAAAATTTTTTGAAATCTTGCATTTTGACGCTGTACGACACCGTCGATGGGTGCATGGCATCATTTTGTAGTACCGCACGCATTTTTTATACCGATCTGACGCTGTTTTTTGATTCACATCTTTCGCCCTATGGTCGACGTTCTCTCAAGAACCGTTGATCGCACCTGAAAAATTCCTGTTTCATCGGCTTCAGTAGGACGAAATACACCTAGTACGATGTTTAGCAACGGCTGTAAACTGTTGCGGGTGAGTTACAGCCAACTTTATCTTTTACTATGAAAAATTTTCTGATATGAACGAAGTTATCTCGAGAACCGTTGATCGCACCTGGAAAATTCCGATGCCATCGGCTTCAGCTCGTCGAAATACACCTAGTGTAGAAGTTTGAAGCAGCTGTGAACTGTTGCGGGTGAGTTATAGCCAAGTTTAGCTATTACTATGAAAAATTTTCTGATATGAACGAAGTTATCTCGAGAACCGTTGATCGCACCTGGAAAATTCCGGTGCCATCGGCTTCAGCTCGTCGAAATACACCTAGTATAGAAGTTTGAAGCAGCTGTGAACTGTTGCGGTTGAGTTACAGCCAAGTTTAGCTAATTACTATGAAAAATTTTCTGATATGAACGAAGTTATCTCGAGAACCGTTGATCGCACATCTAAAATTTTTGTTCCATCCGCTTCAGCTCGTCGAAATACCCCCGGAAGGCAATTTTCAAACGGCTGCATTCAGTTGTCGGGGAAATAATTGCAGTCTTATCCGTTTTAGTGAAAATCGTGCGTTTCAGCAGCTGAAAAACACTTTTTTGAAGAAAAATTTTTTGAAATCTTGCATTTTGACGCTGTACGACACCGTCGATGGGTGCATGGCATCATTTTGTAGTACCGCACGCATTTTTTATACCGATCTGACGCTGTTTTTTGATTCACATCTTTCGCCCTATGGTCGACGTTCTCTCAAGAACCGTTGATCGCACCTGAAAAATTCCTGTTTCATCGGCTTCAGTAGGACGAAATACACCTAGTACGATGTTTAGCAACGGCTGTAAACTGTTGCGGGTGAGTTACAGCCAACTTTATCTTTTACTATGAAAAATTTTCTGATATGAACGAAGTTATCTCGAGAACCGTTGATCGCACCTGGAAAATTCCGATGCCATCGGCTTCAGCTCGTCGAAATACACCTAGTATAGAAGTTTGAAGCAGCTGTGAACTGTTGCGGGTGAGTTATATCCAAGTTTAGCTATTACTATGAAAAATTTTCTGATATGAACGAAGTTATCTCGAGAACCGTTGATCGCACCTGGAAAATTCCGGTGCCATCGGCTTCAGCTCGTCGAAATACACCTAGTATAGAAGTTTGAAGCAGCTGTGAACTGTTGCGGTTGAGTTACAGCCAAGTTTAGCTAATTACTATGAAAAATTTTCTGATATGAACGAAGTTATCTCGAGAACCGTTGATCGCACATCTAAAATTTTTGTTCCATCCGCTTCAGCTCGTCGAAATACCCCCGGAAGGCAATTTTCAAACGGCTGCATTCAGTTGTCGGGGAAATAATTGCAGTCTTATCCGTTTTAGTGAAAATCGTGCGTTTCAGCAGCTGAAAAACACTTTTTTGAAGAAAAATTTTTTGAAATCTTGCATTTTGACGCTGTACGACACCGTCGATGGGTGCATGGCATCATTTTGTAGTACCGCACGCATTTTTTATACCGATCTGACGCTGTTTTTTGATTCACATCTTTCGCCCTATGGTCGACGTTCTCTGAAGAACCGTTGATCGCACCTGAAAAATTCCTGTTTCATCGGCTTCAGTAGGACGAAATACACCTAGTACGATGTTTAGCAACGGCTGTAAACTGTTGCGGGTGAGTTACAGCCAACTTTATCTTTTACTATGAAAAATTTTCTGATATGAACGAAGTTATCTCGAGAACCGTTGATCGCACCTGGAAAATTCCGATGCCATCGGCTTCAGCTCGTCGAAATACACCTAGTATACAAGTTTGAAGCAGCTGTGAACTGTTGCGGGTGAGTTATATCCAAGTTTAGCTATTACTATGAAAAATTTTCTGATATGAACGAAGTTATCTCGAGAACCGTTGATCGCACCTGGAAAATTCTGGTGCCATCGGCTTCAGCTCGTCGAAATACACCTAGTATAGAAGTTTGAAGCAGCTGTGAACTGTTGCGGTTGAGTTACAGCCAAGTTTAGCTAATTACTATGAAAAATTTTCTGATATGAACGAAGTTATCTCGAGAACCGTTGATCGCACATCTAAAATTTGTGTTCCATCCGCTTCAGCTCGTCGAAATACCCCCGGAAGGCAATTTTCAAACGGCTGCATTCAGTTGTCGGGGAAATAATTGCAGTCTTATCCGTTTTAGTGAAAATCGTGCGTTTCAGCAGCTGAAAAACACTTTTTTGAAGAAAAATTTTTTGAAATCTTGCATTTTGACGCTGTACGACACCGTCGATGGGTGCATGGCATCATTTTGTAGTACCGCACGCATTTTTTATACCGATCTGACGCTGTTTTTTGATTCACATCTTTCGCCCTATGGTCGACGTTCTCTGAAGAACCGTTGATCGCACCTGAAAAATTCCTGTTTCATCGGCTTCAGTAGGACGAAATACACCTAGTACGATGTTTAGCAACGGCTGTAAACTGTTGCGGGTGAGTTACAGCCAACTTTATCTTTTACTATGAAAAATTTTCTGATATGAACGAAGTTATCTCGAGAACCGTTGATCGCACCTGGAAAATTCCGATGCCATCGGCTTCAGCTCGTCGAAATACACCTAGTATAGAAGTTTGAAGCAGCTGTGAACTGTTGCGGTTGAGTTACAGCCAAGTTTAGCTAATTACTATGAAAAATTTTCTGATATGAACGAAGTTATCTCGAGAACCGTTGATCGCACATCTAAAATTTTTGTTCCATCCGCTTCAGCTCGTCGAAATACCCCCGGAAGGCAATTTTCAAACGGCTGCATTCAGTTGTCGGGGAAATAATTGCAGTCTTATCCGTTTTAGTGAAAATCGTGCGTTTCAGCAGCTGAAAAACACTTTTTTGAAGAAAAATTTTTTGAAATCTTGCATTTTGACGCTGTACGACACCGTCGATGGGTGCATGGCATCATTTTGTAGTACCGCACGCATTTTTTATACCGATCTGACGCTGTTTTTTGATTCACATCTTTCGCCCTATGGTCGACGTTCTCTGAAGAACCGTTGATCGCACCTGAAAAATTCCTGTTTCATCGGCTTCAGTAGGACGAAATACACCTAGTACGATGTTTAGCAACGGCTGTAAACTGTTGCGGGTGAGTTACAGCCAACTTTATCTTTTACTATGAAAAATTTTCTGATATGAACGAAGTTATCTCGAGAACCGTTGATCGCACCTGGAAAATTCCGATGCCATCGGCTTCAGCTCGTCGAAATACACCTAGTATAGAAGTTTGAAGCAGCTGTGAACTGTTGCGGGTGAGTTATAGCCAAGTTTAGCTATTACTATGAAAAATTTTCTGATATGAACGAAGTTATCTCGAGAACCGTTGATCGCACCTGGAAAATTCCGATGCCATCGGCTTCAGCTCGTCGAAATACACCTAGTATACAAGTTTGAAGCAGCTGTGAACTGTTGCGGGTGAGTTATATCCAAGTTTAGCTATTACTATGAAAAATTTTCTGATATGAACGAAGTTATCTCGAGAACCGTTGATCGCACCTGGAAAATTCCGGTGCCATCGGCTTCAGCTCGTCGAAATACACCTAGTATAGAAGTTTGAAGCAGCTGTGAACTGTTGCGGTTGAGTTACAGCCAAGTTTAGCTAATTACTATGAAAAATTTTCTGATATGAACGAAGTTATCTCGAGAACCGTTGATCGCACATCTAAAATTTTTGTTCCATCCGCTTCAGCTCGTCGAAATACCCCCGGAAGGCAATTTTCAAACGGCTGCATTCAGTTGTCGGGGAAATAATTGCAGTCTTATCCGTTTTAGTGAAAATCGTGCGTTTCAGCAGCTGAAAAACACTTTTTTGAAGAAAAATTTTTTGAAATCTTGCATTTTGACGCTGTACGACACCGTCGATGGGTGCATGGCATCATTTTGTAGTACCGCACGCATTTTTTATACCGATCTGACGCTGTTTTTTGATTCACATCTTTCGCCCTATGGTCGACGTTCTCTGAAGAACCGTTGATCGCACCTGAAAAATTCCTGTTTCATCGGCTTCAGTAGGACGAAATACACCTAGTACGATGTTTAGCAACGGCTGTAAACTGTTGCGGGTGAGTTACAGCCAACTTTATCTTTTACTATGAAAAATTTTCTGATATGAACGAAGTTATCTCGAGAACCGTTGATCGCACCTGGAAAATTCCGATGCCATCGGCTTCAGCTCGTCGAAATACACCTAGTATAGAAGTTTGAAGCAGCTGTGAACTGTTGCGGGTGAGTTATATCCAAGTTTAGCTATTACTATGAAAAATTTTCTGATATGAACGAAGTTATCTCGAGAACCGTTGATCGCACCTGGAAAATTCCGATGCCATCGGCTTCAGCTCGTCGAAATACACCTAGTATAGAAGTTTGAAGCAGCTGTGAAATGTTGCGGGTGAGTTATATCCAAGTTTAGCTATTACTATGAAAAATTTTCTGATATGAACGAAGTTATCTCGAGAACCGTTGATCGCACCTGAAAAATTCCGGTGCCATCGGCTTCAGCTCGTCGAAATACACCTAGTATAGAAGTTTGAAGCAGCTGTGAACTGTTGCGGTTGAGTTACAGCCAAGTTTAGCTTATTACTATGAAAAATTTTCTGATATGAACGAAGTTATCTCGAGAACCGTTGATCGCACATCTAAAATTTTTGTTCCATCCGCTTCAGCTCGTCGAAATACCCCCGGAAGGCAATTTTCAAACGGCTGCATTCAGTTGTCGGGGAAATAATTGCAGTCTTATCCGTTTTAGTGAAAATCGTGCGTTTCAGCAGCTGAAAAACACTTTTTTGAAGAAAAATTTTTTGAAATCTTGCATTTTGACGCTGTACGACACCGTCGATGGGTGCATGGCATCATTTTGTAGTACCGCACGCATTTTTTATACCGATCTGACGCTGTTTTTTGATTCACATCTTTCGCCCTATGGTCGACGTTCTCTGAAGAACCGTTGATCGCACCTGAAAAATTCCTGTTTCATCGGCTTCAGTAGGACGAAATACACCTAGTACGATGTTTAGCAACGGCTGTAAACTGTTGCGGGTGAGTTACAGCCAACTTTATCTTTTACTATGAAAAATTTTCTGATATGAACGAAGTTATCTCGAGAACCGTTGATCGCACCTGGAAAATTCCGATGCCATCGGCTTCAGCTCGTCGAAATACACCTAGTGTAGAAGTTTGAAGCAGCTGTGAACTGTTGCGGGTGAGTTATAGCCAAGTTTAGCTATTACTATGAAAAATTTTCTGATATGAACGAAGTTATCTCGAGAACCGTTGATCGCACCTGGAAAATTCCGGTGCCATCGGCTTCAGCTCGTCGAAATACACCTAGTATAGAAGTTTGAAGCAGCTGTGAACTGTTGCGGTTGAGTTACAGCCAAGTTTAGCTAATTACTATGAAAAATTTTCTGATATGAACGAAGTTATCTCGAGAACCGTTGATCGCACATCTAAAATTTTTGTTCCATCCGCTTCAGCTCGTCGAAATACCCCCGGAAGGCAATTTTCAAACGGCTGCATTCAGTTGTCGGGGAAATAATTGCAGTCTTATCCGTTTTAGTGAAAATCGTGCGTTTCAGCAGCTGAAAAACACTTTTTTGAAGAAAAATTTTTTGAAATCTTGCATTTTGACGCTGTACGACACCGTCGATGGGTGCATGGCATCATTTTGTAGTACCGCACGCATTTTTTATACCGATCTGACGCTGTTTTTTGATTCACATCTTTCGCCCTATGGTCGACGTTCTCTCAAGAACCGTTGATCGCACCTGAAAAATTCCTGTTTCATCGGCTTCAGTAGGACGAAATACACCTAGTACGATGTTTAGCAACGGCTGTAAACTGTTGCGGGTGAGTTACAGCCAACTTTATCTTTTACTATGAAAAATTTTCTGATATGAACGAAGTTATCTCGAGAACCGTTGATCGCACCTGGAAAATTCCGATGCCATCGGCTTCAGCTCGTCGAAATACACCTAGTATAGAAGTTTGAAGCAGCTGTGAACTGTTGCGGGTGAGTTATATCCAAGTTTAGCTATTACTATGAAAAATTTTCTGATATGAACGAAGTTATCTCGAGAACCGTTGATCGCACCTGGAAAATTCCGGTGCCATCGGCTTCAGCTCGTCGAAATACATCTAGTATAGAAGTTTGAAGCAGCTGTGAACTGTTGCGGTTGAGTTACAGCCAAGTTTAGCTAATTACCATGAAAAATTTTCTGATATGAACGAAGTTATCTCGAGAACCGTTGATCGCACATCTAAAATTTTTGTTCCATCCGCTTCAGCTCGTCGAAATACCCCCGGAAGGCAATTTTCAAACGGCTGCATTCAGTTGTCGGGGAAATAATTGCAGTCTTATCCGTTTTAGTGAAAATCGTGCGTTTCAGCAGCTGAAAAACACTTTTTTGAAGAAAAATTTTTTGAAATCTTGCATTTTGACGCTGTACGACACCGTCGATGGGTGCATGGCATCATTTTGTAGTACCGCACGCATTTTTTATACCGATCTGACGCTGTTTTTTGATTCACATCTTTCGCCCTATGGTCGACGTTCTCTGAAGAACCGTTGATCGCACCTGAAAAATTCCTGTTTCATCGGCTTCAGTAGGACGAAATACACCTAGTACGATGTTTAGCAACGGCTGTAAACTGTTGCGGGTGAGTTACAGCCAACTTTATCTTTTACTATGAAAAATTTTCTGATATGAACGAAGTTATCTCGAGAACCGTTGATCGCACCTGGAAAATTCCGATGCCATGGGCTTCAGCTCGTCGAAATACACCTAGTATAGAAGTTTGAAGCAGCTGTGAACTGTTGCGGGTGAGTTATATCCAAGTTTAGCTATTACTATGAAAAATTTTCTGATATGAACGAAGTTATCTCGAGAACCGTTGATCGCACCTGGAAAATTCCGGTGCCATCGGCTTCAGCTCGTCGAAATACACCTAGTATAGAAGTTTGAAGCAGGTGTGAACTGTTGCGGTTGAGTTACAGCCAAGTTTAGCTAATTACTATGAAAAATTTTCTGATATGAACGAAGTTATCTCGAGAACCGTTGATCGCACATCTAAAATTTGTGTTCCATCCGCTTCAGCTCGTCGAAATACCCCCGGAAGGCAATTTTCAAACGGCTGCATTCAGTTGTCGGGGAAATAATTGCAGTCTTATCCGTTTTAGTGAAAATCGTGCGTTTCAGCAGCTGAAAAACACTTTTTTGAAGAAAAATTTTTTGAAATCTTGCATTTTGACGCTGTACGACACCGTCGATGGGTGCATGGCATCATTTTGTAGTACCGCACGCATTTTTTATACCGATCTGACGCTGTTTTTTGATTCACATCTTTCGCCCTATGGTCGACGTTCTCTGAAGAACCGTTGATCGCACCTGAAAAATTCCTGTTTCATCGGCTTCAGTAGGACGAAATACACCTAGTACGATGTTTAGCAACGGCTGTAAACTGTTGCGGGTGAGTTACAGCCAACTTTATCTTTTACTATGAAAAATTTTCTGATATGAACGAAGTTATCTCGAGAACCGTTGATCGCACCTGGAAAATTCCGATGCCATCGGCTTCAGCTCGTCGAAATACACCTAGTATAGAAGTTTGAAGCAGCTGTGAACTGTTGCGGGTGAGTTATAGCCAAGTTTAGCTATTACTATGAAAAATTTTCTGATATGAACGAAGTTATCTCGAGAACCGTTGATCGCACCTGGAAAATTCCGGTGCCATCGGCTTCAGCTCGTCGAAATACACCTAGTATAGAAGTTTGAAGCAGCTGTGAACTGTTGCGGTTGAGTTACAGCCAAGTTTAGCTAATTACTATGAAAAATTTTCTGATATGAACGAAGTTATCTCGAGAACCGTTGATCGCACATCTAAAATTTTTGTTCCATCCGCTTCAGCTCGTCGAAATACCCCCGGAAGGCAATTTTCAAACGGCTGCATTCAGTTGTCGGGGAAATAATTGCAGTCTTATCCGTTTTAGTGAAAATCGTGCGTTTCAGCAGCTGAAAAACACTTTTTTGAAGAAAAATTTTTTGAAATCTTGCATTTTGACGCTGTACGACACCGTCGATGGGTGCATGGCATCATTTTGTAGTACCGCACGCATTTTTTATACCGATCTGACGCTGTTTTTTGATTCACATCTTTCGCCCTATGGTCGACGTTCTCTGAAGAACCGTTGATCGCACCTGAAAAATTCCTGTTTCATCGGCTTCAGTAGGACGAAATACACCTAGTACGATGTTTAGCAACGGCTGTAAACTGTTGCGGGTGAGTTACAGCCAACTTTATCTTTTACTATGAAAAATTTTCTGATATGAACGAAGTTATCTCGAGAACCGTTGATCGCACCTGGAAAATTCCGATGCCATCGGCTTCAGCTCGTCGAAATACACCTAGTATAGAAGTTTGAAGCAGCTGTGAACTGTTGCGGGTGAGTTATATCCAAGTTTAGCTATTACTATGAAAAATTTTCTGATATGAACGAAGTTATCTCGAGAACCGTTGATCGCACCTGGAAAATTCCGATGCCATCGGCTTCAGCTCGTCGAAATACACCTAGTATAGAAGTTTGAAGCAGCTGTGAACTGTTGCGGGTGAGTTATATCCAAGTTTAGCTATTACTATGAAAAATTTTCTGATATGAACGAAGTTATCTCGAGAACCGTTGATCGCACCTGGAAAATTCCGGTGCCATCGGCTTCAGCTCGTCGAAATACACCTAGTATAGAAGTTTGAAGCAGCTGTGAACTGTTGCGGTTGAGTTACAGCCAAGTTTAGCTAATTACTATGAAAAATTTTCTGATATGAACGAAGTTATCTCGAGAACCGTTGATCGCACATCTAAAATTTTTGTTCCATCCGCTTCAGCTCGTCGAAATACCCCCGGAAGGCAATTTTCAAACGGCTGCATTCAGTTGTCGGGGAAATAATTGCAGTCTTATCCGTTTTAGTGAAAATCGTGCGTTTCAGCAGCTGAAAAACACTTTTTTGAAGAAAAATTTTTTGAAATCTTGCATTTTGACGCTGTACGACACCGTCGATGGGTGCATGGCATCATTTTGTAGTACCGCACGCATTTTTTATACCGATCTGACGCTGTTTTTTGATTCACATCTTTCGCCCTATGGTCGACGTTCTCTGAAGAACCGTTGATCGCACCTGAAAAATTCCTGTTTCATCGGCTTCAGTAGGACGAAATACACCTAGTACGATGTTTAGCAACGGCTGTAAACTGTTGCGGGTGAGTTACAGCCAACTTTATCTTTTACTATGAAAAATTTTCTGATATGAACGAAGTTATCTCGAGAACCGTTGATCGCACCTGGAAAATTCCGATGCCATGGGCTTCAGCTCGTCGAAATACACCTAGTATAGAAGTTTGAAGCAGCTGTGAACTGTTGCGGGTGAGTTATATCCAAGTTTAGCTATTACTATGAAAAATTTTCTGATATGAACGAAGTTATCTCGAGAACCGTTGATCGCACCTGGAAAATTCCGGTGCCATCGGCTTCAGCTCGTCGAAATACACCTAGTATAGAAGTTTGAAGCAGGTGTGAACTGTTGCGGTTGAGTTACAGCCAAGTTTAGCTAATTACTATGAAAAATTTTCTGATATGAACGAAGTTATCTCGAGAACCGTTGATCGCACATCTAAAATTTGTGTTCCATCCGCTTCAGCTCGTCGAAATACCCCCGGAAGGCAATTTTCAAACGGCTGCATTCAGTTGTCGGGGAAATAATTGCAGTCTTATCCGTTTTAGTGAAAATCGTGCGTTTCAGCAGCTGAAAAACACTTTTTTGAAGAAAAATTTTTTGAAATCTTGCATTTTGACGCTGTACGACACCGTCGATGGGTGCATGGCATCATTTTGTAGTACCGCACGCATTTTTTATACCGATCTGACGCTGTTTTTTGATTCACATCTTTCGCCCTATGGTCGACGTTCTCTGAAGAACCGTTGATCGCACCTGAAAAATTCCTGTTTCATCGGCTTCAGTAGGACGAAATACACCTAGTACGATGTTTAGCAACGGCTGTAAACTGTTGCGGGTGAGTTACAGCCAACTTTATCTTTTACTATGAAAAATTTTCTGATATGAACGAAGTTATCTCGAGAACCGTTGATCGCACCTGGAAAATTCCGATGCCATCGGCTTCAGCTCGTCGAAATACACCTAGTATAGAAGTTTGAAGCAGCTGTGAACTGTTGCGGGTGAGTTACAGCCAACTTTATCTTTTACTATGAAAAATTTTCTGATATGAACGAAGTTATCTCGAGAACCGTTGATCGCACCTGGAAAATTCCGATGCCATCGGCTTCAGCTCGTCGAAATACACCTAGTATAGAAGTTTGAAGCAGCTGTGAACTGTTGCGGGTGAGTTATATCCAAGTTTAGCTATTACTATGAAAAATTTTCTGATATGAACGAAGTTATCTCGAGAACCGTTGATCGCACCTGGAAAATTCCGATGCCATCGGCTTCAGCTCGTCGAAATACACCTAGTATAGAAGTTTGAAGCAGCTGTGAACTGTTGCGGGTGAGTTATATCCAAGTTTAGCTATTACTATGAAAAATTTTCTGATATGAACGAAGTTATCTCGAGAACCGTTGATCGCACCTGGAAAATTCCGGTGCCATCGGCTTCAGCTCGTCGAAATACACCTAGTATAGAAGTTTGAAGCAGCTGTGAACTGTTGCGGTTGAGTTACAGCCAAGTTTAGCTAATTACTATGAAAAATTTTCTGATATGAACGAAGTTATCTCGAGAACCGTTGATCGCACATCTAAAATTTTTGTTCCATCCGCTTCAGCTCGTCGAAATACCCCCGGAAGGCAATTTTCAAACGGCTGCATTCAGTTGTCGGGGAAATAATTGCAGTCTTATCCGTTTTAGTGAAAATCGTGCGTTTCAGCAGCTGAAAAACACTTTTTTGAAGAAAAATTTTTTGAAATCTTGCATTTTGACGCTGTACGACACCGTCGATGGGTGCATGGCATCATTTTGTAGTACCGCACGCATTTTTTATACCGATCTGACGCTGTTTTTTGATTCACATCTTTCGCCCTATGGTCGACGTTCTCTGAAGAACCGTTGATCGCACCTGAAAAATTCCTGTTTCATCGGCTTCAGTAGGACGAAATACACCTAGTACGATGTTTAGCAACGGCTGTAAACTGTTGCGGGTGAGTTACAGCCAACTTTATCTTTTACTATGAAAAATTTTCTGATATGAACGAAGTTATCTCGAGAACCGTTGATCGCACCTGGAAAATTCCGATGCCATGGGCTTCAGCTCGTCGAAATACACCTAGTATAGAAGTTTGAAGCAGCTGTGAACTGTTGCGGGTGAGTTATATCCAAGTTTAGCTATTACTATGAAAAATTTTCTGATATGAACGAAGTTATCTCGAGAACCGTTGATCGCACCTGGAAAATTCCGGTGCCATCGGCTTCAGCTCGTCGAAATACACCTAGTATAGAAGTTTGAAGCAGGTGTGAACTGTTGCGGTTGAGTTACAGCCAAGTTTAGCTAATTACTATGAAAAATTTTCTGATATGAACGAAGTTATCTCGAGAACCGTTGATCGCACATCTAAAATTTGTGTTCCATCCGCTTCAGCTCGTCGAAATACCCCCGGAAGGCAATTTTCAAACGGCTGCATTCAGTTGTCGGGGAAATAATTGCAGTCTTATCCGTTTTAGTGAAAATCGTGCGTTTCAGCAGCTGAAAAACACTTTTTTGAAGAAAAATTTTTTGAAATCTTGCATTTTGACGCTGTACGACACCGTCGATGGGTGCATGGCATCATTTTGTAGTACCGCACGCATTTTTTATACCGATCTGACGCTGTTTTTTGATTCACATCTTTCGCCCTATGGTCGACGTTCTCTGAAGAACCGTTGATCGCACCTGAAAAATTCCTGTTTCATCGGCTTCAGTAGGACGAAATACACCTAGTACGATGTTTAGCAACGGCTGTAAACTGTTGCGGGTGAGTTACAGCCAACTTTATCTTTTACTATGAAAAATTTTCTGATATGAACGAAGTTATCTCGAGAACCGTTGATCGCACCTGGAAAATTCCGATGCCATCGGCTTCAGCTCGTCGAAATACACCTAGTATAGAAGTTTGAAGCAGCTGTGAACTGTTGCGGGTGAGTTATAGCCAAGTTTAGCTATTACTATGAAAAATTTTCTGATATGAACGAAGTTATCTCGAGAACCGTTGATCGCACCTGGAAAATTCCGGTGCCATCGGCTTCAGCTCGTCGAAATACACCTAGTATAGAAGTTTGAAGCAGCTGTGAACTGTTGCGGTTGAGTTACAGCCAAGTTTAGCTAATTACTATGAAAAATTTTCTGATATGAACGAAGTTATCTCGAGAACCGTTGATCGCACATCTAAAATTTTTGTTCCATCCGCTTCAGCTCGTCGAAATACCCCCGGAAGGCAATTTTCAAACGGCTGCATTCAGTTGTCGGGGAAATAATTGCAGTCTTATCCGTTTTAGTGAAAATCGTGCGTTTCAGCAGCTGAAAAACACTTTTTTGAAGAAAAATTTTTTGAAATCTTGCATTTTGACGCTGTACGACACCGTCGATGGGTGCATGGCATCATTTTGTAGTACCGCACGCATTTTTTATACCGATCTGACGCTGTTTTTTGATTCACATCTTTCGCCCTATGGTCGACGTTCTCTGAAGAACCGTTGATCGCACCTGAAAAATTCCTGTTTCATCGGCTTCAGTAGGACGAAATACACCTAGTACGATGTTTAGCAACGGCTGTAAACTGTTGCGGGTGAGTTACAGCCAACTTTATCTTTTACTATGAAAAATTTTCTGATATGAACGAAGTTATCTCGAGAACCGTTGATCGCACCTGGAAAATTCCGATGCCATCGGCTTCAGCTCGTCGAAATACACCTAGTATAGAAGTTTGAAGCAGCTGTGAACTGTTGCGGGTGAGTTATAGCCAAGTTTAGCTATTACTATGAAAAATTTTCTGATATGAACGAAGTTATCTCGAGAACCGTTGATCGCACCTGGAAAATTCCGGTGCCATCGGCTTCAGCTCGTCGAAATACACCTAGTATAGAAGTTTGAAGCAGCTGTGAACTGTTGCGGTTGAGTTACAGCCAAGTTTAGCTAATTACTATGAAAAATTTTCTGATATGAACGAAGTTATCTCGAGAACCGTTGATCGCACATCTAAAATTTTTGTTCCATCCGCTTCAGCTCGTCGAAATACCCCCGGAAGGCAATTTTCAAACGGCTGCATTCAGTTGTCGGGGAAATAATTGCAGTCTTATCCGTTTTAGTGAAAATCGTGCGTTTCAGCAGCTGAAAAACACTTTTTTGAAGAAAAATTTTTTGAAATCTTGCATTTTGACGCTGTACGACACCGTCGATGGGTGCATGGCATCATTTTGTAGTACCGCACGCATTTTTTATACCGATCTGACGCTGTTTTTTGATTCACATCTTTCGCCCTATGGTCGACGTTCTCTGAAGAACCGTTGATCGCACCTGAAAAATTCCTGTTTCATCGGCTTCAGTAGGACGAAATACACCTAGTACGATGTTTAGCAACGGCTGTAAACTGTTGCGGGTGAGTTACAGCCAACTTTATCTTTTACTATGAAAAATTTTCTGATATGAACGAAGTTATCTCGAGAACCGTTGATCGCACCTGGAAAATTCCGATGCCATCGGCTTCAGCTCGTCGAAATACACCTAGTATAGAAGTTTGAAGCAGCTGTGAACTGTTGCGGGTGAGTTATAGCCAAGTTTAGCTATTACTATGAAAAATTTTCTGATATGAACGAAGTTATCTCGAGAACCGTTGATCGCACCTGGAAAATTCCGGTGCCATCGGCTTCAGCTCGTCGAAATACACCTAGTATAGAAGTTTGAAGCAGCTGTGAACTGTTGCGGTTGAGTTACAGCCAAGTTTAGCTAATTACTATGAAAAATTTTCTGATATGAACGAAGTTATCTCGAGAACCGTTGATCGCACATCTAAAATTTTTGTTCCATCCGCTTCAGCTCGTCGAAATACCCCCGGAAGGCAATTTTCAAACGGCTGCATTCAGTTGTCGGGGAAATAATTGCAGTCTTATCCGTTTTAGTGAAAATCGTGCGTTTCAGCAGCTGAAAAACACTTTTTTGAAGAAAAATTTTTTGAAATCTTGCATTTTGACGCTGTACGACACCGTCGATGGGTGCATGGCATCATTTTGTAGTACCGCACGCATTTTTTATACCGATCTGACGCTGTTTTTTGATTCACATCTTTCGCCCTATGGTCGACGTTCTCTCAAGAACCGTTGATCGCACCTGAAAAATTCCTGTTTCATCGGCTTCAGTAGGACGAAATACACCTAGTACGATGTTTAGCAACGGCTGTAAACTGTTGCGGGTGAGTTACAGCCAACTTTATCTTTTACTATGAAAAATTTTCTGATATGAACGAAGTTATCTCGAGAACCGTTGATCGCACCTGGAAAATTCCGATGCCATCGGCTTCAGCTCGTCGAAATACACCTAGTATAGAAGTTTGAAGCAGCTGTGAACTGTTGCGGGTGAGTTATAGCCAAGTTTAGCTATTACTATGAAAAATTTTCTGATATGAACGAAGTTATCTCGAGAACCGTTGATCGCACCTGGAAAATTCCGGTGCCATCGGCTTCAGCTCGTCGAAATACACCTAGTATAGAAGTTTGAAGCAGGTGTGAACTGTTGCGGTTGAGTTACAGCCAAGTTTAGCTAATTACTATGAAAAATTTTCTGATATGAACGAAGTTATCTCGAGAACCGTTGATCGCACATCTAAAATTTGTGTTCCATCCGCTTCAGCTCGTCGAAATACCCCCGGAAGGCAATTTTCAAACGGCTGCATTCAGTTGTCGGGGAAATAATTGCAGTCTTATCCGTTTTAGTGAAAATCGTGC
The DNA here is from genome assembly GCF_034640455.1 of Diachasmimorpha longicaudata. Lineage (NCBI taxonomy): Eukaryota > Metazoa > Arthropoda > Insecta > Hymenoptera > Braconidae > Diachasmimorpha > Diachasmimorpha longicaudata. The sequence continues at coordinate 482,802 of NW_026973904.1, read as the reverse complement.
GTTTCAGCAGCTGAAAAACACTTTTTTGAAGAAAAATTTTTTGAAATCTTGCATTTTGACGCTGTACGACACCGTCGATGGGTGCATGGCATCATTTTGTAGTACCGCACGCATTTTTTATACCGATCTGACGCTGTTTTTTGATTCACATCTTTCGCCCTATGGTCGACGTTCTCTGAAGAACCGTTGATCGCACCTGAAAAATTCCTGTTTCATCGGCTTCAGTAGGACGAAATACACCTAGTACGATGTTTAGCAACGGCTGTAAACTGTTGCGGGTGAGTTACAGCCAACTTTATCTTTTACTATGAAAAATTTTCTGATATGAACGAAGTTATCTCGAGAACCGTTGATCGCACCTGGAAAATTCCGATGCCATCGGCTTCAGCTCGTCGAAATACACCTAGTATAGAAGTTTGAAGCAGCTGTGAACTGTTGCGGGTGAGTTATAGCCAAGTTTAGCTATTACTATGAAAAATTTTCTGATATGAACGAAGTTATCTCGAGAACCGTTGATCGCACCTGGAAAATTCCGGTGCCATCGGCTTCAGCTCGTCGAAATACACCTAGTATAGAAGTTTGAAGCAGCTGTGAACTGTTGCGGTTGAGTTACAGCCAAGTTTAGCTAATTACTATGAAAAATTTTCTGATATGAACGAAGTTATCTCGAGAACCGTTGATCGCACATCTAAAATTTTTGTTCCATCCGCTTCAGCTCGTCGAAATACCCCCGGAAGGCAATTTTCAAACGGCTGCATTCAGTTGTCGGGGAAATAATTGCAGTCTTATCCGTTTTAGTGAAAATCGTGCGTTTCAGCAGCTGAAAAACACTTTTTTGAAGAAAAATTTTTTGAAATCTTGCATTTTGACGCTGTACGACACCGTCGATGGGTGCATGGCATCATTTTGTAGTACCGCACGCATTTTTTATACCGATCTGACGCTGTTTTTTGATTCACATCTTTCGCCCTATGGTCGACGTTCTCTCAAGAACCGTTGATCGCACCTGAAAAATTCCTGTTTCATCGGCTTCAGTAGGACGAAATACACCTAGTACGATGTTTAGCAACGGCTGTAAACTGTTGCGGGTGAGTTACAGCCAACTTTATCTTTTACTATGAAAAATTTTCTGATATGAACGAAGTTATCTCGAGAACCGTTGATCGCACCTGGAAAATTCCGATGCCATCGGCTTCAGCTCGTCGAAATACACCTAGTATAGAAGTTTGAAGCAGCTGTGAACTGTTGCGGGTGAGTTATAGCCAAGTTTAGCTATTACTATGAAAAATTTTCTGATATGAACGAAGTTATCTCGAGAACCGTTGATCGCACCTGGAAAATTCCGGTGCCATCGGCTTCAGCTCGTCGAAATACACCTAGTATAGAAGTTTGAAGCAGCTGTGAACTGTTGCGGTTGAGTTACAGCCAAGTTTAGCTAATTACTATGAAAAATTTTCTGATATGAACGAAGTTATCTCGAGAACCGTTGATCGCACATCTAAAATTTTTGTTCCATCCGCTTCAGCTCGTCGAAATACCCCCGGAAGGCAATTTTCAAATGGCTGCATTCAGTTGTCGGGGAAATAATTGCAGTCTTATCCGTTTTAGTGAAAATCGTGCGTTTCAGCAGCTGAAAAACACTTTTTTGAAGAAAAATTTTTTGAAATCTTGCATTTTGACGCTGTACGACACCGTCGATGGGTGCATGGCATCATTTTGTAGTACCGCACGCATTTTTTATACCGATCTGACGCTGTTTTTTGATTCACATCTTTTGCCCTATGGTCGACGTTCTCTGAAGAACCGTTGATCGCACCTGAAAAATTCCTGTTTCATCGGCTTCAGTAGGACGAAATACACCTAGTACGATGTTTAGCAACGGCTGTGAACTGTTGCGGGTGAGTTACAGCCAACTTTATCTTTTACTATGAAAAATTTTCTGATATGAACGAAGTTATCTCGAGAACCGTTGATCGCACCTGGAAAATTCCGATGCCATCGGCTTCAGCTCGTCGAAATACACCTAGTATAGAAGTTTGAAGCAGCTGTGAACTGTTGCGGGTGAGTTATATCCAAGTTTAGCTATTACTATGAAAAATTTTCTGATATGAACGAAGTTATCTCGAGAACCGTTGATCGCACCTGGAAAATTCCGGTGCCATCGGCTTCAGCTCGTCGAAATACACCTAGTATAGAAGTTTGAAGCAGCTGTGAACTGTTGCGGTTGAGTTACAGCCAAGTTTAGCTAATTACTATGAAAAATTTTCTGATATGAACGAAGTTATCACGAGAACCGTTGATCGCACATCTAAAATTTTTGTTCCATCCGCTTCAGCTCGTCGAAATACCCCCGGAAGGCAATTTTCAAACGGCTGCATTCAGTTGTCGGGGAAATAATTGCAGTCTTATCCGTTTTAGTGAAAATCGTGCGTTTCAGCAGCTGAAAAACACTTTTTTGAAGAAAAATTTTTTGAAATCTTGCATTTTGACGCTGTACGACACCGTCGATGGGTGCATGGCATCATTTTGTAGTACCGCACGCATTTTTTATACCGATCTGACGCTGTTTTTTGATTCACATCTTTCGCCCTATGGTCGACGTTCTCTGAAGAACCGTTGATCGCACCTGAAAAATTCCTGTTTCATCGGCTTCAGTAGGACGAAATACACCTAGTACGATGTTTAGCAACGGCTGTAAACTGTTGCGGGTGAGTTACAGCCAACTTTATCTTTTACTATGAAAAATTTTCTGATATGAACGAAGTTATCTCGAGAACCGTTGATCGCACCTGGAAAATTCCGATGCCATCGGCTTCAGCTCGTCGAAATACACCTAGTATAGAAGTTTGAAGCAGCTGTGAACTGTTGCGGGTGAGTTATAGCCAAGTTTAGCTATTACTATGAAAAATTTTCTGATATGAACGAAGTTATCTCGAGAACCGTTGATCGCACCTGGAAAATGCCGGTGCCATCGGCTTCAGCTCGTCGAAATACACCTAGTATAGAAGTTTGAAGCAGCTGTGAACTGTTGCGGTTGAGTTACAGCCAAGTTTAGCTAATTACTATGAAAAATTTTCTGATATGAACGAAGTTATCTCGAGAACCGTTGATCGCACATCTAAAATTTTTGTTCCATCCGCTTCAGCTCGTCGAAATACCCCCGGAAGGCAATTTTCAAATGGCTGCATTCAGTTGTCGGGGAAATAATTGCAGTCTTATCCGTTTTAGTGAAAATCGTGCGTTTCAGCAGCTGAAAAACACTTTTTTGAAGAAAAATTTTTTGAAATCTTGCATTTTGACGCTGTACGACACCGTCGATGGGTGCATGGCATCATTTTGTAGTACCGCACGCATTTTTTATACCGATCTGACGCTGTTTTTTGATTCACATCTTTCGCCCTATGGTCGACGTTCTCTGAAGAACCGTTGATCGCACCTGAAAAATTCCTGTTTCATCGGCTTCAGTAGGACGAAATACACCTAGTACGATGTTTAGCAACGGCTGTGAACTGTTGCGGGTGAGTTACAGCCAACTTTATCTTTTACTATGAAAAATTTTCTGATATGAACGAAGTTATCTCGAGAACCGTTGATCGCACCTGGAAAATTCCGATGCCATCGGCTTCAGCTCGTCGAAATACACCTAGTATAGAAGTTTGAAGCAGCTGTGAACTGTTGCGGGTGAGTTATATCCAAGTTTAGCTATTACTATGAAAAATTTTCTGATATGAACGAAGTTATCTCGAGAACCGTTGATCGCACCTGGAAAATTCCGGTGCCATCGGCTTCAGCTCGTCGAAATACACCTAGTATAGAAGTTTGAAGCGGCTGTGAACTGTTGCGGGTGAGTTATATCCAAGTTTAGCTATTACTATGAAAAATTTTCTGATATGAACGAAGTTATCTCGAGAACCGTTGATCGCACCTGGAAAATTCCGGTGCCATCGGCTTCAGCTCGTCGAAATACACCTAGTATAGAAGTTTGAAGCAGCTGTGAACTGTTGCGGTTGAGTTACAGCCAAGTTTAGCTAATTACTATGAAAAATTTTCTGATATGAACGAAGTTATCTCGAGAACCGTTGATCGCACATCTAAAATTTTTGTTCCATCCGCTTCAGCTCGTCGAAATACCCCCGGAAGGCAATTTTCAAATGGCTGCATTCAGTTGTCGGGGAAATAATTGCAGTCTTATCCGTTTTAGTGAAAATCGTGCGTTTCAGCAGCTGAAAAACACTTTTTTGAAGAAAAATTTTTTGAAATCTTGCATTTTGACGCTGTACGACACCGTCGATGGGTGCATGGCATCATTTTGTAGTACCGCACGCATTTTTTATACCGATCTGACGCTGTTTTTTGATTCACATCTTTCGCCCTATGGTCGACGTTCTCTGAAGAACCGTTGATCGCACATCTAAAATTTGTGTTCCATCCGCTTCAGCTCGTCGAAATACCCCCGGAAGGCAATTTTCAAACGGCTGCATTCAGTTGTCGGGGAAATAATTGCAGTCTTATCCGTTTTAGTGAAAATCGTGCGTTTCAGCAGCTGAAAAACACTTTTTTGAAGAAAAATTTTTTGAAATCTTGCATTTTGACGCTGTACGACACCGTCGATGGGTGCATGGCATCATTTTGTAGTACCGCACGCATTTTTTATACCGATCTGACGCTGTTTTTTGATTCACATCTTTCGCCCTATGGTCGACGTTCTCTGAAGAACCGTTGATCGCACCTGAAAAATTCCTGTTTCATCGGCTTCAGTAGGACGAAATACACCTAGTACGATGTTTAGCAACGGCTGTAAACTGTTGCGGGTGAGTTACAGCCAACTTTATCTTTTACTATGAAAAATTTTCTGATATGAACGAAGTTATCTCGAGAACCGTTGATCGCACCTGGAAAATTCCGATGCCATCGGCTTCAGCTCGTCGAAATACACCTAGTATAGAAGTTTGAAGCAGCTGTGAACTGTTGCGGGTGAGTTATAGCCAAGTTTAGCTATTACTATGAAAAATTTTCTGATATGAACGAAGTTATCTCGAGAACCGTTGATCGCACCTGGAAAATTCCGGTGCCATCGGCTTCAGCTCGTCGAAATACACCTAGTATAGAAGTTTGAAGCAGCTGTGAACTGTTGCGGTTGAGTTACAGCCAAGTTTAGCTAATTACTATGAAAAATTTTCTGATATGAACGAAGTTATCTCGAGAACCGTTGATCGCACATCTACAATTTTTGTTCCATCCGCTTCAGCTCGTCGAAATACCCCCGGAAGGCAATTTTCAAACGGCTGCATTCAGTTGTCGGGGAAATAATTGCAGTCTTATCCGTTTTAGTGAAAATCGTGCGTTTCAGCAGCTGAAAAACACTTTTTTGAAGAAAAATTTTTTGAAATCTTGCATTTTGACGCTGTACGACACCGTCGATGGGTGCATGGCATCATTTTGTAGTACCGCACGCATTTTTTATACCGATCTGACGCTGTTTTTTGATTCACATCTTTCGCCCTATGGTCGACGTTCTCTGAAGAACCGTTGATCGCACCTGAAAAATTCCTGTTTCATCGGCTTCAGTAGGACGAAATACACCTAGTACGATGTTTAGCAACGGCTGTAAACTGTTGCGGGTGAGTTACAGCCAACTTTATCTTTTACTATGAAAAATTTTCTGATATGAACGAAGTTATCTCGAGAACCGTTGATCGCACCTGGAAAATTCCGATGCCATCGGCTTCAGCTCGTCGAAATACACCTAGTATAGAAGTTTGAAGCAGCTGTGAACTGTTGCGGGTGAGTTATAGCCAAGTTTAGCTATTACTATGAAAAATTTTCTGATATGAACGAAGTTATCTCGAGAACCGTTGATCGCACCTGGAAAATTCCGGTGCCATCGGCTTCAGCTCGTCGAAATACACCTAGTATAGAAGTTTGAAGCAGCTGTGAACTGTTGCGGTTGAGTTACAGCCAAGTTTAGCTAATTACTATGAAAAATTTTCTGATATGAACGAAGTTATCACGAGAACCGTTGATCGCACATCTAAAATTTTTGTTCCATCCGCTTCAGCTCGTCGAAATACCCCCGGAAGGCAATTTTCAAACGGCTGCATTCAGTTGTCGGGGAAATAATTGCAGTCTTATCCGTTTTAGTGAAAATCGTGCGTTTCAGCAGCTGAAAAACACTTTTTTGAAGAAAAATTTTTTGAAATCTTGCATTTTGACGCTGTACGACACCGTCGATGGGTGCATGGCATCATTTTGTAGTACCGCACGCATTTTTTATACCGATCTGACGCTGTTTTTTGATTCACATCTTTCGCCCTATGGTCGACGTTCTCTGAAGAACCGTTGATCGCACCTGAAAAATTCCTGTTTCATCGGCTTCAGTAGGACGAAATACACCTAGTACGATGTTTAGCAACGGCTGTAAACTGTTGCGGGTGAGTTACAGCCAACTTTATCTTTTACTATGAAAAATTTTCTGATATGAACGAAGTTATCTCGAGAACCGTTGATCGCACCTGGAAAATTCCGATGCCATCGGCTTCAGCTCGTCGAAATACACCTAGTATAGAAGTTTGAAGCAGCTGTGAACTGTTGCGGGTGAGTTATAGCCAAGTTTAGCTATTACTATGAAAAATTTTCTGATATGAACGAAGTTATCTCGAGAACCGTTGATCGCACCTGGAAAATGCCGGTGCCATCGGCTTCAGCTCGTCGAAATACACCTAGTATAGAAGTTTGAAGCAGCTGTGAACTGTTGCGGTTGAGTTACAGCCAAGTTTAGCTAATTACTATGAAAAATTTTCTGATATGAACGAAGTTATCTCGAGAACCGTTGATCGCACATCTAAAATTTTTGTTCCATCCGCTTCAGCTCGTCGAAATACCCCCGGAAGGCAATTTTCAAATGGCTGCATTCAGTTGTCGGGGAAATAATTGCAGTCTTATCCGTTTTAGTGAAAATCGTGCGTTTCAGCAGCTGAAAAACACTTTTTTGAAGAAAAATTTTTTGAAATCTTGCATTTTGACGCTGTACGACACCGTCGATGGGTGCATGGCATCATTTTGTAGTACCGCACGCATTTTTTATACCGATCTGACGCTGTTTTTTGATTCACATCTTTCGCCCTATGGTCGACGTTCTCTGAAGAACCGTTGATCGCACCTGAAAAATTCCTGTTTCATCGGCTTCAGTAGGACGAAATACACCTAGTACGATGTTTAGCAACGGCTGTGAACTGTTGCGGGTGAGTTACAGCCAACTTTATCTTTTACTATGAAAAATTTTCTGATATGAACGAAGTTATCTCGAGAACCGTTGATCGCACCTGGAAAATTCCGATGCCATCGGCTTCAGCTCGTCGAAATACACCTAGTATAGAAGTTTGAAGCAGCTGTGAACTGTTGCGGGTGAGTTATATCCAAGTTTAGCTATTACTATGAAAAATTTTCTGATATGAACGAAGTTATCTCGAGAACCGTTGATCGCACCTGGAAAATTCCGGTGCCATCGGCTTCAGCTCGTCGAAATACACCTAGTATAGAAGTTTGAAGCGGCTGTGAACTGTTGCGGGTGAGTTATATCCAAGTTTAGCTATTACTATGAAAAATTTTCTGATATGAACGAAGTTATCTCGAGAACCGTTGATCGCACCTGGAAAATTCCGGTGCCATCGGCTTCAGCTCGTCGAAATACACCTAGTATAGAAGTTTGAAGCAGCTGTGAACTGTTGCGGTTGAGTTACAGCCAAGTTTAGCTAATTACTATGAAAAATTTTCTGATATGAACGAAGTTATCTCGAGAACCGTTGATCGCACATCTAAAATTTTTGTTCCATCCGCTTCAGCTCGTCGAAATACCCCCGGAAGGCAATTTTCAAATGGCTGCATTCAGTTGTCGGGGAAATAATTGCAGTCTTATCCGTTTTAGTGAAAATCGTGCGTTTCAGCAGCTGAAAAACACTTTTTTGAAGAAAAATTTTTTGAAATCTTGCATTTTGACGCTGTACGACACCGTCGATGGGTGCATGGCATCATTTTGTAGTACCGCACGCATTTTTTATACCGATCTGACGCTGTTTTTTGATTCACATCTTTCGCCCTATGGTCGACGTTCTCTGAAGAACCGTTGATCGCACATCTAAAATTTGTGTTCCATCCGCTTCAGCTCGTCGAAATACCCCCGGAAGGCAATTTTCAAACGGCTGCATTCAGTTGTCGGGGAAATAATTGCAGTCTTATCCGTTTTAGTGAAAATCGTGCGTTTCAGCAGCTGAAAAACACTTTTTTGAAGAAAAATTTTTTGAAATCTTGCATTTTGACGCTGTACGACACCGTCGATGGGTGCATGGCATCATTTTGTAGTACCGCACGCATTTTTTATACCGATCTGACGCTGTTTTTTGATTCACATCTTTCGCCCTATGGTCGACGTTCTCTGAAGAACCGTTGATCGCACCTGAAAAATTCCTGTTTCATCGGCTTCAGTAGGACGAAATACACCTAGTACGATGTTTAGCAACGGCTGTAAACTGTTGCGGGTGAGTTACAGCCAACTTTATCTTTTACTATGAAAAATTTTCTGATATGAACGAAGTTATCTCGAGAACCGTTGATCGCACCTGGAAAATTCCGATGCCATCGGCTTCAGCTCGTCGAAATACACCTAGTATAGAAGTTTGAAGCAGCTGTGAACTGTTGCGGGTGAGTTATAGCCAAGTTTAGCTATTACTATGAAAAATTTTCTGATATGAACGAAGTTATCTCGAGAACCGTTGATCGCACCTGGAAAATTCCGGTGCCATCGGCTTCAGCTCGTCGAAATACACCTAGTATAGAAGTTTGAAGCAGCTGTGAACTGTTGCGGTTGAGTTACAGCCAAGTTTAGCTAATTACTATGAAAAATTTTCTGATATGAACGAAGTTATCTCGAGAACCGTTGATCGCACATCTAAAATTTTTGTTCCATCCGCTTCAGCTCGTCGAAATACCCCCGGAAGGCAATTTTCAAACGGCTGCATTCAGTTGTCGGGGAAATAATTGCAGTCTTATCCGTTTTAGTGAAAATCGTGCGTTTCAGCAGCTGAAAAACACTTTTTTGAAGAAAAATTTTTTGAAATCTTGCATTTTGACGCTGTACGACACCGTCGATGGGTGCATGGCATCATTTTGTAGTACCGCACGCATTTTTTATACCGATCTGACGCTGTTTTTTGATTCACATCTTTCGCCCTATGGTCGACGTTCTCTGAAGAACCGTTGATCGCACCTGAAAAATTCCTGTTTCATCGGCTTCAGTAGGACGAAATACACCTAGTACGATGTTTAGCAACGGCTGTAAACTGTTGCGGGTGAGTTACAGCCAACTTTATCTTTTACTATGAAAAATTTTCTGATATGAACGAAGTTATCTCGAGAACCGTTGATCGCACCTGGAAAATTCCGATGCCATCGGCTTCAGCTCGTCGAAATACACCTAGTATAGAAGTTTGAAGCAGCTGTGAACTGTTGCGGGTGAGTTATAGCCAAGTTTAGCTATTACTATGAAAAATTTTCTGATATGAACGAAGTTATCTCGAGAACCGTTGATCGCACCTGGAAAATTCCGGTGCCATCGGCTTCAGCTCGTCGAAATACACCTAGTATAGAAGTTTGAAGCAGCTGTGAACTGTTGCGGTTGAGTTACAGCCAAGTTTAGCTAATTACTATGAAAAATTTTCTGATATGAACGAAGTTATCTCGAGAACCGTTGATCGCACATCTAAAATTTTTGTTCCATCCGCTTCAGCTCGTCGAAATACCCCCGGAAGGCAATTTTCAAACGGCTGCATTCAGTTGTCGGGGAAATAATTGCAGTCTTATCCGTTTTAGTGAAAATCGTGCGTTTCAGCAGCTGAAAAACACTTTTTTGAAGAAAAATTTTTTGAAATCTTGCATTTTGACGCTGTATGACACCGTCGATGGGTGCATGGCATCATTTTGTAGTACCGCACGCATTTTTTATACCGATCTGACGCTGTTTTTTGATTCACATCTTTCGCCCTATGGTCGACGTTCTCTCAAGAACCGTTGATCGCACCTGAAAAATTCCTGTTTCATCGGCTTCAGTAGGACGAAATACACCTAGTACGATGTTTAGCAACGGCTGTAAACTGTTGCGGGTGAGTTACAGCCAACTTTATCTTTTACTATGAAAAATTTTCTGATATGAACGAAGTTATCTCGAGAACCGTTGATCGCACCTGGAAAATTCCGATGCCATCGGCTTCAGCTCGTCGAAATACACCTAGTATAGAAGTTTGAAGCAGCTGTGAACTGTTGCGGGTGAGTTATAGCCAAGTTTAGCTATTACTATGAAAAATTTTCTGATATGAACGAAGTTATCTCGAGAACCGTTGATCGCACCTGGAAAATTCCGGTGCCATCGGCTTCAGCTCGTCGAAATACACCTAGTATAGAAGTTTGAAGCAGCTGTGAACTGTTGCGGTTGAGTTACAGCCAAGTTTAGCTAATTACTATGAAAAATTTTCTGATATGAACGAAGTTATCTCGAGAACCGTTGATCGCACATCTAAAATTTTTGTTCCATCCGCTTCAGCTCGTCGAAATACCCCCGGAAGGCAATTTTCAAATGGCTGCATTCAGTTGTCGGGGAAATAATTGCAGTCTTATCCGTTTTAGTGAAAATCGTGCGTTTCAGCAGCTGAAAAACACTTTTTTGAAGAAAAATTTTTTGAAATCTTGCATTTTGACGCTGTACGACACCGTCGATGGGTGCATGGCATCATTTTGTAGTACCGCACGCATTTTTTATACCGATCTGACGCTGTTTTTTGATTCACATCTTTTGCCCTATGGTCGACGTTCTCTGAAGAACCGTTGATCGCACCTGAAAAATTCCTGTTTCATCGGCTTCAGTAGGACGAAATACACCTAGTACGATGTTTAGCAACGGCTGTGAACTGTTGCGGGTGAGTTACAGCCAACTTTATCTTTTACTATGAAAAATTTTCTGATATGAACGAAGTTATCTCGAGAACCGTTGATCGCACCTGGAAAATTCCGATGCCATCGGCTTCAGCTCGTCGAAATACACCTAGTATAGAAGTTTGAAGCAGCTGTGAACTGTTGCGGGTGAGTTATATCCAAGTTTAGCTATTACTATGAAAAATTTTCTGATATGAACGAAGTTATCTCGAGAACCGTTGATCGCACCTGGAAAATTCCGGTGCCATCGGCTTCAGCTCGTCGAAATACACCTAGTATAGAAGTTTGAAGCAGCTGTGAACTGTTGCGGTTGAGTTACAGCCAAGTTTAGCTAATTACTATGAAAAATTTTCTGATATGAACGAAGTTATCACGAGAACCGTTGATCGCACATCTAAAATTTTTGTTCCATCCGCTTCAGCTCGTCGAAATACCCCCGGAAGGCAATTTTCAAACGGCTGCATTCAGTTGTCGGGGAAATAATTGCAGTCTTATCCGTTTTAGTGAAAATCGTGCGTTTCAGCAGCTGAAAAACACTTTTTTGAAGAAAAATTTTTTGAAATCTTGCATTTTGACGCTGTACGACACCGTCGATGGGTGCATGGCATCATTTTGTAGTACCGCACGCATTTTTTATACCGATCTGACGCTGTTTTTTGATTCACATCTTTCGCCCTATGGTCGACGTTCTCTGAAGAACCGTTGATCGCACCTGAAAAATTCCTGTTTCATCGGCTTCAGTAGGACGAAATACACCTAGTACGATGTTTAGCAACGGCTGTAAACTGTTGCGGGTGAGTTACAGCCAACTTTATCTTTTACTATGAAAAATTTTCTGATATGAACGAAGTTATCTCGAGAACCGTTGATCGCACCTGGAAAATTCCGATGCCATCGGCTTCAGCTCGTCGAAATACACCTAGTATAGAAGTTTGAAGCAGCTGTGAACTGTTGCGGGTGAGTTATAGCCAAGTTTAGCTATTACTATGAAAAATTTTCTGATATGAACGAAGTTATCTCGAGAACCGTTGATCGCACCTGGAAAATGCCGGTGCCATCGGCTTCAGCTCGTCGAAATACACCTAGTATAGAAGTTTGAAGCAGCTGTGAACTGTTGCGGTTGAGTTACAGCCAAGTTTAGCTAATTACTATGAAAAATTTTCTGATATGAACGAAGTTATCTCGAGAACCGTTGATCGCACATCTAAAATTTTTGTTCCATCCGCTTCAGCTCGTCGAAATACCCCCGGAAGGCAATTTTCAAATGGCTGCATTCAGTTGTCGGGGAAATAATTGCAGTCTTATCCGTTTTAGTGAAAATCGTGCGTTTCAGCAGCTGAAAAACACTTTTTTGAAGAAAAATTTTTTGAAATCTTGCATTTTGACGCTGTACGACACCGTCGATGGGTGCATGGCATCATTTTGTAGTACCGCACGCATTTTTTATACCGATCTGACGCTGTTTTTTGATTCACATCTTTCGCCCTATGGTCGACGTTCTCTGAAGAACCGTTGATCGCACCTGAAAAATTCCTGTTTCATCGGCTTCAGTAGGACGAAATACACCTAGTACGATGTTTAGCAACGGCTGTGAACTGTTGCGGGTGAGTTACAGCCAACTTTATCTTTTACTATGAAAAATTTTCTGATATGAACGAAGTTATCTCGAGAACCGTTGATCGCACCTGGAAAATTCCGATGCCATCGGCTTCAGCTCGTCGAAATACACCTAGTATAGAAGTTTGAAGCAGCTGTGAACTGTTGCGGGTGAGTTATATCCAAGTTTAGCTATTACTATGAAAAATTTTCTGATATGAACGAAGTTATCTCGAGAACCGTTGATCGCACCTGGAAAATTCCGGTGCCATCGGCTTCAGCTCGTCGAAATACACCTAGTATAGAAGTTTGAAGCGGCTGTGAACTGTTGCGGGTGAGTTATATCCAAGTTTAGCTATTACTATGAAAAATTTTCTGATATGAACGAAGTTATCTCGAGAACCGTTGATCGCACCTGGAAAATTCCGGTGCCATCGGCTTCAGCTCGTCGAAATACACCTAGTATAGAAGTTTGAAGCAGCTGTGAACTGTTGCGGTTGAGTTACAGCCAAGTTTAGCTAATTACTATGAAAAATTTTCTGATATGAACGAAGTTATCTCGAGAACCGTTGATCGCACATCTAAAATTTTTGTTCCATCCGCTTCAGCTCGTCGAAATACCCCCGGAAGGCAATTTTCAAATGGCTGCATTCAGTTGTCGGGGAAATAATTGCAGTCTTATCCGTTTTAGTGAAAATCGTGCGTTTCAGCAGCTGAAAAACACTTTTTTGAAGAAAAATTTTTTGAAATCTTGCATTTTGACGCTGTACGACACCGTCGATGGGTGCATGGCATCATTTTGTAGTACCGCACGCATTTTTTATACCGATCTGACGCTGTTTTTTGATTCACATCTTTCGCCCTATGGTCGACGTTCTCTGAAGAACCGTTGATCGCACCTGAAAAATTCCTGTTTCATCGGCTTCAGTAGGACGAAATACACCTAGTACGATGTTTAGCAACGGCTGTGAACTGTTGCGGGTGAGTTACAGCCAACTTTATCTTTTACTATGAAAAATTTTCTGATATGAACGAAGTTATCTCGAGAACCGTTGATCGCACCTGGAAAATTCCGATGCCATCGGCTTCAGCTCGTCGAAATACACCTAGTATAGAAGTTTGAAGCAGCTGTGAACTGTTGCGGGTGAGTTATATCCAAGTTTAGCTATTACTATGAAAAATTTTCTGATATGAACGAAGTTATCTCGAGAACCGTTGATCGCACCTGGAAAATTCCGGTGCCATCGGCTTCAGCTCGTCGAAATACACCTAGTATAGAAGTTTGAAGCAGCTGTGAACTGTTGCGGTTGAGTTACAGCCAAGTTTAGCTAATTACTATGAAAAATTTTCTGATATGAACGAAGTTATCTCGAGAACCGTTGATCGCACATCTAAAATTTTTGTTCCATCCGCTTCAGCTCGTCGAAATACCCCCGGAAGGCAATTTTCAAATGGCTGCATTCAGTTGTCGGGGAAATAATTGCAGTCTTATCCGTTTTAGTGAAAATCGTGCGTTTCAGCAGCTGAAAAACACTTTTTTGAAGAAAAATTTTTTGAAATCTTGCATTTTCACGCTGTACGACACCGTCGATGTGTGCATGGCATCATTTTGTAGTACCGCACGCATTTTTTATACCGATCTGACGCTGTTTTTTGATTCACATCTTTCGCCCTATGGTCGACGTTCTCTGAAGAACCGTTGATCGCACCTGAAAAATTCCTGTTTCATCGGCTTCAGTAGGACGAAATACACCTAGTACGATGTTTAGCAACGGCTGTGAACTGTTGCGGGTGAGTTACAGCCAACTTTATCTTTTACTATGAAAAATTTTCTGATATGAACGAAGTTATCTCGAGAACCGTTGATCGCGCTTGGACAATTCCGGTGCCATCGGCTTCAGCTCGTTGAAATACACCTAGTATAGAAGTTTGAAGCAGCTGTGAACTGTTGCGGGTGAGTTACAGCCAAGTTTAACTAATTACTATGACAAATTTTCTGATATGAACGAAGTTATCTCGAGAACCGTTGATCGCACCTGGAAAATTCCGATGCCATCGGCTTCAGCTCGTCGAAATACACCTAGTATACAAGTTTGAAGCAGCTGTGAACTGTTGCGGGTGAGTTATATCCAAGTTTAGCTATTACTATGAAAAATTTTCTGATATGAACGAAGTTATCTCGAGAACCGTTGATCGCACATCTAAAATTTTTGTTCCATCCGCTTCAGCTCGTCGAAATACCACCGGAAGGCAATTTTCAAACGGCTGCATTCAGTTGTCGGGGAAATAATTGCAGTCTTATCCGTTTTAGTGAAAATCGTGCGTTTCAGCAGCTGAAAAACACTTTTTTGAAGAAAAATTTTTTGAAATCTTGCATTTTGACGCTGTACGACACCGTCGATGGGTGCATGGCATCATTTTGTAGTACCGCACGCATTTTTTATACCGATCTGACGCTGTTTTTTGATTCACATATTTCGCCCTATGGTCGACGTTCTCTGAAGAACCGTTGATCGCACCTGAAAAATTCCTGTTTCATCGGCTTCAGTAGGACGAAATACACCTAGTACGATGTTTAGCAACGGCTGTGAACTGTTGCGGGTGAGTTACAGCCAACTTTATCTTTTACTATGAAAAATTTTCTGATATGAACGAAGTTATCTCGAGAACCGTTGATCGCACCTGGAAAATTCCGGTGCCATCGGCTTCAGCTCGTTGAAATACACCTAGTATAGAAGTTTGAAGCAGCTGTGAACTGTTGCGGGTGAGTTACAGCCAAGTTTAACTAATTACTATGACAAATTTTCTGATATGAACGAAGTTATCTCGAGAACCGTTGATCGCACCTGGAAAATTCCGGTGCCATCGGCTTCAGCTCGTCGAAATACACCTAGTATAGAAGTTTGAAGCAGCTGTGAACTGTTGCGGTTGAGTTACAGCCAAGTTTAGCTAATTACTCTGAAAAATTTTCTGATATGAACGAAGTTATCTCGAGAACCGTTGATCGCACATCTAAAATTTTTGTTCCATCCGCTTCAGCTCGTCGAAATACCCCCGGAAGGCAATTTTCAAACGGCTGCATTCAGTTGTCGGGGAAATAATTGCAGTCTTATCCGTTTTAGTGAAAATCGTGCGTTTCAGCAGCTGAAAAACACTTTTTTGAAGAAAAATTTTTTGAAATCTTGCATTTTGACGCTGTACGACACCGTCGATGGGTGCATGGCATCATTTTGTAGTACCGCACGCATTTTTTATACCGATCTGACGCTGTTTTTTGATTCACATCTTTCGCCCTATGGTCGACGTTCTCTGAAGAACCGTTGATCGCACCTGAAAAATTCCTGTTTCATCGGCTTCAGTAGGACGAAATACACCTAGTACGATGTTTAGCAACGGCTGTAAACTGTTGCGGGTGAGTTACAGCCAACTTTATCTTTTACTATGAAAAATTTTCTGATATGAACGAAGTTATCTCGAGAACCGTTGATCGCACCTGGAAAATTCCGATGCCATCGTCTTCAGCTCGTCGAAATACTCCTAGTATAGAAGTTTGAAGCAGCTGTGAACTGTTGCGGGTGAGTTATATCCAAGTTTAGCTATTACTATGAAAAATTTTCTGATATGAACGAAGTTATCTCGAGAACCGTTGATCGCGCTTGGAAAATTCCGGTGCCATCGGCTTCAGCTCGTTGAAATACACCTAGTATAGAAGTTTGAAGCAGCTGTGAACTGTTGCGGGTGAGTTATATCCAAGTTTAGCTATTACTATGAAAAATTTTCTGATATGAACGAAGTTATCTCGAGAACCGTTGATCGCACCTGGAAAATTCCGATGCCATCGGCTTCAGCTCGTCGAAATACACCTAGTATAGAAGTTTGAAGCAGCTGTGAACTGTTGCGGTTGAGTTACAGCCAAGTTTAACTAATTACTATGAAAAATTTTCTGATATGAACGAAGTTATCTCGAGAACCGTTGATGGCACATCTAAAATTTTTGTTCCATCCGCTTCAGCTCGTCGAAATACCCCCGGAAGGCAATTTTCAAATGGCTGCATTCAGTTGTCGGGGAAATAATTGCAGTCTTATCCGTTTTAGTGAAAATCGTGCGTTTCAGCAGCTGAAAAACACTTTTTTGAAGAAAAATTTTTTGAAATCTTGCATTTTGACGCTGTACGACACCGTCGATGGGCGCATGGCATCATTTTGTAGTACCGCACGCATTTTTTATACCGATCTGACGCTGTTTTTTGATTCACATCTTTCGCCCTATGGTCGACGTTCTCTGAAGAACCGTTGATCGCACCTGAAAAATTCCTGTTTCATCGGCTTCAGTAGGACGAAATACACCTAGTACGATGTTTAGCAACGGCTGTAAACTGTTGCGGGTGAGTTACAGCCAACTTTATCTTTTACTATGAAAAATTTTCTGATATGAACGAAGTTATCTCGAGAACCGTTGATCGCACCTGGAAAATTCCGATGCCATCGTCTTCAGCTCGTCGAAATACTCCTAGTATAGAAGTTTGAAGCAGCTGTGAACTGTTGCGGGTCAGTTATATCCAAGTTTAGCTATTACTATGAAAAATTTTCTGATATGAACGAAGTTATCTCGAGAACCGTTGATCGCGCTTGGAGAATTCCGGTGCCATCGGCTTCAGCTCGTTGAAATACACCTAGTATAGAAGTTTGAAGCAGCTGTGAACTGTTGCGGGTGAGTTACAGCCAACTTTATCTTTTACTATGAAAAATTTTCTGATATGAACGAAGTTATCTCGAGAACCGTTGATCGCACATCTAAAATTTTTGTTCCATCCGCTTCAGCTCGTCGAAATACCCCCGGAAGGCAATTTTCAAACGGCTGCATTCAGTTGTCGGGGAAATAATTGCAGTCTTATCCGTTTTAGTGAAAATCGTGCGTTTCAGCAGCTGAAAAACACTTTTTTGAAGAAAAATTTTTTGAAATCTTGCATTTTGACGCTGTACGACACCGTCGATGGGTGCATGGCATCATTTTGTAGTACCTCACGCATTTTTTATACCGATGTGACGCTGTTTTTTGATTCAGATCTTTCGCCCTATGGTCGACGTTCTCTGAAGAACCGTTGATCGCACCTGAAAAATTCCTGTTTCATCGGCTTCAGTAGGACGAAATACACCTAGTACGATGTTTAGCAACGGCTGTGAACTGTTGCGGGTGAGTTACAGCCAACTTTATCTTTTACTATGAAAAATTTTCTGATATGAACGAAGTTATCTCGAGAACCGTTGATCGCACCTGGAAAATTCCGATGCCATCGGCTTCAGCTCGTCGAAATACACCTAGTATAGAAGTTTGAAGCAGCTGTGAACTGTTGCGGGTGAGTTATATCCAAGTTTAGCTATTACTATGAAAAATTTTCTGATATGAACGAAGTTATCTCGAGAACCGTTGATCGCACCTGGAAAATTCCGGTGCCATCGGCTTCAGCTCGTCGAAATACACCTAGTATAGAAGTTTGAAGCAGCTGTGAACTGTTGCGGTTGAGTTACAGCCAAGTTTAGCTAATTACTATGAAAAATTTTCTGATATGAACGAAGTTATCTCGAGAACCGTTGATCGCACATCTAAAATTTTGGTTCCATCCGCTTCAGCTCGTCGAAATACCCCCGGAAGGCAATTTTCAAATGGCTGCATTCAGTTGTCGGGGAAATAATTGCAGTCTTATCCGTTTTAGTGAAAATCGTGCGTTTCAGCAGCTGAAAAACACTTTTTTGAAGAAAAATTTTTTGAAATCTTGCATTTTGACGCTGTACGACACCGTCGATGGCTGCATGGCATCATTTTGTAGTACCGCACGCATTTTTTATACCGATCTGACGCTGTTTTTTGATTCAGATCTTTCGCCCTATGGTCGACGTTCTCTGAAGAACCGTTGATCGCACCTGAAAAATTCCTGTTTCATCGGCTTCAGTAGGACGAAATACACCTAGTACGATGTTTAGCAACGGCTGTGAACTGTTGCGGGTGAGTTACAGCCAACTTTATCTTTTACTATGAAAAATTTTCTGATATGAACGAAGTTATCTCGAGAACCGTTGATCGCACCTGGAAAATTCCGATGCCATCGGCTTCAGCTCGTCGAAATACACCTAGTATAGAAGTTTGAAGCAGCTGTGAACTGTTGCGGGTGAGTTATATCCAAGTTTAGCTATTACTATGAAAAATTTTCTGATATGAACGAAGTTATCTCGAGAACCGTTGATCGCACCTGGAAAATTCCGGTGCCATCGGCTTCAGCTCGTCGAAATACACCTAGTATAGAAGTTTGAAGCAGCTGTGAACTGTTGCGGTTGAGTTACAGCCAAGTTTAGCTAATTACTATGAAAAATTTTCTGATATGAACGAAGTTATCTCGAGAACCGTTGATCGCACCTGGAAAATTCCGGTGCCATCGGCTTCAGCTCGTCGAAATACACCTAGTATAGAAGTTTGAAGCAGCTGTGAAATGTTGCGGTTGAGTTACAGCCAAGTTTAGCTAATTACTATGAAAAATTTTCTGATATGAACGAAGTTATCTCGAGAACCGTTGATCGCACATCTAAAATTTTTGTTCCATCCGCTTCAGCTCGTCGAAATACCCCCGGAAGGCAATTTTCAAACGGCTGCATTCAGTTGTCGGGGAAATAATTGCAGTCTTATCCGTTTTAGTGAAAATCGTGCGTTTCAGCAGCTGAAAAACACTTTTTTGAATAAAAATTTTTTGAAATCTTGCATATTGACGCTGTACGACACCGGCGATGGGTGCATGGCATCATTTTGTAGTACCGCACGCATTTTTTATACCGATCTGACGCTGTTTTTTGATTCACATCTTTCGCCCTATGGTCGACGTTCTCTGAAGAACCGTTGATCGCACCGGAAAAATTCCTGTTTCATCGGCTTCAGTAGGACGAAATACACCTAGTACGATGTTTAGCAACGGCTGTAAACTGTTGCGGGTGAGTTACAGCCAACTTTATCTTTTACTATGAAAAATTTTCTGATATGAACGAAGTTATCTCGAGAACCGTTGCTCGCACCTGGAAAATTCCGATGCCATCGGCTTCAGCTCGTCGAAATACACCTAGTATAGAAGTTTGAAGCAGCTGTGAACTGTTGCGGGTGAGTTATATCCAAGTTTAGCTATTACTATGAAAAATTTTCTGATATGAACGAAGTTATCTCGAGAACCGTTGATCGCACCTGGAAAATTCCGGTGCCATCGGCTTCAGCTCGTCGTAATACACCTAGTATAGAAGTTTGAAGAAGCTGTGAACTGTTGCGGTTGAGTTACAGCCAAGTTTAGCTAATTACTATGAAAAATTTTCTGATATGAACGAAGTTATCTCGAGAACCGTTGATCGCACATCTAAAATTTTTGTTCCATCCGCTTCAGCTCGTCGAAATACCCCCGGAAGGCAATTTTCAAATGGCTGCATTCAGTTGTCGGGGAAATAATTGCAGTCTTATCCGTTTTAGTGAAAATCGTGCGTTTCAGCAGCTGAAAAACACTTTTTTGAAGAAAAATTTTTTGAAATCTTGCATTTTGACGCTGTACGACACCGTCGATGGCTGCATGGCATCATTTTGTAGTACCGCACGCATTTTTTATACCGATCTGACGCTGTTTTTTGATTCAGATCTTTCGCCCTATGGTCGACGTTCTCTGAAGAACCGTTGATCGCACCTGAAAAATTCCTGTTTCATCGGCTTCAGTAGGACGAAATACACCTAGTACGATGTTTAGCAACGGCTGTGAACTGTTGCGGGTGAGTTACAGCCAACTTTATCTTTTACTATGAAAAATTTTCTGATATGAACGAAGTTATCTCGAGAACCGTTGATCGCACCTGGAAAATTCCGATGCCATCGGCTTCAGCTCGTCGAAATACATCTAGTATAGAAGTTTGAAGCAGCTGTGAACTGTTGCGGGTGAGTTATATCCAAGTTTAGCTATTACTATGAAAAATTTTCTGATATGAACGAAGTTATCTCGAGAACCGTTGATCGCACCTGGAAAATTCCGGTGCCATCGGCTTCAGCTCGTCGAAATACACCTAGTATAGAAGTTTGAAGCAGCTGTGAACTGTTGCGGTTGAGTTACAGCCAAGTTTAGCTAATTACTATGAAAAATTTTCTGATATGAACGAAGTTATCTCGAGAACCGTTGATCGCACCTGGAAAATTCCGGTGCCATCGGCTTCAGCTCGTCGAAATACACCTAGTATAGAAGTTTGAAGCAGCTGTGAACTGTTGCGGTTGAGTTACAGCCAAGTTTAGCTAATTACTATGAAAAATTTTCGGATATGAACGAAGTTATCTCGAGAACCGTTGATCGCACATCTAAAATTTTTGTTCCATCCGCTTCAGCTCGTCGAAATACCCCCGGAAGGCAATTTTCAAACGGCTGCATTCAGTTGTCGGGGAAATAATTGCAGTCTTATCCGTTTTAGTGAAAATCGTGCGTTTCAGCAGCTGAAAAACACTTTTTTGAAGAAAAATTTTTTGAAATCTTGCATTTTGACGCTGTACGACACCGTCGATGGGTGCATGGCATCATTTTGTAGTACCTCACGCATTTTTTATACCGATCTGACGCTGTTTTTTGATTCAGATCTTTCGCCCTATGGTCGACGTTCTCTGAAGAACCGTTGATCGCACCTGAAAAATTCCTGTTTCATCGGCTTCAGTAGGACGAAATACACCTAGTACGATGTTTAGCAACGGCTGTGAACTGTTGCGGGTGAGTTACAGCCAACTTTATCTTTTACTATGAAAAATTTTCTGATATGAACGAAGTTATCTCGAGAACCGTTGATCGCACCTGGAAAATTCCGGTGCCATCGGCTTCAGCTCGTCGAAATACACCTAGTATAGAAGTTTGAAGCAGCTGTGAACTGTTGCGGTTGAGTTACAGCCAAGTTTAGCTAATTACTATGAAAAATTTTCTGATAAGAACGAAGTTATCTCGAGAACCGTTGATCGCACATCTAAAATTTTTGTTCCATCCGCTTCAGCTCGTCGAAATACCCCCGGAAGGCAATTTTCAAATGGCTGCATTCAGTTGTCGGGGAAATAATGGCAGTCTTATCCGTTTTAGTGAAAATCGTGCGTTTCAGTAGCTGAAAAACACTTTTTTGAAGAAAAATTTTTTGAAATTTTGCATTTTGACGCTGTACGACACCGTCGATGGGCGCATGGCATCATTTTGTAGTACCGCACGCATTTTTTATACCGATCTGACGCTGTTTTTTGATTCACATCTTTCGCCCTATGGTCGACGTTCTCTGAAGAACCGTTGATCGCACCTGAAAAATTCCTGTTTCATCGGCTTCAGTAGGACGAAATACACCTAGTACGATGTTTAGCAACGGCTGTAAACTGTTGCGGGTGAGTTACAGCCAACTTTATCTTTTACTATGAAAAATTTTCTGATATGAACGAAGTTATCTCGAGAACCGTTGATCGCGCTTGGAAAATTCCGGTGCCATCGGCTTCAGCTCGTTGAAATACACCTAGTATAGAAGTTTGAAGCAGCTGTGAACTGTTGCGGCTGAGTTATATCCAAGTTTAGCTATTACTATGAAAAATTTTCTGATATGAACGAAGTTATCTCGAGAACCGTTGATCGCACCTGGAAAATTCCGGTGCCATCGGCTTCAGCTCGTCGAAATACACCTAGTATAGAAGTTTGAAGCAGCTGTGAAATGTTGCGGTTGAGTTACAGCCAAGTTTAGCTAATTACTATGAAAAATTTTCTGATATGAACGAAGTTATCTCGAGAACCGTTGATCGCACATCTAAAATTTTTGTTCCATCCGCTTCAGCTCGTCGAAATACCCCCGGAAGGCAATTTTCAAACGGCTGCATTCAGTTGTCGGGGAAATAATTGCAGTCTTATCCGTTTTAGTGAAAATCGTGCGTTTCAGCAGCTGAAAAACACTTTTTTGAAGAAAAATTTTTTGAAATCTTGCATATTGACGCTGTACGACACCGGCGATGGGTGCATGGCATCATTTTGTAGTACCGCACGCATTTTTTATACCGATCTGACGCTGTTTTTTGATTCACATCTTTCGCCCTATGGTCGACGTTCTCTGAAGAACCGTTGATCGCACCGGAAAAATTCCTGTTTCATCGGCTTCAGTAGGACGAAATACACCTAGTATAGAAGTTTGAAGCAGCTGTGAACTGTTGCGGGTGAGTTATATCCAAGTTTAGCTATTACTATGAAAAATTTTCTGATATGAACGAAGTTATCTCGAGAACCGTTGATCGCACCTGGAAAATTCCGGTGCCATCGGCTTCAGCTCGTCGAAATACACCTAGTATAGAAGTTTGAAGCAGCTGTGAACTGTTGCGGTTGAGTTACAGCCAAGTTTAGCTAATTACTATGAAAAATTTTCTGATATGAACGAAGTTATCTCGAGAACCGTTGATCGCACATCTAAAATTTTTGTTCCATCCGCTTCAGCTCGTCGAAATACCCCCAGAAGGTAATTTTCAAACGGCTGCATTCAGTTGTCGGGGAAATAATTGCAGTCTTATCCGTTTTAGTGAAAATCGTGCGTTTCAGCAGCTGAAAAACACTTTTTTGAAGAAAAATTTTTTGAAATCTTGCATTTTGACGCTGTACGACACCGTCGATGGGTGCATGGCATCATTTTGTAGTACCGCACGCATTTTTTATACCGATCTGACGCTGTTTTTTGATTCACATCTTTCGCCCTATGGTCGACGTTCTCTGAAGAACCGTTGATCGCACCTGAAAAATTCCTGTTTCATCGGCTTCAGTAGGACGAAATACACCTAGTACGATGTTTAGCAACGGCTGTAAACTGTTGCGGGTGAGTTACAGCCAACTTTATCTTTTACTATGAAAAATTTTCTGATATGAACGAAGTTATCTCGAGAACCGTTGATCGCACCTGGAAAATTCCGATGCCATCGGCTTCAGCTCGTCGAAATACATCTAGTATAGAAGTTTGAAGCAGCTGTGAACTGTTGCGGGTGAGTTATATCCAAGTTTAGCTATTACTATGAAAAATTTTCTGATATGAACGAAGTTATCTCGAGAACCGTTGATCGCACCTGGAAAATTCCGGTGCCATCGGCTTCAGCTCGTCGAAATACACCTAGTATAGAAGTTTGAAGCAGCTGTGAACTGTTGCGGTTGAGTTACAGCCAAGTTTAGCTAATTACTATGAAAAATTTTCTGATATGAACGAAGTTATCTCGAGAACCGTTGATCGCACCTGGAAAATTCCGGTGCCATCGGCTTCAGCTCGTCGAAATACACCTAGTATAGAAGTTTGAAGCAGCTGTGAACTGTTGCGGTTGAGTTACAGCCAAGTTTAGCTAATTACTATGAAAAATTTTCGGATATGAACGAAGTTATCTCGAGAACCGTTGATCGCACATCTAAAATTTTTGTTCCATCCGCTTCAGCTCGTCGAAATACCCCCGGAAGGCAATTTTCAAACGGCTGCATTCAGTTGTCGGGGAAATAATTGCAGTCTTATCCGTTTTAGTGAAAATCGTGCGTTTCAGCAGCTGAAAAACACTTTTTTGAAGAAAAATTTTTTGAAATCTTGCATTTTGACGCTGTACGACACCGTCGATGGGTGCATGGCATCATTTTGTAGTACCTCACGCATTTTTTATACCGATCTGACGCTGTTTTTTGATTCAGATCTTTCGCCCTATGGTCGACGTTCTCTGAAGAACCGTTGATCGCACCTGAAAAATTCCTGTTTCATCGGCTTCAGTAGGACGAAATACACCTAGTACGATGTTTAGCAACGGCTGTGAACTGTTGCGGGTGAGTTACAGCCAACTTTATCTTTTACTATGAAAAATTTTCTGATATGAACGAAGTTATCTCGAGAACCGTTGATCGCACCTGGAAAATTCCGGTGCCATCGGCTTCAGCTCGTCGAAATACACCTAGTATAGAAGTTTGAAGCAGCTGTGAACTGTTGCGGTTGAGTTACAGCCAAGTTTAGCTAATTACTATGAAAAATTTTCTGATAAGAACGAAGTTATCTCGAGAACCGTTGATCGCACATCTAAAATTTTTGTTCCATCCGCTTCAGCTCGTCGAAATACCCCCGGAAGGCAATTTTCAAATGGCTGCATTCAGTTGTCGGGGAAATAATGGCAGTCTTATCCGTTTTAGTGAAAATCGTGCGTTTCAGTAGCTGAAAAACACTTTTTTGAAGAAAAATTTTTTGAAATTTTGCATTTTGACGCTGTACGACACCGTCGATGGGCGCATGGCATCATTTTGTAGTACCGCACGCATTTTTTATACCGATCTGACGCTGTTTTTTGATTCACATCTTTCGCCCTATGGTCGACGTTCTCTGAAGAACCGTTGATCGCACCTGAAAAATTCCTGTTTCATCGGCTTCAGTAGGACGAAATACACCTAGTACGATGTTTAGCAACGGCTGTAAACTGTTGCGGGTGAGTTACAGCCAACTTTATCTTTTACTATGAAAAATTTTCTGATATGAACGAAGTTATCTCGAGAACCGTTGATCGCGCTTGGAAAATTCCGGTGCCATCGGCTTCAGCTCGTTGAAATACACCTAGTATAGAAGTTTGAAGCAGCTGTGAACTGTTGCGGCTGAGTTATATCCAAGTTTAGCTATTACTATGAAAAATTTTCTGATATGAACGAAGTTATCTCGAGAACCGTTGATCGCACCTGGAAAATTCCGGTGCCATCGGCTTCAGCTCGTCGAAATACACCTAGTATAGAAGTTTGAAGCAGCTGTGAAATGTTGCGGTTGAGTTACAGCCAAGTTTAGCTAATTACTATGAAAAATTTTCTGATATGAACGAAGTTATCTCGAGAACCGTTGATCGCACATCTAAAATTTTTGTTCCATCCGCTTCAGCTCGTCGAAATACCCCCGGAAGGCAATTTTCAAACGGCTGCATTCAGTTGTCGGGGAAATAATTGCAGTCTTATCCGTTTTAGTGAAAATCGTGCGTTTCAGCAGCTGAAAAACACTTTTTTGAAGAAAAATTTTTTGAAATCTTGCATATTGACGCTGTACGACACCGGCGATGGGTGCATGGCATCATTTTGTAGTACCGCACGCATTTTTTATACCGATCTGACGCTGTTTTTTGATTCACATCTTTCGCCCTATGGTCGACGTTCTCTGAAGAACCGTTGATCGCACCGGAAAAATTCCTGTTTCATCGGCTTCAGTAGGACGAAATACACCTAGTATAGAAGTTTGAAGCAGCTGTGAACTGTTGCGGGTGAGTTATATCCAAGTTTAGCTATTACTATGAAAAATTTTCTGATATGAACGAAGTTATCTCGAGAACCGTTGATCGCACCTGGAAAATTCCGGTGCCATCGGCTTCAGCTCGTCGAAATACACCTAGTATAGAAGTTTGAAGCAGCTGTGAACTGTTGCGGTTGAGTTACAGCCAAGTTTAGCTAATTACTATGAAAAATTTTCTGATATGAACGAAGTTATCTCGAGAACCGTTGATCGCACATCTAAAATTTTTGTTCCATCCGCTTCAGCTCGTCGAAATACCCCCAGAAGGTAATTTTCAAACGGCTGCATTCAGTTGTCGGGGAAATAATTGCAGTCTTATCCGTTTTAGTGAAAATCGTGCGTTTCAGCAGCTGAAAAACACTTTTTTGAAGAAAAATTTTTTGAAATCTTGCATTTTGACGCTGTACGACACCGTCGATGGGTGCATGGCATCATTTTGTAGTACCGCACGCATTTTTTATACCGATCTGACGCTGTTTTTTGATTCACATCTTTCGCCCTATGGTCGACGTTCTCTGAAGAACCGTTGATCGCACCTGAAAAATTCCTGTTTCATCGGCTTCAGTAGGACGAAATACACCTAGTACGATGTTTAGCAACGGCTGTAAACTGTTGCGGGTGAGTTACAGCCAACTTTATCTTTTACTATGAAAAATTTTCTGATATGAACGAAGTTATCTCGAGAACCGTTGATCGCACCTGGAAAATTCCGATGCCATCGGCTTCAGCTCGTCGAAATACACCTAGTATAGAAGTTTGAAGCAGCTGTGAACTGTTGCGGGTGAGTTATATCCAAGTTTAGCTATTACTATGAAAAATTTTCTGATATGAACGAAGTTATATCGAGAACCGTTGATCGCACCTGGAAAATTCCGGTGCCATCGGCTTCAGCTCGTCGAAATACACCTAGTATAGAAGTTTGAAGCAGCTGTGAACTGTTGCGGTTGAGTTACAGCCAAGTTTAGCTAATTACTATGAAAAATTTTCTGATATGAACGAAGTTATCTCGAGAACCGTTGATCGCACATCTAAAATTTTGGTTCCATCCGCTTCAGCTCGTCGAAATACCCCCGGAAGGCAATTTTCAAATGGCTGCATTCAGTTGTCGGGGAAATAATTGCAGTCTTATCCGTTTTAGTGAAAATCGTGCGTTTCAGCAGCTGAAAAACACTTTTTTGAAGAAAAATTTTTTGAAATCTTGCATTTTGACGCTGTACGACACCGTCGATGGCTGCATGGCATCATTTTGTAGTACCGCACGCATTTTTTATACCGATCTGACCTTGTTTTTTGATTCACATCTTTCGCCCTATGGTCGACGTTCTCTGAAGAACCGTTGATCGCACCTGAAAAATTCCTGTTTCATCGGCTTCAGTAGGACGAAATACACCTAGTACGATGTTTAGCAACGGCTGTAAACTGTTGCGGGTGAGTTACAGCCAACTTTATCTTTTACTATGAAAAATTTTCTGATATGAACGAAGTTATCTCGAGAACCGTTGATCGCACCTGGAAAATTCCGATGCCATCGGCTTCAGCTCGTCGAAATACACCTAGTATAGAAGTTTGAAGCAGCTGTGAACTGTTGCGGGTGAGTTATATCCAAGTTTAGCTATTACTATGAAAAATTTTCTGATATGAACGAAGTTATCTCGAGAACCGTTGATCGCACCTGGAAAATTCCGATGCCATCGTCTTCAGCTCGTCGAAATACTCCTAGTATAGAAGTTTGAAGCAGCTGTGAACTGTTGCGGGTGAGTTATATCCAAGTTTAGCTATTACTATGAAAAATTTTCTGATATGAACGAAGTTATCTCGAGAACCGTTGATCGCACCTGGAAAATTCCGGTGCCATCGGCTTCAGCTCGTCGAAATACACCTAGTATAGAAGTTTGAAGCAGCTGTGAACTGTTGCGGTTGAGTTACAGCCAAGTTTAGCTAATTACTATGAAAAATTTTCTGATATGAACGAAGTTATCTCGAGAACCGTTGATGGCACATCTAAAATTTTTGTTCCATCCGCTTCAGCTCGTCGAAATACCCCCGGAAGGCAATTTTCAAACGGCTGCATTCAGTTGTCGGGGAAATAATTGCAGTCTTATCCGTTTTAGTGAAAATCGTGCGTTTCAGCAGCTGAAAAACACTTTTTTGAAGAAAAATTTTTTGAAATCTTGCATTTTGACGCTGTACGACACCGTCGATGGGCGCATGGCATCATTTTGTAGTACCGCACGCATTTTTTATACCGATCTGACGCTGTTTTTTGATTCACATCTTTCGCCCTATGGTCGACGTTCTCTGAAGAACCGTTGATCGCACCTGAAAAATTCCTGTTTCATCGGCTTCAGTAGGACGAAATACACCTAGTACGATGTTTAGCAACGGCTGTAAACTGTTGCCGGTGAGTTACAGCCAACTTTATCTTTTACTATGAAAAATTTTCTGATATGAACGAAGTTATCTCGAGAACCGTTGATCGCACCTGGAAAATTCCGATGCCATCGTCTTCAGCTCGTCGAAATACTCCTAGTATAGAAGTTTGAAGCAGCTGTGAACTGTTGCGGGTGAGTTATATCCAAGTTTAGCTATTACTATGAAAAATTTTCTGATATGAACGAAGTTATCTCGAGAACCGTTGATCGCACCTGGAAAATTCCGGTGCCATCGGCTTCAGCTCGTCGAAATACACCTAGTATAGAAGTTTGAAGCAGCTGTGAACTGTTGCGGTTGAGTTACAGCCAAGTTTAGCTAATTACTATGAAAAATTTTCTGATATGAACGAAGTTATCTCGAGAACCGTTGATCGCACCTGGAAAATTCCGGTGCCATCGGCTTCAGCTCGTCGAAATACACCTAGTATAGAAGTTTGAAGCAGCTGTGAACTGTTGCGGTTGAGTTACAGCCAAGTTTAGCTAATTACTATGAAAAATTTTCTGATATGAACGAAGTTATCTCGAGAACCGTTGATGGCACATCTAAAATTTTTGTTCCATCCGCTTCAGCTCGTCGAAATACCCCCGGAAGGCAATTTTCAAACGGCTGCATTCAGTTGTCGGGGAAATAATTGCAGTCTTATCCGTTTTAGTGAAAATCGTGCGTTTCAGCAGCTGAAAAACACTTTTTTGAAGAAAAATTTTTTGAAATCTTGCATTTTGACGCTGTACGACACCGTCGATGGGTGCATGGCATCATTTTGTAGTACCTCACGCATTTTTTATACCGATCTGACGCTGTTTTTTGATTCAGATCTTTCGCCCTATGGTCGACGTTCTCTGAAGAACCGTTGATCGCACCTGAAAAATTCCTGTTTCATCGGCTTCAGTAGGACGAAATACACCTAGTACGATGTTTAGCAACGGCTGTGAACTGTTGCGGGTGAGTTACAGCCAACTTTATCTTTTACTATGAAAAATTTTCTGATATGAACGAAGTTATCTCGAGAACCGTTGATCGCACCTGGAAAATTCCGGTGCCATCGGCTTCAGCTCGTCGAAATACACCTAGTATAGAAGTTTGAAGCAGCTGTGAACTGTTGCGGTTGAGTTACAGCCAAGTTTAGCTAATTACTATGAAAAATTTTCTGATATGAACGAAGTTATCTCGAGAACCGTTGATCGCACATCTAAAATTTTTGTTCCATCCGCTTCAGCTCGTCGAAATACCCCCGGAAGGCAATTTTCAAATGGCTGCATTCAGTTGTCGGGGAAATAATTGCAGTCTTATCCGTTTTAGTGAAAATCGTGCGTTTCAGCAGCTGAAAAACACTTTTTTGAAGAAAAATTTTTTGAAATCTTGCATTTTGACGCTGTACGACACCGTCGATGGGCGCATGGCATCATTTTGTAGTACCGCACGCATTTTTTATACCGATCTGACGCTGTTTTTTGATTCACATCTTTCGCCCTATGGTCGACGTTCTCTGAAGAACCGTTGATCGCACCTGAAAAATTCCTGTTTCATCGGCTTCAGTAGGACGAAATACACCTAGTACGATGTTTAGCAACGGCTGGAAACTGTTGCGGGTGAGTTACAGCCAACTTTATCTTTTACTATGAAAAATTTTCTGATATGAACGAAGTTATCTCGAGAACCGTTGATCGCACCTGGAAAATTCCGATGCCATCGTCTTCAGCTCGTCGAAATACTCCTAGTATAGAAGTTTGAAGCAGCTGTGAACTGTTGCGGGTCAGTTATATCCAAGTTTAGCTATTACTATGAAAAATTTTCTGATATGAACGAAGTTATCTCGAGAACCGTTGATCGCGCTTGGAGAATTCCGGTGCCATCGGCTTCAGCTCGTTGAAATACACCTAGTATAGAAGTTTGAAGCAGCTGTGAACTGTTGCGGGTGAGTTACAGCCAACTTTATCTTTTACTATGAAAAATTTTCTGATATGAACGAAGTTATCTCGAGAACCGTTGATCGCACATCTAAAATTTTTGTTCCATCCGCTTCAGCTCGTCGAAATACCCCCGGAAGGCAATTTTCAAACGGCTGCATTCAGTTGTCGGGGAAATAATTGCAGTCTTATCCGTTTTAGTGAAAATCGTGCGTTTCAGCAGCTGAAAAACACTTTTTTGAAGAAAAATTTTTTGAAATCTTGCATTTTGACGCTGTACGACACCGTCGATGGGTGCATGGCATCATTTTGTAGTACCTCACGCATTTTTTATACCGATCTGACGCTGTTTTTTGATTCAGATCTTTCGCCCTATGGTCGACGTTCTCTGAAGAACCGTTGATCGCACCTGAAAAATTCCTGTTTCATCGGCTTCAGTAGGACGAAATACACCTAGTACGATGTTTAGCAACGGCTGTGAACTGTTGCGGGTGAGTTACAGCCAACTTTATCTTTTACTATGAAAAATTTTCTGATATGAACGAAGTTATCTCGAGAACCGTTGATCGCACCTGGAAAATTCCGGTGCCATCGGCTTCAGCTCGTCGAAATACACCTAGTATAGAAGTTTGAAGCAGCTGTGAACTGTTGCGGTTGAGTTACAGCCAAGTTTAGCTAATTACTATGAAAAATTTTCTGATATGAACGAAGTTATCTCGAGAACCGTTGATCGCACATCTAAAATTTTTGTTCCATCCGCTTCAGCTCGTCGAAATACCCCCGGAAGGCAATTTTCAAATGGCTGCATTCAGTTGTCGGGGAAATAATGGCAGTCTTATCCGTTTTAGTGAAAATCGTGCGTTTCAGTAGCTGAAAAACACTTTTTTGAAGAAAAATTTTTTGAAATTTTGCATTTTGACGCTGTACGACACCGTCGATGGGCGCATGGCATCATTTTGTAGTACCGCACGCATTTTTTATACCGATCTGACGCTGTTTTTTGATTCACATCTTTCGCCCTATGGTCGACGTTCTCTGAAGAACCGTTGATCGCACCTGAAAAATTCCTGTTTCATCGGCTTCAGTAGGACGAAATACACCTAGTACGATGTTTAGCAACGGCTGTAAACTGTTGCGGGTGAGTTACAGCCAACTTTATCTTTTACTATGAAAAATTTTCTGATATGAACGAAGTTATCTCGAGAACCGTTGATCGCGCTTGGAAAATTCCGGTGCCATCGGCTTCAGCTCGTTGAAATACACCTAGTATAGAAGTTTGAAGCAGCTGTGAACTGTTGCGGGTGAGTTATATCCAAGTTTAGCTATTACTATGAAAAATTTTCTGATATGAACGAAGTTATCTCGAGAACCGTTGATCGCACCTGGAAAATTCCGGTGCCATCGGCTTCAGCTCGTCGAAATACACCTAGTATAGAAGTTTGAAGCAGCTGTGAAATGTTGCGGTTGAGTTACAGCCAAGTTTAGCTAATTACTATGAAAAATTTTCTGATATGAACGAAGTTATCTCGAGAACCGTTGATCGCACATCTAAAATTTTTGTTCCATCCGCTTCAGCTCGTCGAAATACCCCCGGAAGGCAATTTTCAAACGGCTGCATTCAGTTGTCGGGGAAATAATTGCAGTCTTATCCGTTTTAGTGAAAATCGTGCGTTTCAGCAGCTGAAAAACACTTTTTTGAAGAAAAATTTTTTGAAATCTTGCATATTGACGCTGTACGACACCGGCGATGGGTGCATGGCATCATTTTGTAGTACCGCACGCATTTTTTATACCGATCTGACGCTGTTTTTTGATTCAGATCTTTCGCCCTATGGTCGACGTTCTCTGAAGAACCGTTGATCGCACCTGAAAAATTCCTGTTTCATCGGCTTCAGTAGGACGAAATACACCTAGTACGATGTTTAGCAACGGCTGTGAACTGTTGCGGGTGAGTTACAGCCAACTTTATCTTTTACTATGAAAAATTTTCTGATATGAACGAAGTTATCTCGAGAACCGTTGATCGCACCTGGAAAATTCCGGTGCCATCGGCTTCAGCTCGTCGAAATACACCTAGTATAGAAGTTTGAAGCAGCTGTGAACTGTTGCGGTTGAGTTACAGCCAAGTTTAGCTAATTACTATGAAAAATTTTCTGATATGAACGAAGTTATCTCGAGAACCGTTGATCGCACATCTAAAATTTTGGTTCCATCCGCTTCAGCTCGTCGAAATACCCCCGGAAGGCAATTTTCAAATGGCTGCATTCAGTTGTCGGGGAAATAATTGCAGTCTTATCCGTTTTAGTGAAAATCGTGCGTTTCAGCAGCTGAAAAACACTTTTTTGAAGAAAAATTTTTTGAAATCTTGCATTTTGACGCTGTACGACACCGTCGATGGCTGCATGGCATCATTTTGTAGTACCGCACGCATTTTTTATACCGATCTGACCTTGTTTTTTGATTCACATCTTTCGCCCTATGGTCGACGTTCTCTGAAGAACCGTTGATCGCACCTGAAAAATTCCTGTTTCATCGGCTTCAGTAGCACGAAATACACCTAGTACGATGTTTAGCAACGGCTGTAAACTGTTGCGGGTGAGTTACAGCCAACTTTATCTTTTACTATGAAAAATTTTCTGATATGAACGAAGTTATCTCGAGAACCGTTGATCGCACCTGGAAAATTCCGGTGCCATCGGCTTCAGCTCGTCGAAATACACCTAGTATAGAAGTTTGAAGCAGCTGTGAACTGTTGCGGTTGAGTTATATCCAAGTTTAGCTATTACTATGAAAAATTTTCTGATATGAACGAAGTTATCTCGAGAACCGTTGATCGCACCTGGAAAATTCCGGTGCCATCGGCTTCAGCTCGTCGAAATACACCTAGTATAGAAGTTTGAAGCAGCTGTGAACTGTTGCGGTTGAGTTACAGCCAAGTTTAGCTAATTACTATGAAAAATTTTCTGATATGAACGAAGTTATCTCGAGAACCGTTGATCGCACCTGGAAAATTCCGGTGCCATCGGCTTCAGCTCGTCGAAATACACCTAGTATAGAAGTTTGAAGCAGCTGTGAACTGTTGCGGTTGAGTTACAGCCAAGTTTAGCTAATTACTATGAAAAATTTTCGGATATGAACGAAGTTATCTCGAGAACCGTTGATCGCACATCTAAAATTTTTGTTCCATCCGCTTCAGCTCGTCGAAATACCCCCGGAAGGCAATTTTCAAACGGCTGCATTCAGTTGTCGGGGAAATAATTGCAGTCTTATCCGTTTTAGTGAAAATCGTGCGTTTCAGCAGCTGAAAAACACTTTTTTGAAGAAAAATTTTTTGAAATCTTGCATTTTGACGCTGTACGACACCGTCGATGGGTGCATGGCATCATTTTGTAGTACCTCACGCATTTTTTATACCGATCTGACGCTGTTTTTTGATTCAGATCTTTCGCCCTATGGTCGACGTTCTCTGAAGAACCGTTGATCGCACCTGAAAAATTCCTGTTTCATCGGCTTCAGTAGGACGAAATACACCTAGTACGATGTTTAGCAACGGCTGTGAACTGTTGCGGGTGAGTTACAGCCAACTTTATCTTTTACTATGAAAAATTTTCTGATATGAACGAAGTTATCTCGAGAACCGTTGATCGCACCTGGAAAATTCCGGTGCCATCGGCTTCAGCTCGTCGAAATACACCTAGTATAGAAGTTTGAAGCAGCTGTGAACTGTTGCGGTTGAGTTACAGCCAAGTTTAGCTAATTACTATGAAAAATTTTCTGATAAGAACGAAGTTATCTCGAGAACCGTTGATCGCACATCTAAAATTTTTGTTCCATCCGCTTCAGCTCGTCGAAATACCCCCGGAAGGCAATTTTCAAATGGCTGCATTCAGTTGTCGGGGAAATAATGGCAGTCTTATCCGTTTTAGTGAAAATCGTGCGTTTCAGCAGCTGAAAAACACTTTTTTGAAGAAAAATTTTTTGAAATTTTGCATTTTGACGCTGTACGACACCGTCGATGGGCGCATGGCATCATTTTGTAGTACCGCACGCATTTTTTATACCGATCTGACGCTGTTTTTTGATTCACATCTTTCGCCCTATGGTCGACGTTCTCTGAAGAACCGTTGATCGCACCTGAAAAATTCCTGTTTCATCGGCTTCAGTAGGACGAAATACACCTAGTACGATGTTTAGCAACGGCTGTAAACTGTTGCGGGTGAGTTACAGCCAACTTTATCTTTTACTATGAAAAATTTTCTGATATGAACGAAGTTATCTCGAGAACCGTTGATCGCGCTTGGAAAATTCCGGTGCCATCGGCTTCAGCTCGTTGAAATACACCTAGTATAGAAGTTTGAAGCAGCTGTGAACTGTTGCGGGTGAGTTATATCCAAGTTTAGCTATTACTATGAAAAATTTTCTGATATGAACGAAGTTATCTCGAGAACCGTTGATCGCACCTGGAAAATTCCGGTGCCATCGGCTTCAGCTCGTCGAAATACACCTAGTATAGAAGTTTGAAGCAGCTGTGAAATGTTGCGGTTGAGTTACAGCCAAGTTTAGCTAATTACTATGAAAAATTTTCTGATATGAACGAAGTTATCTCGAGAACCGTTGATCGCACATCTAAAATTTTTGTTCCATCCGCTTCAGCTCGTCGAAATACCCCCGGAAGGCAATTTTCAAACGGCTGCATTCAGTTGTCGGGGAAATAATTGCAGTCTTATCCGTTTTAGTGAAAATCGTGCGTTTCAGCAGCTGAAAAACACTTTTTTGAAGAAAAATTTTTTGAAATCTTGCATATTGACGCTGTACGACACCGGCGATGGGTGCATGGCATCATTTTGTAGTACCGCACGCATTTTTTATACCGATCTGACGCTGTTTTTTGATTCACATCTTTCGCCCTATGGTCGACGTTCTCTGAAGAACCGTTGATCGCACCGGAAAAATTCCTGTTTCATCGGCTTCAGTAGGACGAAATACACCTAGTATAGAAGTTTGAAGCAGCTGTGAACTGTTGCGGGTGAGTTATATCCAAGTTTAGCTATTACTATGAAAAATTTTCTGATATGAACGAAGTTATCTCGAGAACCGTTGATCGCACCCGGAAAATTCCGGTGCCATCGGCTTCAGCTCGTCGAAATACACCTAGTATAGAAGTTTGAAGCAGCTGTGAACTGTTGCGGTTGAGTTACAGCCAAGTTTAGCTAATTACTATGAAAAATTTTCTGATATGAACGAAGTTATCTCGAGAACCGTTGATCGCACATCTAAAATTTTTGTTCCATCCGCTTCAGCTCGTCGAAATACCCCCAGAAGGTAATTTTCAAACGGCTGCATTCAGTTGTCGGGGAAATAATTGCAGTCTTATCCGTTTTAGTGAAAATCGTGCGTTTCAGCAGCTGAAAAACACTTTTTTGAAGAAAAATTTTTTGAAATCTTGCATTTTGACGCTGTACGACACCGTCGATGGGTGCATGGCATCATTTTGTAGTACCGCACGCATTTTTTATACCGATCTGACGCTGTTTTTTGATTCACATCTTTCGCCCTATGGTCGACGTTCTCTGAAGAACCGTTGATCGCACCTGAAAAATTCCTGTTTCATCGGCTTCAGTAGGACGAAATACACCTAGTACGATGTTTAGCAACGGCTGTAAACTGTTGCGGGTGAGTTACAGCCAACTTTATCTTTTACTATGAAAAATTTTCTGATATGAACGAAGTTATCTCGAGAACCGTTGATCGCACCTGGAAAATTCCGATGCCATCGGCTTCAGCTCGTCGAAATACACCTAGTATAGAAGTTTGAAGCAGCTGTGAACTGTTGCGGGTGAGTTATATCCAAGTTTAGCTATTACTATGAAAAATTTTCTGATATGAACGAAGTTATCTCGAGAACCGTTGATCGCACCTGGAAAATTCCGGTGCCATCGGCTTCAGCTCGTCGAAATACACCTAGTATAGAAGTTTGAAGCAGCTGTGAACTGTTGCGGTTGAGTTACAGCCAAGTTTAGCTAATTACTATGAAAAATTTTCTGATATGAACGAAGTTATCTCGAGAACCGTTGATCGCACATCTAAAATTTTGGTTCCATCCGCTTCAGCTCGTCGAAATACCCCCGGAAGGCAATTTTCAAATGGCTGCATTCAGTTGTCGGGGAAATAATTGCAGTCTTATCCGTTTTAGTGAAAATCGTGCGTTTCAGCAGCTGAAAAACACTTTTTTGAAGAAAAATTTTTTGAAATCTTGCATTTTGACGCTGTACGACACCGTCGATGGCTGCATGGCATCATTTTGTAGTACCGCACGCATTTTTTATACCGATCTGACCTTGTTTTTTGATTCACATCTTTCGCCCTATGGTCGACGTTCTCTGAAGAACCGTTGATCGCACCTGAAAAATTCCTGTTTCATCGGCTTCAGTAGGACGAAATACACCTAGTACGATGTTTAGCAACGGCTGTAAACTGTTGCGGGTGAGTTACAGCCAACTTTATCTTTTACTATGAAAAATTTTCTGATATGAACGAAGTTATCTCGAGAACCGTTGATCGCACCTGGAAAATTCCGATGCCATCGGCTTCAGCTCGTCGAAATACACCTAGTATAGAAGTTTGAAGCAGCTGTGAACTGTTGCGGGTGAGTTATATCCAAGTTTAGCTATTACTATGAAAAATTTTCTGATATGAACGAAGTTATCTCGAGAACCGTTGATCGCACCTGGAAAATTCCGATGCCATCGGCTTCAGCTCGTCGAAATACACCTAGTATAGAAGTTTGAAGCAGCTGTGAACTGTTGCGGGTGAGTTATATCCAAGTTTAGCTATTACTATGAAAAATTTTCTGATATGAACGAAGTTATCTCGAGAACCGTTGATCGCACCTGGAAAATTCCGATGCCATCGTCTTCAGCTCGTCGAAATACTCCTAGTATAGAAGTTTGAAGCAGCTGTGAACTGTTGCGGGTGAGTTATATCCAAGTTTAGCTATTACTATGAAAAATTTTCTGATATGAACGAAGTTATCTCGAGAACCGTTGATCGCACCTGGAAAATTCCGGTGCCATCGGCTTCAGCTCGTCGAAATACACCTAGTATAGAAGTTTGAAGCAGCTGTGAACTGTTGCGGTTGAGTTACAGCCAAGTTTAGCTAATTACTATGAAAAATTTTCTGATATGAACGAAGTTATCTCGAGAACCGTTGATGGCACATCTAAAATTTTTGTTCCATCCGCTTCAGCTCGTCGAAATACCCCCGGAAGGCAATTTTCAAACGGCTGCATTCAGTTGTCGGGGAAATAATTGCAGTCTTATCCGTTTTAGTGAAAATCGTGCGTTTCAGCAGCTGAAAAACACTTTTTTGAAGAAAAATTTTTTGAAATCTTGCATTTTGACGCTGTACGACACCGTCGATGGGCGCATGGCATCATTTTGTAGTACCGCACGCATTTTTTATACCGATCTGACGCTGTTTTTTGATTCACATCTTTCGCCCTATGGTCGACGTTCTCTGAAGAACCGTTGATCGCACCTGAAAAATTCCTGTTTCATCGGCTTCAGTAGGACGAAATACACCTAGTACGATGTTTAGCAACGGCTGTAAACTGTTGCCGGTGAGTTACAGCCAACTTTATCTTTTACTATGAAAAATTTTCTGATATGAACGAAGTTATCTCGAGAACCGTTGATCGCACCTGGAAAATTCCGATGCCATCGTCTTCAGCTCGTCGAAATACTCCTAGTATAGAAGTTTGAAGCAGCTGTGAACTGTTGCGGGTGAGTTATATCCAAGTTTAGCTATTACTATGAAAAATTTTCTGATATGAACGAAGTTATCTCGAGAACCGTTGATCGCACCTGGAAAATTCCGGTGCCATCGGCTTCAGCTCGTCGAAATACACCTAGTATAGAAGTTTGAAGCAGCTGTGAACTGTTGCGGTTGAGTTACAGCCAAGTTTAGCTAATTACTATGAAAAATTTTCTGATATGAACGAAGTTATCTCGAGAACCGTTGATCGCACCTGGAAAATTCCGGTGCCATCGGCTTCAGCTCGTCGAAATACACCTAGTATAGAAGTTTGAAGCAGCTGTGAACTGTTGCGGTTGAGTTACAGCCAAGTTTAGCTAATTACTATGAAAAATTTTCTGATATGAACGAAGTTATCTCGAGAACCGTTGATGGCACATCTAAAATTTTTGTTCCATCCGCTTCAGCTCGTCGAAATACCCCCGGAAGGCAATTTTCAAACGGCTGCATTCAGTTGTCGGGGAAATAATTGCAGTCTTATCCGTTTTAGTGAAAATCGTGCGTTTCAGCAGCTGAAAAACACTTTTTTGAAGAAAAATTTTTTGAAATCTTGCATTTTGACGCTGTACGACACCGTCGATGGGTGCATGGCATCATTTTGTAGTACCTCACGCATTTTTTATACCGATCTGACGCTGTTTTTTGATTCAGATCTTTCGCCCTATGGTCGACGTTCTCTGAAGAACCGTTGATCGCACCTGAAAAATTCCTGTTTCATCGGCTTCAGTAGGACGAAATACACCTAGTACGATGTTTAGCAACGGCTGTGAACTGTTGCGGGTGAGTTACAGCCAACTTTATCTTTTACTATGAAAAATTTTCTGATATGAACGAAGTTATCTCGAGAACCGTTGATCGCACCTGGAAAATTCCGGTGCCATCGGCTTCAGCTCGTCGAAATACACCTAGTATAGAAGTTTGAAGCAGCTGTGAACTGTTGCGGTTGAGTTACAGCCAAGTTTAGCTAATTACTATGAAAAATTTTCTGATATGAACGAAGTTATCTCGAGAACCGTTGATCGCACATCTAAAATTTTTGTTCCATCCGCTTCAGCTCGTCGAAATACCCCCGGAAGGCAATTTTCAAATGGCTGCATTCAGTTGTCGGGGAAATAATTGCAGTCTTATCCGTTTTAGTGAAAATCGTGCGTTTCAGCAGCTGAAAAACACTTTTTTGAAGAAAAATTTTTTGAAATCTTGCATTTTGACGCTGTACGACACCGTCGATGGGCGCATGGCATCATTTTGTAGTACCGCACGCATTTTTTATACCGATCTGACGCTGTTTTTTGATTCACATCTTTCGCCCTATGGTCGACGTTCTCTGAAGAACCGTTGATCGCACCTGAAAAATTCCTGTTTCATCGGCTTCAGTAGGACGAAATACACCTAGTACGATGTTTAGCAACGGCTGGACACTGTTGCGGGTGAGTTACAGCCAACTTTATCTTTTACTATGAAAAATTTTCTGATATGAACGAAGTTATCTCGAGAACCGTTGATCGCACCTGGAAAATTCCGATGCCATCGTCTTCAGCTCGTCGAAATACTCCTAGTATAGAAGTTTGAAGCAGCTGTGAACTG
Organism: Diachasmimorpha longicaudata; assembly: GCF_034640455.1. Classification (NCBI taxonomy): domain Eukaryota; kingdom Metazoa; phylum Arthropoda; class Insecta; order Hymenoptera; family Braconidae; genus Diachasmimorpha; species Diachasmimorpha longicaudata. The sequence goes on along the minus strand of NW_026973904.1, from coordinate 443,163 downwards.
TTGCGGGTCAGTTATATCCAAGTTTAGCTATTACTATGAAAAATTTTCTGATATGAACGAAGTTATCTCGAGAACCGTTGATCGCGCTTGGAGAATTCCGGTGCCATCGGCTTCAGCTCGTTGAAATACACCTAGTATAGAAGTTTGAAGCAGCTGTGAACTGTTGCGGGTGAGTTACAGCCAACTTTATCTTTTACTATGAAAAATTTTCTGATATGAACGAAGTTATCTCGAGAACCGTTGATCGCACATCTAAAATTTTTGTTCCATCCGCTTCAGCTCGTCGAAATACCCCCGGAAGGCAATTTTCAAACGGCTGCATTCAGTTGTCGGGGAAATAATTGCAGTCTTATCCGTTTTAGTGAAAATCGTGCGTTTCAGCAGCTGAAAAACACTTTTTTGAAGAAAAATTTTTTGAAATCTTGCATTTTGACGCTGTACGACACCGTCGATGGGTGCATGGCATCATTTTGTAGTACCTCACGCATTTTTTATACCGATCTGACGCTGTTTTTTGATTCAGATCTTTCGCCCTATGGTCGACGTTCTCTGAAGAACCGTTGATCGCACCTGAAAAATTCCTGTTTCATCGGCTTCAGTAGGACGAAATACACCTAGTACGATGTTTAGCAACGGCTGTGAACTGTTGCGGGTGAGTTACAGCCAACTTTATCTTTTACTATGAAAAATTTTCTGATATGAACGAAGTTATCTCGAGAACCGTTGATCGCACCTGGAAAATTCCGGTGCCATCGGCTTCAGCTCGTCGAAATACACCTAGTATAGAAGTTTGAAGCAGCTGTGAACTGTTGCGGTTGAGTTACAGCCATGTTTAGCTAATTACTATGAAAAATTTTCTGATATGAACGAAGTTATCTCGAGAACCGTTGATCGCACATCTAAAATTTTGGTTCCATCCGCTTCAGCTCGTCGAAATACCCCCGGAAGGCAATTTTCAAATGGCTGCATTCAGTTGTCGGGGAAATAATTGCAGTCTTATCCGTTTTAGTGAAAATCGTGCGTTTCAGCAGCTGAAAAACACTTTTTTGAAGAAAAATTTTTTGAAATCTTGCATTTTGACGCTGTACGACACCGTCGATGGCTGCATGGCATCATTTTGTAGTACCGCACGCATTTTTTATACCGATCTGACCTTGTTTTTTGATTCACATCTTTCGCCCTATGGTCGACGTTCTCTGAAGAACCGTTGATCGCACCTGAAAAATTCCTGTTTCATCGGCTTCAGTAGGACGAAATACACCTAGTACGATGTTTAGCAACGGCTGTAAACTGTTGCGGGTGAGTTACAGCCAACTTTATCTTTTACTATGAAAAATTTTCTGATATGAACGAAGTTATCTCGAGAACCGTTGATCGCACCTGGAAAATTCCGATGCCATCGGCTTCAGCTCGTCGAAATACACCTAGTATAGAAGTTTGAAGCAGCTGTGAACTGTTGCGGGTGAGTTATATCCAAGTTTAGCTATTACTATGAAAAATTTTCTGATATGAACGAAGTTATCTCGAGAACCGTTGATCGCACCTGGAAAATTCCGGTGCCATCGGCTTCAGCTCGTCGAAATACACCTAGTATAGAAGTTTGAAGCAGCTGTGAACTGTTGCGGTTGAGTTACAGCCAAGTTTAGCTAATTACTATGAAAAATTTTCTGATATGAACGAAGTTATCTCGAGAACCGTTGATCGCACATCTAAAATTTTGGTTCCATCCGCTTCAGCTCGTCGAAATACCCCCGGAAGGCAATTTTCAAATGGCTGCATTCAGTTGTCGGGGAAATAATTGCAGTCTTATCCGTTTTAGTGAAAATCGTGCGTTTCAGCAGCTGAAAAACACTTTTTTGAAGAAAAATTTTTTGAAATCTTGCATTTTGACGCTGTACGACACCGTCGATGGCTGCATGGCATCATTTTGTAGTACCGCACGCATTTTTTATAGCGATCTGACGCTGTTTTTTGATTCAGATCTTTCGCCCTATGGTCGACGTTCTCTGAAGAACCGTTGATCGCACCTGAAAAATTCCTGTTTCATCGGCTTCAGTAGGACGAAATACACCTAGTACGATGTTTAGCAACGGCTGTGAACTGTTGCGGGTGAGTTACAGCCAACTTTATCTTTTACTATGAAAAATTTTCTGATATGAACGAAGTTATCTCGAGAACCGTTGATCGCACCTGGAAAATTCCGATGCCATCGGCTTCAGCTCGTCGAAATACACCTAGTATAGAAGTTTGAAGCAGCTGTGAACTGTTGCGGGTGAGTTATATCCAAGTTTAGCTATTACTATGAAAAATTTTCTGATATGAACGAAGTTATCTCGAGAACCGTTGATCGCACCTGGAAAATTCCGGTGCCATCGGCTTCAGCTCGTCGGAATACACCTAGTATAGAAGTTTGAAGCAGCTGTGAACTGTTGCGGTTGAGTTACAGCCAAGTTTAGCTAATTACTATGAAAAATTTTCTGATATGAACGAAGTTATCTCGAGAACCGTTGATCGCACCTGGAAAATTCCGGTGCCATCGGCTTCAGCTCGTCGAAATACACCTAGTATAGAAGTTTGAAGCAGCTGTGAACTGTTGCGGTTGAGTTACAGCCAAGTTTAGCTAATTACTATGAAAAATTTTCTGATATGAACGAAGTTATCTCGAGAACCGTTGATGGCACATCTAAAATTTTTGTTCCATCCGCTTCAGCTCGTCGAAATACCCCCGGAAGGCAATTTTCAAACGGCTGCATTCAGTTGTCGGGGAAATAATTGCAGTCTTATCCGTTTTAGTGAAAATCGTGCGTTTCAGCAGCTGAAAAACACTTTTTTGAAGAAAAATTTTTTGAAATCTTGCATTTTGACGCTGTACGACACCGTCGATGGGTGCATGGCATCATTTTGTAGTACCTCACGCATTTTTTATACCGATCTGACGCTGTTTTTTGATTCAGATCTTTCGCCCTATGGTCGACGTTCTCTGAAGAACCGTTGATCGCACCTGAAAAATTCCTGTTTCATCGGCTTCAGTAGGACGAAATACACCTAGTACGATGTTTAGCAACGGCTGTGAACTGTTGCGGGTGAGTTACAGCCAACTTTATCTTTTACTATGAAAAATTTTCTGATATGAACGAAGTTATCTCGAGAACCGTTGATCGCACCTGGAAAATTCCGGTGCCATCGGCTTCAGCTCGTCGAAATACACCTAGTATAGAAGTTTGAAGCAGCTGTGAACTGTTGCGGTTGAGTTACAGCCAAGTTTAGCTAATTACTATGAAAAATTTTCTGATATGAACGAAGTTATCTCGAGAACCGTTGATCGCACATCTAAAATTTTTGTTCCATCCGCTTCAGCTCGTCGAAATACCCCCGGAAGGCAATTTTCAAATGGCTGCATTCAGTTGTCGGGGAAATAATTGCAGTCTTATCCGTTTTAGTGAAAATCGTGCGTTTCAGCAGCTGAAAAACACTTTTTTGAAGAAAAATTTTTTGAAATCTTGCATTTTGACGCTGTACGACACCGTCGATGGGCGCATGGCATCATTTTGTAGTACCGCACGCATTTTTTATACCGATCTGACGCTGTTTTTTGATTCACATCTTTCGCCCTATGGTCGACGTTCTCTGAAGAACCGTTGATCGCACCTGAAAAATTCCTGTTTCATCGGCTTCAGTAGGACGAAATACACCTAGTACGATGTTTAGCAACGGCTGGAAACTGTTGCGGGTGAGTTACAGCCAACTTTATCTTTTACTATGAAAAATTTTCTGATATGAACGAAGTTATCTCGAGAACCGTTGATCGCACCTGGAAAATTCCGATGCCATCGTCTTCAGCTCGTCGAAATACTCCTAGTATAGAAGTTTGAAGCAGCTGTGAACTGTTGCGGGTCAGTTATATCCAAGTTTAGCTATTACTATGAAAAATTTTCTGATATGAACGAAGTTATCTCGAGAACCGTTGATCGCGCTTGGAGAATTCCGGTGCCATCGGCTTCAGCTCGTTGAAATACACCTAGTATAGAAGTTTGAAGCAGCTGTGAACTGTTGCGGGTGAGTTACAGCCAACTTTATCTTTTACTATGAAAAATTTTCTGATATGAACGAAGTTATCTCGAGAACCGTTGATCGCACATCTAAAATTTTTGTTCCATCCGCTTCAGCTCGTCGAAATACCCCCGGAAGGCAATTTTCAAACGGCTGCATTCAGTTGTCGGGGAAATAATTGCAGTCTTATCCGTTTTAGTGAAAATCGTGCGTTTCAGCAGCTGAAAAACACTTTTTTGAAGAAAAATTTTTTGAAATCTTGCATTTTGACGCTGTACGACACCGTCGATGGGTGCATGGCATCATTTTGTAGTACCTCACGCATTTTTTATACCGATCTGACGCTGTTTTTTGATTCAGATCTTTCGCCCTATGGTCGACGTTCTCTGAAGAACCGTTGATCGCACCTGAAAAATTCCTGTTTCATCGGCTTCAGTAGGACGAAATACACCTAGTACGATGTTTAGCAACGGCTGTGAACTGTTGCGGGTGAGTTACAGCCAACTTTATCTTTTACTATGAAAAATTTTCTGATATGAACGAAGTTATCTCGAGAACCGTTGATCGCACCTGGAAAATTCCGGTGCCATCGGCTTCAGCTCGTCGAAATACACCTAGTATAGAAGTTTGAAGCAGCTGTGAACTGTTGCGGTTGAGTTACAGCCAAGTTTAGCTAATTACTATGAAAAATTTTCTGATATGAACGAAGTTATCTCGAGAACCGTTGATGGCACATCTAAAATTTTTGTTCCATCCGCTTCAGCTCGTCGAAATACCCCCGGAAGGCAATTTTCAAACGGCTGCATTCAGTTGTCGGGGAAATAATTGCAGTCTTATCCGTTTTAGTGAAAATCGTGCGTTTCAGCAGCTGAAAAACACTTTTTTGAAGAAAAATTTTTTGAAATCTTGCATTTTGACGCTGTACGACACCGTCGATGGGTGCATGGCATCATTTTGTAGTACCTCACGCATTTTTTATACCGATCTGACGCTGTTTTTTGATTCAGATCTTTCGCCCTATGGTCGACGTTCTCTGAAGAACCGTTGATCGCACCTGAAAAATTCCTGTTTCATCGGCTTCAGTAGGACGAAATACACCTAGTACGATGTTTAGCAACGGCTGTGAACTGTTGCGGGTGAGTTACAGCCAACTTTATCTTTTACTATGAAAAATTTTCTGATATGAACGAAGTTATCTCGAGAACCGTTGATCGCACCTGGAAAATTCCGGTGCCATCGGCTTCAGCTCGTCGAAATACACCTAGTATAGAAGTTTGAAGCAGCTGTGAACTGTTGCGGTTGAGTTACAGCCAAGTTTAGCTAATTACTATGAAAAATTTTCTGATATGAACGAAGTTATCTCGAGAACCGTTGATCGCACATCTAAAATTTTGGTTCCATCCGCTTCAGCTCGTCGAAATACCCCCGGAAGGCAATTTTCAAATGGCTGCATTCAGTTGTCGGGGAAATAATTGCAGTCTTATCCGTTTTAGTGAAAATCGTGCGTTTCAGCAGCTGAAAAACACTTTTTTGAAGAAAAATTTTTTGAAATCTTGCATTTTGACGCTGTACGACACCGTCGATGGCTGCATGGCATCATTTTGTAGTACCGCACGCATTTTTTATACCGATCTGACCTTGTTTTTTGATTCACATCTTTCGCCCTATGGTCGACGTTCTCTGAAGAACCGTTGATCGCACCTGAAAAATTCCTGTTTCATCGGCTTCAGTAGGACGAAATACACCTAGTACGATGTTTAGCAACGGCTGTAAACTGTTGCGGGTGAGTTACAGCCAACTTTATCTTTTACTATGAAAAATTTTCTGATATGAACGAAGTTATCTCGAGAACCGTTGATCGCACCTGGAAAATTCCGATGCCATCGGCTTCAGCTCGTCGAAATACACCTAGTATAGAAGTTTGAAGCAGCTGTGAACTGTTGCGGGTGAGTTATATCCAAGTTTAGCTATTACTATGAAAAATTTTCTGATATGAACGAAGTTATCTCGAGAACCGTTGATCGCACCTGGAAAATTCCGGTGCCATCGGCTTCAGCTCGTCGAAATACACCTAGTATAGAAGTTTGAAGCAGCTGTGAACTGTTGCGGTTGAGTTACAGCCAAGTTTAGCTAATTACTATGAAAAATTTTCTGATATGAACGAAGTTATCTCGAGAACCGTTGATCGCACATCTAAAATTTTGGTTCCATCCGCTTCAGCTCGTCGAAATACCCCCGGAAGGCAATTTTCAAATGGCTGCATTCAGTTGTCGGGGAAATAATTGCAGTCTTATCCGTTTTAGTGAAAATCGTGCGTTTCAGCAGCTGAAAAACACTTTTTTGAAGAAAAATTTTTTGAAATCTTGCATTTTGACGCTGTACGACACCGTCGATGGCTGCATGGCATCATTTTGTAGTACCGCACGCATTTTTTATACCGATCTGACGCTGTTTTTTGATTCAGATCTTTCGCCCTATGGTCGACGTTCTCTGAAGAACCGTTGATCGCACCTGAAAAATTCCTGTTTCATCGGCTTCAGTAGGACGAAATACACCTAGTACGATGTTTAGCAACGGCTGTGAACTGTTGCGGGTGAGTTACAGCCAACTTTATCTTTTACTATGAAAAATTTTCTGATATGAACGAAGTTATCTCGAGAACCGTTGATCGCACCTGGAAAATTCCGATGCCATCGGCTTCAGCTCGTCGAAATACACCTAGTATAGAAGTTTGAAGCAGCTGTGAACTGTTGCGGGTGAGTTATATCCAAGTTTAGCTATTACTATGAAAAATTTTCTGATATGAACGAAGTTATCTCGAGAACCGTTGATCGCACCTGGAAAATTCCGGTGCCATCGGCTTCAGCTCGTCGGAATACACCTAGTATAGAAGTTTGAAGCAGCTGTGAACTGTTGCGGTTGAGTTACAGCCAAGTTTAGCTAATTACTATGAAAAATTTTCTGATATGAACGAAGTTATCTCGAGAACCGTTGATGGCACATCTAAAATTTTTGTTCCATCCGCTTCAGCTCGTCGAAATACCCCCGGAAGGCAATTTTCAAACGGCTGCATTCAGTTGTCGGGGAAATAATTGCAGTCTTATCCGTTTTAGTGAAAATCGTGCGTTTCAGCAGCTGAAAAACACTTTTTTGAAGAAAAATTTTTTGAAATCTTGCATTTTGACGCTGTACGACACCGTCGATGGGTGCATGGCATCATTTTGTAGTACCTCACGCATTTTTTATACCGATCTGACGCTGTTTTTTGATTCAGATCTTTCGCCCTATGGTCGACGTTCTCTGAAGAACCGTTGATCGCACCTGAAAAATTCCTGTTTCATCGGCTTCAGTAGGACGAAATACACCTAGTACGATGTTTAGCAACGGCTGTGAACTGTTGCGGGTGAGTTACAGCCAACTTTATCTTTTACTATGAAAAATTTTCTGATATGAACGAAGTTATCTCGAGAACCGTTGATCGCACCTGGAAAATTCCGGTGCCATCGGCTTCAGCTCGTCGAAATACACCTAGTATAGAAGTTTGAAGCAGCTGTGAACTGTTGCGGTTGAGTTACAGCCAAGTTTAGCTAATTACTATGAAAAATTTTCTGATATGAACGAAGTTATCTCGAGAACCGTTGATCGCACATCTAAAATTTTGGTTCCATCCGCTTCAGCTCGTCGAAATACCCCCGGAAGGCAATTTTCAAATGGCTGCATTCAGTTGTCGGGGAAATAATTGCAGTCTTATCCGTTTTAGTGAAAATCGTGCGTTTCAGCAGCTGAAAAACACTTTTTTGAAGAAAAATTTTTTGAAATCTTGCATTTTGACGCTGTACGACACCGTCGATGGCTGCATGGCATCATTTTGTAGTACCGCACGCATTTTTTATACCGATCTGACCTTGTTTTTTGATTCACATCTTTCGCCCTATGGTCGACGTTCTCTGAAGAACCGTTGATCGCACCTGAAAAATTCCTGTTTCATCGGCTTCAGTAGGACGAAATACACCTAGTACGATGTTTAGCAACGGCTGTAAACTGTTGCGGGTGAGTTACAGCCAACTTTATCTTTTACTATGAAAAATTTTCTGATATGAACGAAGTTATCTCGAGAACCGTTGATCGCACCTGGAAAATTCCGATGCCATCGGCTTCAGCTCGTCGAAATACACCTAGTATAGAAGTTTGAAGCAGCTGTGAACTGTTGCGGGTGAGTTATATCCAAGTTTAGCTATTACTATGAAAAATTTTCTGATATGAACGAAGTTATCTCGAGAACCGTTGATCGCACCTGGAAAATTCCGGTGCCATCGGCTTCAGCTCGTCGAAATACACCTAGTATAGAAGTTTGAAGCAGCTGTGAACTGTTGCGGTTGAGTTACAGCCAAGTTTAGCTAATTACTATGAAAAATTTTCTGATATGAACGAAGTTATCTCGAGAACCGTTGATCGCACATCTAAAATTTTGGTTCCATCCGCTTCAGCTCGTCGAAATACCCCCGGAAGGCAATTTTCAAATGGCTGCATTCAGTTGTCGGGGAAATAATTGCAGTCTTATCCGTTTTAGTGAAAATCGTGCGTTTCAGCAGCTGAAAAACACTTTTTTGAAGAAAAATTTTTTGAAATCTTGCATTTTGACGCTGTACGACACCGTCGATGGCTGCATGGCATCATTTTGTAGTACCGCACGCATTTTTTATACCGATCTGACGCTGTTTTTTGATTCAGATCTTTCGCCCTATGGTCGACGTTCTCTGAAGAACCGTTGATCGCACCTGAAAAATTCCTGTTTCATCGGCTTCAGTAGGACGAAATACACCTAGTACGATGTTTAGCAACGGCTGTGAACTGTTGCGGGTGAGTTACAGCCAACTTTATCTTTTACTATGAAAAATTTTCTGATATGAACGAAGTTATCTCGAGAACCGTTGATCGCACCTGGAAAATTCCGATGCCATCGGCTTCAGCTCGTCGAAATACACCTAGTATAGAAGTTTGAAGCAGCTGTGAACTGTTGCGGGTGAGTTATATCCAAGTTTAGCTATTACTATGAAAAATTTTCTGATATGAACGAAGTTATCTCGAGAACCGTTGATCGCACCTGGAAAATTCCGGTGCCATCGGCTTCAGCTCGTCGGAATACACCTAGTATAGAAGTTTGAAGCAGCTGTGAACTGTTGCGGTTGAGTTACAGCCAAGTTTAGCTAATTACTATGAAAAATTTTCTGATATGAACGAAGTTATCTCGAGAACCGTTGATGGCACATCTAAAATTTTTGTTCCATCCGCTTCAGCTCGTCGAAATACCCCCGGAAGGCAATTTTCAAACGGCTGCATTCAGTTGTCGGGGAAATAATTGCAGTCTTATCCGTTTTAGTGAAAATCGTGCGTTTCAGCAGCTGAAAAACACTTTTTTGAAGAAAAATTTTTTGAAATCTTGCATTTTGACGCTGTACGACACCGTCGATGGGTGCATGGCATCATTTTGTAGTACCTCACGCATTTTTTATACCGATCTGACGCTGTTTTTTGATTCAGATCTTTCGCCCTATGGTCGACGTTCTCTGAAGAACCGTTGATCGCACCTGAAAAATTCCTGTTTCATCGGCTTCAGTAGGACGAAATACACCTAGTACGATGTTTAGCAACGGCTGTGAACTGTTGCGGGTGAGTTACAGCCAACTTTATCTTTTACTATGAAAAATTTTCTGATATGAACGAAGTTATCTCGAGAACCGTTGATCGCACCTGGAAAATTCCGATGCCATCGTCTTCAGCTCGTCGAAATACTCCTAGTATAGAAGTTTGAAGCAGCTGTGAACTGTTGCGGGTCAGTTATATCCAAGTTTAGCTATTACTATGAAAAATTTTCTGATATGAACGAAGTTATCTCGAGAACCGTTGATCGCGCTTGGAGAATTCCGGTGCCATCGGCTTCAGCTCGTTGAAATACACCTAGTATAGAAGTTTGAAGCAGCTGTGAACTGTTGCGGGTGAGTTACAGCCAACTTTATCTTTTACTATGAAAAATTTTCTGATATGAACGAAGTTATCTCGAGAACCGTTGATCGCACATCTAAAATTTTTGTTCCATCCGCTTCAGCTCGTCGAAATACCCCCGGAAGGCAATTTTCAAACGGCTGCATTCAGTTGTCGGGGAAATAATTGCAGTCTTATCCGTTTTAGTGAAAATCGTGCGTTTCAGCAGCTGAAAAACACTTTTTTGAAGAAAAATTTTTTGAAATCTTGCATTTTGACGCTGTACGACACCGTCGATGGGTGCATGGCATCATTTTGTAGTACCTCACGCATTTTTTATACCGATCTGACGCTGTTTTTTGATTCAGATCTTTCGCCCTATGGTCGACGTTCTCTGAAGAACCGTTGATCGCACCTGAAAAATTCCTGTTTCATCGGCTTCAGTAGGACGAAATACACCTAGTACGATGTTTAGCAACGGCTGTGAACTGTTGCGGGTGAGTTACAGCCAACTTTATCTTTTACTATGAAAAATTTTCTGATATGAACGAAGTTATCTCGAGAACCGTTGATCGCACCTGGAAAATTCCGGTGCCATCGGCTTCAGCTCGTCGAAATACACCTAGTATAGAAGTTTGAAGCAGCTGTGAACTGTTGCGGTTGAGTTACAGCCAAGTTTAGCTAATTACTATGAAAAATTTTCTGATATGAACGAAGTTATCTCGAGAACCGTTGATCGCACATCTAAAATTTTGGTTCCATCCGCTTCAGCTCGTCGAAATACCCCCGGAAGGCAATTTTCAAATGGCTGCATTCAGTTGTCGGGGAAATAATTGCAGTCTTATCCGTTTTAGTGAAAATCGTGCGTTTCAGCAGCTGAAAAACACTTTTTTGAAGAAAAATTTTTTGAAATCTTGCATTTTGACGCTGTACGACACCGTCGATGGCTGCATGGCATCATTTTGTAGTACCGCACGCATTTTTTATACCGATCTGACCTTGTTTTTTGATTCACATCTTTCGCCCTATGGTCGACGTTCTCTGAAGAACCGTTGATCGCACCTGAAAAATTCCTGTTTCATCGGCTTCAGTAGGACGAAATACACCTAGTACGATGTTTAGCAACGGCTGTAAACTGTTGCGGGTGAGTTACAGCCAACTTTATCTTTTACTATGAAAAATTTTCTGATATGAACGAAGTTATCTCGAGAACCGTTGATCGCACCTGGAAAATTCCGATGCCATCGGCTTCAGCTCGTCGAAATACACCTAGTATAGAAGTTTGAAGCAGCTGTGAACTGTTGCGGGTGAGTTATATCCAAGTTTAGCTATTACTATGAAAAATTTTCTGATATGAACGAAGTTATCTCGAGAACCGTTGATCGCACCTGGAAAATTCCGGTGCCATCGGCTTCAGCTCGTCGAAATACACCTAGTATAGAAGTTTGAAGCAGCTGTGAACTGTTGCGGTTGAGTTACAGCCAAGTTTAGCTAATTACTATGAAAAATTTTCTGATATGAACGAAGTTATCTCGAGAACCGTTGATCGCACATCTAAAATTTTGGTTCCATCCGCTTCAGCTCGTCGAAATACCCCCGGAAGGCAATTTTCAAATGGCTGCATTCAGTTGTCGGGGAAATAATTGCAGTCTTATCCGTTTTAGTGAAAATCGTGCGTTTCAGCAGCTGAAAAACACTTTTTTGAAGAAAAATTTTTTGAAATCTTGCATTTTGACGCTGTACGACACCGTCGATGGCTGCATGGCATCATTTTGTAGTACCGCACGCATTTTTTATACCGATCTGACGCTGTTTTTTGATTCAGATCTTTCGCCCTATGGTCGACGTTCTCTGAAGAACCGTTGATCGCACCTGAAAAATTCCTGTTTCATCGGCTTCAGTAGGACGAAATACACCTAGTACGATGTTTAGCAACGGCTGTGAACTGTTGCGGGTGAGTTACAGCCAACTTTATCTTTTACTATGAAAAATTTTCTGATATGAACGAAGTTATCTCGAGAACCGTTGATCGCACCTGGAAAATTCCGATGCCATCGGCTTCAGCTCGTCGAAATACACCTAGTATAGAAGTTTGAAGCAGCTGTGAACTGTTGCGGGTGAGTTATATCCAAGTTTAGCTATTACTATGAAAAATTTTCTGATATGAACGAAGTTATCTCGAGAACCGTTGATCGCACCTGGAAAATTCCGGTGCCATCGGCTTCAGCTCGTCGGAATACACCTAGTATAGAAGTTTGAAGCAGCTGTGAACTGTTGCGGTTGAGTTACAGCCAAGTTTAGCTAATTACTATGAAAAATTTTCTGATATGAACGAAGTTATCTCGAGAACCGTTGATGGCACATCTAAAATTTTTGTTCCATCCGCTTCAGCTCGTCGAAATACCCCCGGAAGGCAATTTTCAAACGGCTGCATTCAGTTGTCGGGGAAATAATTGCAGTCTTATCCGTTTTAGTGAAAATCGTGCGTTTCAGCAGCTGAAAAACACTTTTTTGAAGAAAAATTTTTTGAAATCTTGCATTTTGACGCTGTACGACACCGTCGATGGGTGCATGGCATCATTTTGTAGTACCTCACGCATTTTTTATACCGATCTGACGCTGTTTTTTGATTCAGATCTTTCGCCCTATGGTCGACGTTCTCTGAAGAACCGTTGATCGCACCTGAAAAATTCCTGTTTCATCGGCTTCAGTAGGACGAAATACACCTAGTACGATGTTTAGCAACGGCTGTGAACTGTTGCGGGTGAGTTACAGCCAACTTTATCTTTTACTATGAAAAATTTTCTGATATGAACGAAGTTATCTCGAGAACCGTTGATCGCACCTGGAAAATTCCGGTGCCATCGGCTTCAGCTCGTCGAAATACACCTAGTATAGAAGTTTGAAGCAGCTGTGAACTGTTGCGGTTGAGTTACAGCCAAGTTTAGCTAATTACTATGAAAAATTTTCTGATATGAACGAAGTTATCTCGAGAACCGTTGATCGCACATCTAAAATTTTTGTTCCATCCGCTTCAGCTCGTCGAAATACCCCCGGAAGGCAATTTTCAAATGGCTGCATTCAGTTGTCGGGGAAATAATTGCAGTCTTATCCGTTTTAGTGAAAATCGTGCGTTTCAGCAGCTGAAAAACACTTTTTTGAAGAAAAATTTTTTGAAATCTTGCATTTTGACGCTGTACGACACCGTCGATGGGCGCATGGCATCATTTTGTAGTACCGCACGCATTTTTTATACCGATCTGACGCTGTTTTTTGATTCACATCTTTCGCCCTATGGTCGACGTTCTCTGAAGAACCGTTGATCGCACCTGAAAAATTCCTGTTTCATCGGCTTCAGTAGGACGAAATACACCTAGTACGATGTTTAGCAACGGCTGTAAACTGTTGCGGGTGAGTTACAGCCAACTTTATCTTTTACTATGAAAAATTTTCTGATATGAACGAAGTTATCTCGAGAACCGTTGATCGCACCTGGAAAATTCCGATGCCATCGTCTTCAGCTCGTCGAAATACTCCTAGTATAGAAGTTTGAAGCAGCTGTGAACTGTTGCGGGTCAGTTATATCCAAGTTTAGCTATTACTATGAAAAATTTTCTGATATGAACGAAGTTATCTCGAGAACCGTTGATCGCGCTTGGAGAATTCCGGTGCCATCGGCTTCAGCTCGTTGAAATACACCTAGTATAGAAGTTTGAAGCAGCTGTGAACTGTTGCGGGTGAGTTACAGCCAACTTTATCTTTTACTATGAAAAATTTTCTGATATGAACGAAGTTATCTCGAGAATCGTTGATCGCACATCTAAAATTTTTGTTCCATCCGCTTCAGCTCGTCGAAATACCCCCGGAAGGCAATTTTCAAACGGCTGCATTCAGTTGTCGGGGAAATAATTGCAGTCTTATCCGTTTTAGTGAAAATCGTGCGTTTCAGCAGCTGAAAAACACTTTTTTGAAGAAAAATTTTTTGAAATCTTGCATTTTGACGCTGTACGACACCGTCGATGGGTGCATGGCATCATTTTGTAGTACCTCACGCATTTTTTATACCGATCTGACGCTGTTTTTTGATTCAGATCTTTCGCCCTATGGTCGACGTTCTCTGAAGAACCGTTGATCGCACCTGAAAAATTCCTGTTTCATCGGCTTCAGTAGGACGAAATACACCTAGTACGATGTTTAGCAACGGCTGTGAACTGTTGCGGGTGAGTTACAGCCAACTTTATCTTTTACTATGAAAAATTTTCTGATATGAACGAAGTTATCTCGAGAACCGTTGATCGCACCTGGAAAATTCCGGTGCCATCGGCTTCAGCTCGTCGTAATACACCTAGTATAGAAGTTTGAAGCAGCTGTGAACTGTTGCGGTTGAGTTACAGCCAAGTTTAGCTAATTACTATGAAAAATTTTCTGATATGAACGAAGTTATCTCGAGAACCGTTGATCGCACATCTAAAATTTTTGTTCCATCCGCTTCAGCTCGTCGAAATACCCCCGGAAGGCAATTTTCAAATGGCTGCATTCAGTTGTCGGGGAAATAATTGCAGTCTTATCCGTTTTAGTGAAAATCGTGCGTTTCAGCAGCTGAAAAACACTTTTTTGAAGAAAAATTTTTTGAAATCTTGCATTTTGACGCTGTACGACACCGTCGATGGGCGCATGGCATCATTTTGTAGTACCGCACGCATTTTTTATACCGATCTGACGCTGTTTTTTGATTCACATCTTTCGCCCTATGGTCGACGTTCTCTGAAGAACCGTTGATCGCACCTGAAAAATTCCTGTTTCATCGGCTTCAGTAGGACGAAATACACCTAGTACGATGTTTAGCAACGGCTGTAAACTGTTGCGGGTGAGTTACAGCCAACTTTATCTTTTACTATGAAAAATTTTCTGATATGAACGAAGTTATCTCGAGAACCGTTGATCGCACCTGGAAAATTCCGATGCCATCGTCTTCAGCTCGTCGAAATACTCCTAGTATAGAAGTTTGAAGCAGCTGTGAACTGTTGCGGGTCAGTTATATCCAAGTTTAGCTATTACTATGAAAAATTTTCTGATATGAACGAAGTTATCTCGAGAACCGTTGATCGCGCTTGGAGAATTCCGGTGCCATCGGCTTCAGCTCGTTGAAATACACCTAGTATAGAAGTTTGAAGCAGCTGTGAACTGTTGCGGGTGAGTTACAGCCAACTTTATCTTTTACTATGAAAAATTTTCTGATATGAACGAAGTTATCTCGAGAACCGTTGATCGCACATCTAAAATTTTGGTTCCATCCGCTTCAGCTCGTCGAAATACCCCCGGAAGGCAATTTTCAAATGGCTGCATTCAGTTGTCGGGGAAATAATTGCAGTCTTATCCGTTTTAGTGAAAATCGTGCGTTTCAGCAGCTGAAAAACACTTTTTTGAAGAAAAATTTTTTGAAATCTTGCATTTTGACGCTGTGCGACACCGTCGATGGGTGCATGGCATCATTTTGTAGTACCGCACGCATTTTTTATACCGATCTGACGCTGTTTTTTGATTCACATCTTTCGCCCTATGGTCGACGTTCTCTGAAGAACCGTTGATCGCACCTGAAAAATTCCTGTTTCATCGGCTTCAGTAGGACGAAATACACCTAGTACGATGTTTAGCAACGGCTGTAAACTGTTGCGGGTGAGTTACAGCCAACTTTATCTTTTACTATGAAAAATTTTCTGATATGAACGAAGTTATCTCGAGAACCGTTGATCGCACCTGGAAAATTCCGATGCCATCGGCATCAGCTCGTCGAAATACACCTAGGATAGAAGTTTGAAGCAGCTGTGAACTGGTGCGGGTGAGTTATATCCAAGTTTAGCTATTACTATGAAAAATTTTCTGATATGAACGAAGTTATCTCGAGAACCGTTGATCGCGCTTGGAAAATTCCGGTGCCATCGGCTTCAGCTCGTTGAAATACACCTAGTATAGAAGTTTGAAGCAGCTGTGAACTGTTGCGGGTGAGTTACAGCTAAGTTTAACTAATTACTCTGAAAAATTTTCTGATATGAACGAAGTTATCTCGAGAACCGTTGATCGCACATCTAAAATTTTTGTTCCATCCGCTTCAGCTCGTCGAAATACCCCCGGAAGGCAATTTTCAAACGGCTGTATTCAGTTGTCGGGGAAATAATTGCAGTCTTATCCGTTTTAGTGAAAATCTTGCGTTTCAGCAGCTGAAAAACACTTTTTTGAAGAAAAATTTTTCGAAATCTTGCATTTTGACGCTGTACGACACCGTCGATGGCTGCATGGCATCATTTTGTAGTACCGCACGCATTTTTTATACCGATCTGACGCTGTTTTTTGATTCAGATCTTTCGCCCTATGGTCGACGTTCTCTGAAGAACCGTTGATCGCACCTGAAAAATTCCTGTTTCATCGGCTTCAGTAGGACGAAATACACCTAGTACGATGTTTAGCAACGGCTGTGAACTGTTGCGGGTGAGTTACAGCCAACTTTATCTTTTACTATGAAAAATTTTCTGATATGAACGAAGTTATCTCGAGAACCGTTGATCGCACCTGGAAAATTCCGGTGCCATCGGCTTCAGCTCGTCGAAATACACCTAGTATAGAAGTTTGAAGCAGCTGTGAACTGTTGCGGTTGAGTTACAGCCAAGTTTAGCTAATTACTATGAAAAATTTTCTGATATGAACGAAGTTATCTCGAGAACCGTTGATCGCACATCTAAAATTTTTGTTCCATCCGCTTCAGCTCGTCGAAATACCCCCGGAAGGCAATTTTCAAATGGCTGCATTCAGTTGTCGGGGAAATAATTGCAGTCTTATCCGTTTTAGTGAAAATCGTGCGTTTCAGCAGCTGAAAAACACTTTTTTGAAGAAAAATTTTTTGAAATCTTGCATTTTGACGCTGTACGACACCGTCGATGGGCGCATGGCATCATTTTGTAGTACCGCACGCATTTTTTATACCGATCTGACGCTGTTTTTTGATTCACATCTTTCGCCCTATGGTCGACGTTCTCTGAAGAACCGTTGATCGCACCTGAAAAATTCCTGTTTCATCGGCTTCAGTAGGACGAAATACACCTAGTACGATGTTTAGCAACGGCTGTAAACTGTTGCGGGTGAGTTACAGCCAACTTTATCTTTTACTATGAAAAATTTTCTGATATGAACGAAGTTATCTCGAGAACCGTTGATCGCACCTGGAAAATTCCGATGCCATCGTCTTCAGCTCGTCGAAATACTCCTAGTATAGAAGTTTGAAGCAGCTGTGAACTGTTGCGGGTCAGTTATATCCAAGTTTAGCTATTACTATGAAAAATTTTCTGATATGAACGAAGTTATCTCGAGAACCGTTGATCGCGCTTGGAGAATTCCGGTGCCATCGGCTTCAGCTCGTTGAAATACACCTAGTATAGAAGTTTGAAGCAGCTGTGAACTGTTGCGGGTGAGTTACAGCCAACTTTATCTTTTACTATGAAAAATTTTCTGATATGAACGAAGTTATCTCGAGAATCGTTGATCGCACATCTAAAATTTTTGTTCCATCCGCTTCAGCTCGTCGAAATACCCCCGGAAGGCAATTTTCAAACGGCTGCATTCAGTTGTCGGGGAAATAATTGCAGTCTTATCCGTTTT
Source organism: Diachasmimorpha longicaudata (assembly GCF_034640455.1). NCBI lineage: Eukaryota > Metazoa > Arthropoda > Insecta > Hymenoptera > Braconidae > Diachasmimorpha > Diachasmimorpha longicaudata. The sequence continues at coordinate 425,481 of NW_026973904.1, read as the reverse complement.
AGTGAAAATCGTGCGTTTCAGCAGCTGAAAAACACTTTTTTGAAGAAAAATTTTTTGAAATCTTGCATTTTGACGCTGTACGACACCGTCGATGGGTGCATGGCATCATTTTGTAGTACCTCACGCATTTTTTATACCGATCTGACGCTGTTTTTTGATTCAGATCTTTCGCCCTATGGTCGACGTTCTCTGAAGAACCGTTGATCGCACCTGAAAAATTCCTGTTTCATCGGCTTCAGTAGGACGAAATACACCTAGTACGATGTTTAGCAACGGCTGTGAACTGTTGCGGGTGAGTTACAGCCAACTTTATCTTTTACTATGAAAAATTTTCTGATATGAACGAAGTTATCTCGAGAACCGTTGATCGCACCTGGAAAATTCCGGTGCCATCGGCTTCAGCTCGTCGTAATACACCTAGTATAGAAGTTTGAAGCAGCTGTGAACTGTTGCGGTTGAGTTACAGCCAAGTTTAGCTAATTACTATGAAAAATTTTCTGATATGAACGAAGTTATCTCGAGAACCGTTGATCGCACATCTAAAATTTTTGTTCCATCCGCTTCAGCTCGTCGAAATACCCCCGGAAGGCAATTTTCAAATGGCTGCATTCAGTTGTCGGGGAAATAATTGCAGTCTTATCCGTTTTAGTGAAAATCGTGCGTTTCAGCAGCTGAAAAACACTTTTTTGAAGAAAAATTTTTTGAAATCTTGCATTTTGACGCTGTACGACACCGTCGATGGGCGCATGGCATCATTTTGTAGTACCGCACGCATTTTTTATACCGATCTGACGCTGTTTTTTGATTCACATCTTTCGCCCTATGGTCGACGTTCTCTGAAGAACCGTTGATCGCACCTGAAAAATTCCTGTTTCATCGGCTTCAGTAGGACGAAATACACCTAGTACGATGTTTAGCAACGGCTGTAAACTGTTGCGGGTGAGTTACAGCCAACTTTATCTTTTACTATGAAAAATTTTCTGATATGAACGAAGTTATCTCGAGAACCGTTGATCGCACCTGGAAAATTCCGATGCCATCGTCTTCAGCTCGTCGAAATACTCCTAGTATAGAAGTTTGAAGCAGCTGTGAACTGTTGCGGGTCAGTTATATCCAAGTTTAGCTATTACTATGAAAAATTTTCTGATATGAACGAAGTTATCTCGAGAACCGTTGATCGCGCTTGGAGAATTCCGGTGCCATCGGCTTCAGCTCGTTGAAATACACCTAGTATAGAAGTTTGAAGCAGCTGTGAACTGTTGCGGGTGAGTTACAGCCAACTTTATCTTTTACTATGAAAAATTTTCTGATATGAACGAAGTTATCTCGAGAACCGTTGATCGCACATCTAAAATTTTGGTTCCATCCGCTTCAGCTCGTCGAAATACCCCCGGAAGGCAATTTTCAAATGGCTGCATTCAGTTGTCGGGGAAATAATTGCAGTCTTATCCGTTTTAGTGAAAATCGTGCGTTTCAGCAGCTGAAAAACACTTTTTTGAAGAAAAATTTTTTGAAATCTTGCATTTTGACGCTGTGCGACACCGTCGATGGGTGCATGGCATCATTTTGTAGTACCGCACGCATTTTTTATACCGATCTGACGCTGTTTTTTGATTCACATCTTTCGCCCTATGGTCGACGTTCTCTGAAGAACCGTTGATCGCACCTGAAAAATTCCTGTTTCATCGGCTTCAGTAGGACGAAATACACCTAGTACGATGTTTAGCAACGGCTGTAAACTGTTGCGGGTGAGTTACAGCCAACTTTATCTTTTACTATGAAAAATTTTCTGATATGAACGAAGTTATCTCGAGAACCGTTGATCGCACCTGGAAAATTCCGATGCCATCGGCATCAGCTCGTCGAAATACACCTAGGATAGAAGTTTGAAGCAGCTGTGAACTGGTGCGGGTGAGTTATATCCAAGTTTAGCTATTACTATGAAAAATTTTCTGATATGAACGAAGTTATCTCGAGAACCGTTGATCGCGCTTGGAAAATTCCGGTGCCATCGGCTTCAGCTCGTTGAAATACACCTAGTATAGAAGTTTGAAGCAGCTGTGAACTGTTGCGGGTGAGTTACAGCTAAGTTTAACTAATTACTCTGAAAAATTTTCTGATATGAACGAAGTTATCTCGAGAACCGTTGATCGCACATCTAAAATTTTTGTTCCATCCGCTTCAGCTCGTCGAAATACCCCCGGAAGGCAATTTTCAAACGGCTGTATTCAGTTGTCGGGGAAATAATTGCAGTCTTATCCGTTTTAGTGAAAATCTTGCGTTTCAGCAGCTGAAAAACACTTTTTTGAAGAAAAATTTTTCGAAATCTTGCATTTTGACGCTGTACGACACCGTCGATGGCTGCATGGCATCATTTTGTAGTACCGCACGCATTTTTTATACCGATCTGACGCTGTTTTTTGATTCAGATCTTTCGCCCTATGGTCGACGTTCTCTGAAGAACCGTTGATCGCACCTGAAAAATTCCTGTTTCATCGGCTTCAGTAGGACGAAATACACCTAGTACGATGTTTAGCAACGGCTGTGAACTGTTGCGGGTGAGTTACAGCCAACTTTATCTTTTACTATGAAAAATTTTCTGATATGAACGAAGTTATCTCGAGAACCGTTGATCGCACCTGGAAAATTCCGATGCCATCGGCTTCAGCTCGTCGAAATACACCTAGTATAGAAGTTTGAAGCAGCTGTGAACTGTTGCGGGTGAGTTATATCCAAGTTTAGCTATTACTATGAAAAATTTTCTGATATGAACGAAGTTATCTCGAGAACCGTTGATCGCGCTTGGAAAATTCCGGTGCCATCGGCTTCAGCTCGTCGAAATACACCTAGTATAGAAGTTTGAAGCAGCTGTGAACTGTTGCGGGTGAGTTATATCCAAGTTTAGCTATTACTATGAAAAATTTTCTGATATGAACGAAGTTATCTCGAGAACCGTTGATCGCACATCTAAAATTTTTGTTCCATCCGCTTCAGCTCGTCGAAATACCCCCGGAAGGCAATTTTCAAACGGCTGCATTCAGTTGTCGGGGAAATAATTGCAGTCTTATCCGTTTTAGTGAAAATCGTGCGTATCAGCAGCTGAAAAACACTTTTTTGAAGAAAAATTTTTTGAAATCTTGCATTTTGACGCTGTACGACACCGTCGATGGCTGCATGGCATCATTTTGTAGTACCGCACGCAATTTTTATAGCGATCTGACGCTGTTTTTTGATTCACATATTTCGCCCTATGGTCGACGTTCTCTGAAGAACCGTTGATCGCACCTGAAAAATTCCTGTTTCATCGGCTTCAGTAGGACGAAATACACCTAGTACGATGTTTAGCAACGGCTGTGAACTGTTGCGGGTGAGTTACAGCCAACTTTATCTTTTACTATGAAAAATTTTCTGATATGAACGAAGTTATCTCGAGAACCGTTGATCGCACCTGCAAAATTCCGATGCCATCGGCTTCAGCTCGTCGAAATACACCTAGTATAGAAGTTTGAAGCAGCTGTGAACTGTTGCGGGTGAGTTATATCCAAGTTTAGCTATTACTATGAAAAATTTTCTGATATGAACGAAGTTATCTCGAGAACCGTTGATCGCACATCTAAAATTTTTGTTCCATCCGCTTCAGCTCGTCGAAATACCCCCGGAAGGCAATTTTCAAACGGCTGCATTCAGTTGTCGGGGAAATAATTGCAGTCTTATCCGTTTTAGTGAAAATCGTGCGTATCAGCAGCTGAAAAACACTTTTTTGAAGAAAAATTTTTTGAAATCTTGCATTTTGACGCTGTACGACACCGTCGATGGCTGCATGGCATCATTTTGTAGTACCGCACGCAATTTTTATACCGATCTGACGCTGTTTTTTGATTCACATCTTTCGCCCTATGGTCGACGTTCTCTGAAGAACCGTTGATCGCACCTGAAAAATTCCTGTTTCATCGGCTTCAGTAGGACGAAATACACCTAGTACGATGTTTAGCAACGGCTGTAAACTGTTGCGGGTGAGTTACAGCCAACTTTATCTTTTACTATGAAAAATTTTCTGATATGAACGAAGTTATCTCGAGAACCGTTGATCGCGCTTGGAAAATTCCGGTGCCATCGGCTTCAGCTCGTTGAAATACACCTAGTATAGAAGTTTGAAGCAGCTGTGAACTGTTGCGGGTGAGTTACAGCCAAGTTTAACTAATTACTATGAAAAATTTTCTGATATGAACGAAGTTATCTCGAGAACCGTTGATCGCACCTGGAAAATTCCGATGCCATCGGCTTCAGCTCGTCGAAATACACCTAGTATAGAAGTTTGAAGCAGCTGTGAACTGTTGCGGGTGAGTTATATCCAAGTTTAGCTATTACTATGAAAAATTTTCTGATATGAACGAAGTTATCTCGAGAACCGTTGATCGCACCTGGAAAATTCCGGTGCCATCGGCTTCAGCTCGTCGAAATACACCTAGTATAGAAGTTTGTAGCAGCTGTGAACTGTTGCGGTTGAGTTACAGCCAAGTTTAGCTAATTACTATGAAAAATTTTCTGATATGAACGAAGTTATCTCGAGAACCGTTGATCGCACATCTAAAATTTTTGTTCCATCCGCTTCAGCTCGTCGAAATACCCCCAGAAGGCAATTTTCAAACGGCTGCATTCAGTTGTCGGGGAAATAATTGCAGTCTTATCCGTTTTAGTGAAAATCGTGCGTTTCAGCAGCTGAAAAACACTTTTTTGAAGAAAAATTTTTTGAAATCTTGCATTTTGACGCTGTACGACACCGTCGATGGGTGCATGGCATCATTTTGTAGTACCGCACGCATTTTTTATACCGATCTGACGCTGTTTTTTGATTCACATCTTCCGCCCTATGGTCGACGTTCTCTGAAGAACCGTTGATCGCACCTGAAAAATTCCTGTTTCATCGGCTTCAGTAGGACGAAATACACCTAGTACGATGTTTAGCAACGGCTGTAAACTGTTGCGGGTGAGTTACAGCCAACTTTATCTTTTACTATGAAAAATTTTCTGATATGAACGAAGTTATCTCGAGAACCGTTGATCGCACCTGGAAAATTCCGATGCCATCGGCTTCAGCTCGTCGAAATACACCTAGTATAGAAGTTTGAAGCAGCTGTGAACTGTTGCGGGTGAGTTATATCCAAGTTTAGCTATTACTATGAAAAATTTTCTGATATGAACGAAGTTATCTCGAGAACCGTTGATCGCACCTGGAAAATTCCGGTGCCATCGGCTTCAGCTCGTCGAAATACACCTAGTATAGAAGTTTGAAGCAGCTATGAACTGTTGCGGTTGAGTTACAGCCAAGTTTAGCTAATTACTATGAAAAATTTTCTGATATGAACGAAGTTATCTCGAGAACTGTTGATCGCACCTGGAAAATTCCGGTGCCATCGGCTTCAGCTCGTCGAAATACACCTAGTATAGAAGTTTGAAGCAGCTGTGAACTGTTGCGGTTGAGTTACAGCCAAGTTTAGCTAATTACTGTGGGTTTTAAGACTTTTTGACAAACGGAACAATAACTTTCAATATTACAAAAGACTCTTAGAAATTAAGACAAAGATTTTCTGTTACGTGAATAAGTTCGTTGTTAACTGTAGAATTTAGCCTATATGTTTATTTTGTGTCTTTTATGGTTTTTCTAGCGATAATAATTTAGCGTGGAATGTTTAGTATTACTGAGTGATGGATTTATGGCTTGCAGGCCTCGTTTTTGGGACTTTTGTGTGAGGTCCAGTGGAGACAGTGTGCGGACCGCTAAACAATGGATGATTTGTTTTAGTGCAGTGAAGAGGGGGAAGTATGGATGAGAATGAGTGAAAATTTGTAAGACTGGACACTCAGTTCGTTTTGGGTTTTCGGAGAGAACACTTATTTTAATCGTGGCATATTTTTACTTTCAATCAACATCTTTATACCAAGTTAATGTTTTATCATAATTATAGTTCTTTTTTGTAATAGACTTTTTCTCATTTATTTCTTGCCCACCTTACCGATCCTACATTTGGGGGCTCAACCGGGATCACTTAGTGGTGCAATTTAAGTGTGAAAAAAGACTCGTGTTGTGCAGCGTAGTGATTATTGTTCAAGCTGAGTGGACTTAGTGTTGATCGTGTTTGCAATTTGAATAGTGTGCAAAACGATAGAAGATGTCGGGCTCAGGGGATGATGTCACAGCGACGCTGGCAAACTTGGATGTGGAGGATCTCAGAGCAAAATTGCAAGTGCTGGGGCTTCCAACAGAAGGAACCAAGACAGAATTAATTCTGCGATGGAAGAGAGCAAGGAAAGGCAAAAATATTGCAAAAGGCTCAACAAGAGCAAAGATAACCCCTAAAGAAGCTGATGGCGCAGATAAAAAAGTGCCTGATGAAGAAGGAGATGGAACTCAAAACGATCTCGAAGACATGTCGTTGAAAGAATTGCAAGAGAGCTTGCGTCGACGTGGTCAGAAAACCACCGGAAAGAAAGCTGAGTTATTGGAGCGGCTGCGAAAAATAATTTCAGCCGAAAAACTTGAAGATAGTGAAATAGATAGTGAAGAAGATAGTGAAATCGACAGTGAAGACGAATCGAGCGACAGTGACGGTGAGGAACGAACAAGACGTAGACTGAAAATAAAAAAAGGGAAAAACAGAGACGCTAAAAAACTATATTACACCCAGCCTACTGCTTCGTTTCGGGATGTGGAAGATGCCATGGAAACCTTCAGTGGTGATGGCACACAAAATGTACGACGTTGGTTGTTACATTTTGAAGAAATGGCTGAAATGTGCAACTGGACAGAGTCATTAAAAATAATATACGCGAAAAAATTACTTAAAGGAACAGCAAAGTTATACGCGAGTTATGACTGTCATGCCAAATCATGGCGAGAACTGAGGAAAAAGTTAATCAAAACTTTTGAAAAGAAAATTGATAGCATGCAAGTGCATGATCAATTACGCGCAATGAGAAAGAAAAACGAAGAGTCTTTCGAGGCATATGTGTATCGTGCCCTCGAAATAGCCAGCCATGGGGACATCGAGATGAAGGTTGTCATCAAATATGTGATCAGTGGAATTCAAGACGAGGAATTCAACAAAACTATCCTATATGGATCGAGAACTCTATCAGAGCTACGAGACAACTTGGAATTATACGAAATGCAGAAGAAAAATAGCAAAAGTGCATTTAAGAATAAGAAAGACGATAAGTCAAGGAAATTTCCAAAGGATCAGGACGGAGATAAATCGAAGAATTGTAGGACATGTGGGTCAAAATCTCATGGAAAGGACGATTGCCCACATAAGAGTAAAGGACCAAAGTGTTTTAAATGCCAGGAATTTGGTCATATCGCCTTAAAGTGTACTGGTGTTAAAAAAACAGAAACTGTAGAAAAAAAGGACAAGCCAAGAGTTGATGCCTTATCCGCGCTTGATAAAAAGACTTATAAAACTGTGCACATCTTTAATAAAGAAGTAAAAGCCGTTTTAGATTCGGGAAGCGATTTAAATTTAGTGCGTGCCAGTGTATACGTGAAATTAGGTACACCAAAATTAAGTGGAGAAACAATCCCTTTCAACGGTGTTGGCTCAGTTGATCAACGTACTTTGGGCCGATTTAAAGCAGACGTCATTATCGATGGCTTAGAGTTTAGTTTTGATTTTGATGTGGTGCCAGATGGAATTCTGGGCCATGATGTATTAATTGGTGGAGAGCTATCGGATTATGCTGAAGTGTGTGTAAAGAGACGACAAGCGACACTAAAAAAATTGGATTCAGGTGAAAATGTCAAAGTTAAAGGAGAACAATGTGTCGATGACGGATGGAGAGAAATCCTGAATATTACCATTCGTCAAGAACCTACAGATAAAGCTGAAGAATTGGTAAAACATGTGAGTGATTCAGTTTTGAAAAGTGAATTAAAGAATTTAGTTGAAAATTATCAACCGAGAAAAACAAAAGATACTGGTGTTACAATGAAAATTATATTAAAGACGGATGAACCAGTATTCCAGAACCCAAGAAGACTGTCAGCAGTCCAGAAGACGCAAGTTAACAATATAATTGAAGAATGGATTAAAAACGGAATAGTTAGACCGAGTACTTCTGATTTTGCGAGTCCTATAGTATTGGTGGATAAAAAAAATGGACAGAAAAGACTCTGTGTTGATTACAGAGCATTAAATAAAAATATTGTGAGGGATAGAAACCCTTTGCCGTTGATCGAAGATCAACTCGATCGACTCCAAGATGCGAGAATATTCTCGACATTAGATTTAAAAGATGGTTTTTTCCACGTGCCAGTGGAGGAAAAAAGTGTTAAGTATACAGCATTTGTCGTGCCAGACGGACAATATGAATTTTTACGAGTGCCATTCGGTCTGTGCAACTCACCTGCGGTATTCCAACGACACGTAAGAGCTGTATTTAGAAATTTAATTTATGATGGAACTGTATTAGTCTACCTGGATGATTTGATCATTCCAGCTATAAACGAAGAGGAAAATTCTAAGAAATTAAAACTTGTGTTAAGTGTCGCGAGTGAATATGGTTTAATCATTAATTGGGACAAATGTGAACTTTTGACACCCAGAGTTGAATATCTCGGGTATATTGTGGAGGGTGGACAGATACGTCCTTCAGTGAAAAAAACAATGTGTGTTTCTAGATTTCCACCGCCTAAAACGGTAAAACAAGTACAAAGTTTTTTGGGTTTGACGGGTTACTTTCGCAAATTTATCCCTCAATTTGCGATACATGCGAGACCATTGTCTCAGTTATTAAGAGACAATGTGAAGTTTGAGTGGGGGCCGGACCAAGAAGCCTCATTTGAGAAATTGAAAGCTGCATTAGTGAAAACACCTGTGTTGAAACTTTATAGAGTGAATGCTGAGACGGAATTGCATACCGATGCAAGTAAGATCGGACTTGGAGCAGTGTTGCTACAGAAAGATGCAGAAGACGGTAAATTCCATCCGATTTATTATGCAAGCTGGAAAACATCTCCAGCTGAAGAAAAATACACTAGTTATGAGTTAGAAGTTTTAGCTATTGTGAAAGCTTTGGAAAAATTTAGAGTCTATTTATTGGGTATTCATTTTAAGATAGTAACAGACTGTAATGCATTTGTGTGGACGATGAACAAAAAGGATTTAAATCTAAGGATAGGTCATTGGGCAATATTGATTGACCAATTTGATCGGAAGATAGAGCATCGCCCTGGGTCGTCGATGAAGCATGTTGATGCGTTGAGTCGCAACCCTATCGAAATTTTATTAATACAGGAAGGCCGAGACGGACTAATCGAGAAAATTCAAATAGCGCAAAAAAAGGATGAGCAATTAGAAAAAATTATAGAAGCTGTGCGACAGGGAAAGAATTCGGATTTTACCCTTGAAAAAAGAGGAATTTTATATCGTGAAGTTGAGGGTGATGAATTATTAGTTGTTCCCAAGTCAATGCAATTCGATGTAATTAAACAGGCACATGAACAAGGACATTTTGGGTGGAACAAGATAGAATATATTCTAAAACGAGATTTTTGGTTCCCCAATATGAGGGAAAAAATTCAAAGAGTTATAGCTAATTGCGTGAAATGTATTCTTTCGGAGAAAAAATTCGGAAGAAGTGATGGATTCTTGAATCCAATTCCAAAAGGAGTGGTACCATTGGATACGTACCATATAGACCATTTAGGGCCTATGCCCTCAACAAGAAAATCATATAATTATTTGTTCGTAGTGGTAGATGCTTTTACAAAGTTTGTTTGGCTCTACCCTACCAAATCGACCACAGCGGAGGAAGTAATTGATAAATTAAGAAAGCAGGCAGCGATTTTTGGAAATCCGAGGAGGATTATTTCCGATCGTGGTACAGCCTTTACGGCTGGAGTATTCAAAGACTATTGTGCAGAGGAGAAAATTGAGCATGTTTTAATAACAACGGGCATGCCTCGTGCTAACGGGCAGGTTGAGCGAATGAATCGCATTCTGATACCTGTATTATCTAAACTGTCTGAGGAAAATCCCATGGAATGGTGGAAGTATGTGGAAAAAATACAACAATACATGAATGCCACACTTAGCAGGAGTACTAAAAAAACTCCGTTTGAATTGATGATCGGTGCGAAGATGAAGCTTCGTGATGATCAGCAATTGAAGAAATTGCTGGAAGAAGAATTTATTAAAATCTATGAAGATCAACGTGTAGACATCCGCGAAGAAGCTCGAGAAAATATACTTAAAATACAAGAAGAAAACAAGAAGTGTTTTGATCGCAAAAGGAAGGAACCTGTAAAATATGAAGAAGGCGACTTAGTTGCTATACAGCGAACGCAAGGTGGTCCAGGTTTAAAGCTGCATTCAAAGTTCTTTGGGCCTGGTGATCACGAGGGTCCCAATCGAACCAGCACGGCAGCGGATTACATGAAACCTTGGTCAAATATCGTTGACCTGGATATTGAATTTGAAGACGATTATACCTGCAGAGAAGATTATAACGATCGTAAAGTGAAGTGAATGAGTGAAATGGTATCGAGGCGATACCAATGCAGGATGGCAGGTTGTGGGTTTTAAGACTTTTTGACAAACGGAACAATAACTTTCAATATTACAAAAGACTCTTAGAAATTAAGACAAAGATTTTCTGTTACGTGAATAAGTTCGTTGTTAACTGTAGAATTTAGCCTATATGTTTATTTTGTGTCTTTTATGGTTTTTCTAGCGATAATAATTTAGCGTGGAATGTTTAGTATTACTGAGTGATGGATTTATGGCTTGCAGGCCTCGTTTTTGGGACTTTTGTGTGAGGTCCAGTGGAGACAGTGTGCGGACCGCTAAACAATGGATGATTTGTTTTAGTGCAGTGAAGAGGGGGAAGTATGGATGAGAATGAGTGAAAATTTGTAAGACTGGACACTCAGTTCGTTTTGGGTTTTCGGAGAGAACACTTATTTTAATCGTGGCATATTTTTACTTTCAATCAACATCTTTATACCAAGTTAATGTTTTATCATAATTATAGTTCTTTTTTGTAATAGACTTTTTCTCATTTATTTCTTGCCCACCTTACCGATCCTACATTACTATGAAAAATTTTCTGATATGAACGAAGTTATCTCGAGAACCGTTGATCGCACATCTAAAATTTTGGTTCCATCCGCTTCAGCTCGTCGAAATACCCCCGGAAGGCAATTTTCAAATGGCTGCATTCAGTTGTCGGGGAAATAATTGCAGTCTTATCCGTTTTAGTGAAAATCGTGCGTTTCAGCAGCTGAAAAACACTTTTTTGAAGAAAAATTTTTTGAAATCTTGCATTTTGACGCTGTACGACACCGTCGATGGGTGCATGGCATCATTTTGTAGTACCGCACGCATTTTTTATATCGATCTGACGCTGTTTTTTGATTCACATCTTTCGCCCTATGGTCGACGTTCTCTGAAGAACCGTTGATCGCACCTGAAAAATTCCTGTTTCATCGGCTTCAGTAGGACGAAATACACCTAGTACGATGTTTAGCAACGGCTGTAAACTGTTGCGGGTGAGTTACAGCCAACTTTATCTTTTACTATGAAAAATTTTCTGATATGAACGAAGTTATCTCGAGAACCGTTGATCGCGCTTGGAAAATTCCGGTGCCATCGGCTTCAGCTCGTTGAAATACACCTAGTATAGAAGTTTGAAGCAGCTGTGAACTGTTGCGGGTGAGTTACAGCCAAGTTTAACTAATTACTATGAAAAATTTTCTGATATGAACGAAGTTATCTCGAGAACCGTTGATCGCACCTGGAAAATTCCGGTGCCATCGGCTTCAACTCGTCGAAATACACCTAGTATAGAAGTTTGAAGCAGCTGTGAACTGTTGCGGTTGAGTTACAGCCAAGTTTAGCTAATTACTATGAAAAATTTTCTGATATGAACGAAGTTATCTCGAGAACCGTTGATCGCACATCTAAAATTTTTGTTCCATCCGCTTCAGCTCGTCGAAATACCCCCGGAAGGCAATTTTCAAACGGCTGCATTCAGTTGTCGGGGAAATAATTGCAGTCTTATCCGTTTTAGTGAAAATCGTGCGTTTCAGCAGCTGAAAAACACTTTTTTGAAGAAAAATTTTTTGAAATCTTGCATTTTGACGCTGTACGACACCGTCGATGGGTGCATGGCATCATTTTGTAGTACCGCACGCATTTTTTATACCGATCTGACGCTGTTTTTTGATTCACATATTTCGCCCTATGGTCGACGTTCTCTGAAGAACCGTTGATCGCACCTGAAAAATTCCTGTTTCATCGGCTTCCGTAGGACGAAATACACCTAGTACGATGTTTAGCAACGGCTGTGAACTGTTGCGGGTGAGTTACAGCCAACTTTATCTTTTACTATGAAAAATTTTCTGATATGAACGAAGTTATCTCGAGAACCGTTGATCGCACCTGCAAAATTCCGATGCCATCGGCTTCAGCTCGTCGAAATACACCTAGGATAGAAGTTTGAAGCAGCTGTGAACTGGTGCGGGTGAGTTATATCCAAGTTTAGCTATTACTATGAAAAATTTTCTGATATGAACGAAGTTATCTCGAGAACCGTTGATCGCGCTTGGAAAATTCCGGTGCCATCGGCTTCATCTCGTTGAAATACACCTAGTATAGAAGTTTGAAGCAGCTGTGAACTGTTGCGGGTGAGTTACAGCCAAGTTTAACTAATTACTATGAAAAATTTTCTGATATGAACGAAGTTATCTCGAGAACCGTTGATCGCACATCTAAAATTTTTGTTCCATCCGCTTCAGCTCGTCGAAATACCCCCGGAAGGCAATTTTCAAACGGCTGTATTCAGTTGTCGGGGAAATAATTGCAGTCTTATCCGTTTTAGTGAAAATCGTGCGTTTCAGCAGCTGAAAAACACTTTTTTGAAGAAAAATTTTTTGAAATCTTGCATTTTGACGCTGTACGACACCGTCGATGGCTGCATGGCATCATTTTGTAGTACCGCACGCAATTTTTATACCGATCGGACGCTGTTTTTTGATTCACATCTTTCGCTCTATGGTCGACGTTCTCTGAAGAACCGTTGATCGAACCTGAAAAATTCCTGTTTCATCGGCTTCAGTAGGACGAAATACACCTAGTACGATGTTTAGCAACGGCTGTGAACTGTTGCGGGTGAGTTACAGCCAACTTTATCTTTTACTATGAAAAATTTTCTGATATGAACGAAGTTATCTCGAGAACCGTTGATCGCGCTTGGAAAATTCCGGTGCCATCGGCTTCAGCTCGTTGAAATACACCTAGTATAGAAGTTTGAAGCAGCTGTGAACTGTTGCGGGTGAGTTACAGCCAAGTTTAACTAATTACTATGAAAAATTTTCTGATATGAACGAAGTTATCTCGAGAACCGTTGATCGCACCTGGAAAATTCCGGTGCCATCGGCTTCAACTCGTCGAAATACACCTAGTATAGAAGTTTGAAGCAGCTGTGAACTGTTGCGGTTGAGTTACAGCCAAGTTTAGCTAATTACTATGAAAAATTTTCTGATATGAACGAAGTTATCTCGAGAACCGTTGATCGCACATCTAAAATTTTTGTTCCATCCGCTTCAGCTCGTCGAAATACCCCCGGAAGGCAATTTTCAAACGGCTGCATTCAGTTGTCGGGGAAATAATTGCAGTCTTATCCGTTTTAGTGAAAATCGTGCGTTTCAGCAGCTGAAAAACACTTTTTTGAAGAAAAATTTTTTGAAATCTTGCATTTTGACGCTGTACGACACCGTCGATGGGTGCATGGCATCATTTTGTAGTACCGCACGCATTTTTTATACCGATCTGACGCTGTTTTTTGATTCACATATTTCGCCCTATGGTCGACGTTCTCTGAAGAACCGTTGATCGCACCTGAAAAATTCCTGTTTCATCGGCTTCCGTAGGACGAAATACACCTAGTACGATGTTTAGCAACGGCTGTGAACTGTTGCGGGTGAGTTACAGCCAACTTTATCTTTTACTATGAAAAATTTTCTGATATGAACGAAGTTATCTCGAGAACCGTTGATCGCACCTGCAAAATTCCGATGCCATCGGCTTCAGCTCGTCGAAATACACCTAGGATAGAAGTTTGAAGCAGCTGTGAACTGGTGCGGGTGAGTTATATCCAAGTTTAGCTATTACTATGAAAAATTTTCTGATATGAACGAAGTTATCTCGAGAACCGTTGATCGCGCTTGGAAAATTCCGGTGCCATCGGCTTCATCTCGTTGAAATACACCTAGTATAGAAGTTTGAAGCAGCTGTGAACTGTTGCGGGTGAGTTACAGCCAAGTTTAACTAATTACTATGAAAAATTTTCTGATATGAACGAAGTTATCTCGAGAACCGTTGATCGCACATCTAAAATTTTTGTTCCATCCGCTTCAGCTCGTCGAAATACCCCCGGAAGGCAATTTTCAAACGGCTGTATTCAGTTGTCGGGGAAATAATTGCAGTCTTATCCGTTTTAGTGAAAATCTTGCGTTTCAGCAGCTGAAAAACACTTTTTTGAAGAAAAATTTTTTGAAATCTTGCATTTTGACGCTGTACGACACCGTCGATGGCTGCATGGCATCATTTTGTAGTACCGCACGCATTTTTTATACCGATCTGACGCTGTTTTTTGATTCAGATCTTTCGCCCTATGGTCGACGTTCTCTGAAGAACCGTTGATCGCACCTGAAAAATTCCTGTTTCATCGGCTTCAGTAGGACGAAATACACCTAGTACGATGTTTAGCAACGGCTGTGAACTGTTGCGGGTGAGTTACAGCCAACTTTATCTTTTACTATGAAAAATTTTCTGATATGAACGAAGTTATCTCGAGAACCGTTGATCGCACCTGGAAAATTCCGATGCCATCGGCTTCAGCTCGTCGAAATACACCTAGTATAGAAGTTTGAAGCAGCTGTGAACTGTTGCGGTTGAGTTACAGCCAAGTTTAGCTAATTACTATGAAAAATTTTCTGATATGAACGAAGTTATCTCGAGAACCGTTGATCGCACCTGGAAAATTCCGGTGCCATCGGCTTCAACTCGTCGAAATACACCTAGTATAGAAGTTTGAAGCAGCTGTGAACTGTTGCGGGTGAGTTATATCCAAGTTTAGCTATTACTATGAAAAATTTTCTGATATGAACGAAGTTATCTCGAGAACCGTTGATCGCACATCTAAAATTTTTGTTCCATCCGCTTCAGCTCGTCGAAATACCCCCGGAAGGCAATTTTCAAACGGCTGCATTCAGTTGTCGGGGAAATAATTGCAGTCTTATCCGTTTTAGTGAAAATCGTGCGTTTCAGCAGCTGAAAAACACTTTTTTGAAGAAAAATTTTTTGAAATCTTGCATTTTGACGCTGTACGACACCGTCGATGGCTGCATGGCATCATTTTGTAGTACCGCACGCAATTTTTATACCGATCGGACGCTGTTTTTTGATTCACATCTTTCGCTCTATGGTCGACGTTCTCTGAAGAACCGTTGATCGAACCTGAAAAATTCCTGTTTCATCGGCTTCAGTAGGACGAAATACACCTAGTACGATGTTTAGCAACGGCTGTGAACTGTTGCGGGTGAGTTACAGCCAACTTTATCTTTTACTATGAAAAATTTTCTGATATGAACGAAGTTATCTCGAGAACCGTTGATCGCACCTGCAAAATTCCGATGCCATCGGCTTCAGCTCGTCGAAATACACCTAGTATAGAAGTTTGAAGCAGCTGTGAACTGTTGCGGGTGAGTTATATCCAAGTTTAGCTATTACTATGAAAAATTTTCTGATATGAACGAAGTTATCTCGAGAACCGTTGATCGCGCTTGGAAAATTCCGGTGCCATCGGCTTCAGCTCGTTGAAATACACCTAGTATAGAAGTTTGAAGCAGCTGTGAACTGTTGGGGGTGAGTTACAGCCAAGTTTAACTAATTACTATGAAAAATTTTCTGATATGAACGAAGTTATCTCGAGAACCGTTGATCGCACCTGGAAAATTCCGGTGCCATCGGCTTCAACTCGTCGAAATACACCTAGTATAGAAGTTTGAAGCAGCTGTGAACTGTTGCGGTTGAGTTACAGCCAAGTTTAGCTAATTACTATGAAAAATTTTCTGATATGAACGAAGTTATCTCGAGAACCGTTGATCGCACATCTAAAATTTTGGTTCCATCCGCTTCAGCTCGTCGAAATACCCCCGGAAGGCAATTTTCAAATGGGTGCATTCAGTTGTCGGGGAAATAATTGCAGTCTTATCCGTTTTAGTGAAAATCGTGCGTTTCAGCAGCTGAAAAACACTTTTTTGAAGAAAAATTTTTTGAAATCTTGCATTTTGACGCTGTACGACACCGTCGATGGGTGCATGGCATCATTTTGTAGTACCGCACGCATTTTTTATACCGATCTGACGCTGTTTTTTGATTCACATCTTTCGCCCTATGGTCGACGTTCTCTGAAGAACCGTTGATCGCACCTGAAAAATTCCTGTTTCATCGGCTTCAGTAGGACGAAATACACCTAGTACGATGTTTAGCAACGGCTGTAAACTGTTGCGGGTGAGTTACAGCCAACTTTATCTTTTACTATGAAAAATTTTCTGATATGAACGAAGTTATCTCGAGAACCGTTGATCGCACCTGCAAAATTCCGATGCCATCGGCTTCAGCTCGTCAAAATACACCTAGTATAGAAGTTTGAAGCAGCTGTGAACTGTTGCGGGTGAGTTATATCCAAGTTTAGCTATTACTATGAAAAATTTTCTGATATGAACGAAGTTATCTCGAGAACCGTTGATCGCACCTGGAAAATTCCGATGCCATCGGCTTCAGCTCGTCGAAATACACCTAGTATAGAAGTTTGAAGCAGCTGTGAACTGTTGCGGTTGAGTTACAGCCAAGTTTAGCTAATTACTATGAAAAATTTTCTGATATGAACGAAGTTATCTCGAGAACCGTTGATCGCACCTGGAAAATTCCGGTGCCATCGGCTTCAACTCGTCGAAATACACCTAGTATAGAAGTTTGAAGCAGCTGTGAACTGTTGCGGGTGAGTTATATCCAAGTTTAGCTATTACTATGAAAAATTTTCTGATATGAACGAAGTTATCTCGAGAACCGTTGATCGCACATCTAAAATTTTTGTTCCATCCGCTTCAGCTCGTCGAAATACCCCCGGAAGGCAATTTTCAAACGGCTGCATTCAGTTGTCGGGGAAATAATTGCAGTCTTATCCGTTTTAGTGAAAATCGTGCGTTTCAGCAGCTGAAAAACACTTTTTTGAAGAAAAATTTTTTGAAATCTTGCATTTTGACGCTGTACGACACCGTCGATGGCTGCATGGCATCATTTTGTAGTACCGCACTCAATTTTTATACCGATCTGACGCTGTTTTTTGATTCACATCTTTCGCCCTATGGTCGACGTTCTCTGAAGAACCGTTGATCGAACCTGAAAAATTCCTGTTTCATCGGCTTCAGTAGGACGAAATACACCTAGTACGATGTTTAGCAACGGCTGTGAACTGTTGCGGGTGAGTTACAGCCAACTTTATCTTTTACTATGAAAAATTTTCTGATATGAACGAAGTTATCTCGAGAACCGTTGATCGCACCTGCAAAATTCCGATGCCATCGGCTTCAGCTCGTCGAAATACACCTAGTATAGAAGTTTGAAGCAGCTGTGAACTGTTGCGGGTGAGTTATATCCAAGTTTAGCTATTACTATGAAAAATTTTCTGATATGAACGAAGTTATCTCGAGAACCGTTGATCGCGCTTGGAAAATTCCGGTGCCATCGGCTTCAGCTCGTTGAAATACACCTAGTATAGAAGTTTGAAGCAGCTGTGAACTGTTGGGGGTGAGTTACAGCCAAGTTTAACTAATTACTATGAAAAATTTTCTGATATGAACGAAGTTATCTCGAGAACCGTTGATCGCACATCTAAAATTTTTGTTCCATCCGCTTCAGCTCGTCGAAATACCACCGGAAGGCAATTTTCAAACGGCTGCATTCAGTTGTCGGGGAAATAATTGCAGTCTTATCCGTTTTAGTGAAAATCGTGCGTTTCAGCAGCTGAAAAACACTTTTTTGAAGAAAAATTTTTTGAAATCTTGCATTTTGACGCTGTACGACACCGTCGATGGGTGCATGGCATCATTTTGTAGTACCGCACGCATTTTTTATACCGATCTGACGCTGTTTTTTGATTCACATCTTTCGCCCTATGGTCGACGTTCTCTGAAGAACCGTTGATCGCACCTGAAAAATTCCTGTTTCATCGGCTTCAGTAGGACGAAATACACCTAGTACGATGTTTAGCAACGGCTGTGAACTGTTGCGGGTGAGTTACAGCCAACTTTATCTTTTACTATGAAAAATTTTCTGATATGAACGAAGTTATCTCGAGAACCGTTGATCGCACCTGGAAAATTCGGATGCCATCGGCTTCAGCTCGTCGAAATACACCTAGTATAGAAGTTTGAAGCAGCTGTGAACTGTTGCGGTTGAGTTACAGCCAAGTTTAGCTAATTACTATGAAAAATTTTCTGATATGAACGAAGTTATCTCGAGAACCGTTGATCGCACCTGCAAAATTCCGATGCCATCGGCTTCAGCTCGTCAAAATACACCTAGTATAGAAGTTTGAAGCAGCTGTGAACTGTTGCGGGTGAGTTATATCCAAGTTTAGCTATTACTATGAAAAATTTTCTGATATGAACGAAGTTATCTCGAGAACCGTTGATCGCACCTGGAAAATTCCGATGCCATCGGCTTCAGCTCGTCGAAATACACCTAGTATAGAAGTTTGAAGCAGCTGTGAACTGTTGCGGTTGAGTTACAGCCAAGTTTAGCTAATTACTATGAAAAATTTTCTGATATGAACGAAGTTATCTCGAGAACCGTTGATCGCACCTGGAAAATTCCGGTGCCATCGGCTTCAACTCGTCGAAATACACCTAGTATAGAAGTTTGAAGCAGCTGTGAACTGTTGCGGGTGAGTTATATCCAAGTTTAGCTATTACTATGAAAAATTTTCTGATATGAACGAAGTTATCTCGAGAACCGTTGATCGCACATCTAAAATTTTTGTTCCATCCGCTTCAGCTCGTCGAAATACCCCCGGAAGGCAATTTTCAAACGGCTGCATTCAGTTGTCGGGGAAATAATTGCAGTCTTATCCGTTTTAGTGAAAATCGTGCGTTTCAGCAGCTGAAAAACACTTTTTTGAAGAAAAATTTTTTGAAATCTTGCATTTTGACGCTGTACGACACCGTCGATGGCTGCATGGCATCATTTTGTAGTACCGCACGCAATTTTTATACCGATCTGACGCTGTTTTTTGATTCACATCTTTCGCCCTATGGTCGACGTTCTCTGAAGAACCGTTGATCGAACCTGAAAAATTCCTGTTTCATCGGCTTCAGTAGGACGAAATACACCTAGTACGATGTTTAGCAACGGCTGTGAACTGTTGCGGGTGAGTTACAGCCAACTTTATCTTTTACTATGAAAAATTTTCTGATATGAACGAAGTTATCTCGAGAACCGTTGATCGCACCTGCAAAATTCCGATGCCATCGGCTTCAGCTCGTCGAAATACACCTAGTATAGAAGTTTGAAGCAGCTGTGAACTGTTGCGGGTGAGTTATATCCAAGTTTAGCTATTACTATGAAAAATTTTCTGATATGAACGAAGTTATCTCGAGAACCGTTGATCGCGCTTGGAAAATTCCGGTGCCATCGGCTTCAGCTCGTTGAAATACACCTAGTATAGAAGTTTGAAGCAGCTGTGAACTGTTGGGGGTGAGTTACAGCCAAGTTTAACTAATTACTATGAAAAATTTTCTGATATGAACGAAGTTATCTCGAGAACCGTTGATCGCACATCTAAAATTTTTGTTCCATCCGCTTCAGCTCGTCGAAATACCACCGGAAGGCAATTTTCAAACGGCTGCATTCAGTTGTCGGGGAAATAATTGCAGTCTTATCCGTTTTAGTGAAAATCGTGCGTTTCAGCAGCTGAAAAACACTTTTTTGAAGAAAAATTTTTTGAAATCTTGCATTTTGACGCTGTACGACACCGTCGATGGGTGCATGGCATCATTTTGTAGTACCGCACGCATTTTTTATACCGATCTGACGCTGTTTTTTGATTCACATCTTTCGCCCTATGGTCGACGTTCTCTGAAGAACCGTTGATCGCACCTGAAAAATTCCTGTTTCATCGGCTTCAGTAGGACGAAATACACCTAGTACGATGTTTAGCAACGGCTGTGAACTGTTGCGGGTGAGTTACAGCCAACTTTATCTTTTACTATGAAAAATTTTCTGATATGAACGAAGTTATCTCGAGAACCGTTGATCGCACCTGGAAAATTCGGATGCCATCGGCTTCAGCTCGTCGAAATACACCTAGTATAGAAGTTTGAAGCAGCTGTGAACTGTTGCGGTTGAGTTACAGCCAAGTTTAGCTAATTACTATGAAAAATTTTCTGATATGAACGAAGTTATCTCGAGAACCGTTGATCGCACCTGGAAAATTCCGGTGCCATCGGCTTCAACTCGTCGAAATACACCTAGTATAGAAGTTTGAAGCAGCTGTGAACTGTTGCGGGTGAGTTATATCCAAGTTTAGCTATTACTATGAAAAATTTTCTGATATGAACGAAGTTATCTCGAGAACCGTTGATCGCGCTTGGAAAATTCCGGTGCCATCGGCTTCAGCTCGTTGAAATACACCTAGTATAGAAGTTTGAAGCAGCTGTGAACTGTTGCGGGTGAGTTACAGCCAAGTTTAACTAATTACTATGAAAAATTTTCTGATATGAACGAAGTTATCTCGAGAACCGTTGATCGCACCTGGAAAATTCCGGTGCCATCGGCTTCAACTCGTCGAAATACACCTAGTATAGAAGTTTGAAGCAGCTGTGAACTGTTGCGGTTGAGTTACAGCCAAGTTTAGCTAATTACTATGAAAAATTTTCTGATATGAACGAAGTTATCTCGAGAACCGTTGATCGCACATCTAAAATTTTGGTTCCATCCGCTTCAGCTCGTCGAAATACCCCCGGAAGGCAATTTTCAAATGGGTGCATTCAGTTGTCGGGGAAATAATTGCAGTCTTATCCGTTTTAGTGAAAATCGTGCGTTTCAGCAGCTGAAAAACACTTTTTTGAAGAAAAATTTTTTGAAATCTTGCATTTTGACGCTGTACGACACCGTCGATGGGTGCATGGCATCATTTTGTAGTACCGCACGCATTTTTTATACCGATCTGACGCTGTTTTTTGATTCACATCTTTCGCCCTATGGTCGACGTTCTCTGAAGAACCGTTGATCGCACCTGAAAAATTCCTGTTTCATCGGCTTCAGTAGGACGAAATACACCTAGTACGATGTTTAGCAACGGCTGTAAACTGTTGCGGGTGAGTTACAGCCAACTTTATCTTTTACTATGAAAAATTTTCTGATATGAACGAAGTTATCTCGAGAACCGTTGATCGCACCTGCAAAATTCCGATGCCATCGGCTTCAGCTCGTCAAAATACACCTAGTATAGAAGTTTGAAGCAGCTGTGAACTGTTGCGGGTGAGTTATATCCAAGTTTAGCTATTACTATGAAAAATTTTCTGATATGAACGAAGTTATCTCGAGAACCGTTGATCGCGCTTGGAAAATTCCGGTGCCATCGGCTTCAGCTCGTTGAAATACACCTAGTATAGAAGTTTGAAGCAGCTGTGAACTGTTGCGGGTGAGTTACAGCCAAGTTTAACTAATTACTATGAAAAATTTTCTGATATGAACGAAGTTATCTCGAGAACCGTTGATCGCACATCTAAAATTTTTGTTCCATCCGCTTCAGCTCGTCGAAATACCACCGGAAGGCAATTTTCAAACGGCTGCATTCAGTTGTCGGGGAAATAATTGCAGTCTTATCCGTTTTAGTGAAAATCGTGCGTTTCAGCAGCTGAAAAACACTTTTTTGGAGAAAAATTTTTTGAAATCTTGCATTTTGACGCTGTACGACACCGTCGATGGGTGCATGGCATCATTTTGTAGTACCGCACGCATTTTTTATACCGATCTGACGCTGTTTTTTGATTCACATCTTTCGCCCTATGGTCGACGTTCTCTGAAGAACCGTTGATCGCACCTGAAAAATTCCTGTTTCATCGGCTTCAGTAGGACGAAATACACCTAGTACGATGTTTAGCAACGGCTGTGAACTGTTGCGGGTGAGTTACAGCCAACTTTATCTTTTACTATGAAAAATTTTCTGATATGAACGAAGTTATCTCGAGAACCGTTGATCGCACCTGGAAAATTCGGATGCCATCGGCTTCAGCTCGTCGAAATACACCTAGTATAGAAGTTTGAAGCAGCTGTGAACTGTTGCGGTTGAGTTGCAGCCAAGTTTAGCTAATTACTATGAAAAATTTTCTGATATGAACGAAGTTATCTCGAGAACCGTTGATCGCACCTGGAAAATTCCGGTGCCATCGGCTTCAACTCGTCGAAATACACCTAGTATAGAAGTTTGAAGCAGCTGTGAACTGTTGCGGGTGAGTTATATCCAAGTTTAGCTATTACTATGAAAAATTTTCTGATATGAACGAAGTTATCTCGAGAACCGTTGATCGCGCTTGGAAAATTCCGGTGCCATCGGCTTCAGCTCGTTGAAATACACCTAGTATAGAAGTTTGAAGCAGCTGTGAACTGTTGCGGGTGAGTTACAGCCAAGTTTAACTAATTACTATGAAAAATTTTCTGATATGAACGAAGTTATCTCGAGAACCGTTGATCGCACCTGGAAAATTCCGGTGCCATCGGCTTCAACTCGTCGAAATACACCTAGTATAGAAGTTTGAAGCAGCTGTGAACTGTTGCGGGTGAGTTATATCCAAGTTTAGCTATTACTATGAAAAATTTTCTGATATGAACGAAGTTATCTCGAGAACCGTTGATCGCACATCTAAAATTTTTGTTCCATCCGCTTCAGCTCGTCGAAATACCCCCGGAAGGCAATTTTCAAACGGCTGCATTCAGTTGTCGGGGAAATAATTGCAGTCTTATCCGTTTTAGTGAAAATCGTGCGTTTCAGCAGCTGAAAAACACTTTTTTGAAGAAAAATTTTTTGAAATCTTGCATTTTGACGCTGTACGACACCGTCGATGGCTGCATGGCATCATTTTGTAGTACCGCACGCAATTTTTATACCGATCTGACGCTGTTTTTTGATTCACATCTTTCGCCCTATGGTCGACGTTCTCTGAAGAACCGTTGATCGAACCTGAAAAATTCCTGTTTCATCGGCTTCAGTAGGACGAAATACACCTAGTACGATGTTTAGCAACGGCTGTGAACTGTTGCGGGTGAGTTACAGCCAACTTTATCTTTTACTATGAAAAATTTTCTGATATGAACGAAGTTATCTCGAGAACCGTTGATCGCACCTGCAAAATTCCGATGCCATCGGCTTCAGCTCGTCGAAATACACCTAGTATAGAAGTTTGAAGCAGCTGTGAACTGTTGCGGGTGAGTTATATCCAAGTTTAGCTATTACTATGAAAAATTTTCTGATATGAACGAAGTTATCTCGAGAACCGTTGATCGCGCTTGGAAAATTCCGGTGCCATCGGCTTCAGCTCGTTGAAATACACCTAGTATAGAAGTTTGAAGCAGCTGTGAACTGTTGGGGGTGAGTTACAGCCAAGTTTAACTAATTACTATGAAAAATTTTCTGATATGAACGAAGTTATCTCGAGAACCGTTGATCGCACATCTAAAATTTTTGTTCCATCCGCTTCGGCTCGTCGAAATACCACCGGAAGGCAATTTTCAAACGGCTGCATTCAGTTGTCGGGGAAATAATTGCAGTCTTATCCGTTTTAGTGAAAATCGTGCGTTTCAGCAGCTGAAAAACACTTTTTTGAAGAAAAATTTTTTGAAATCTTGCATTTTGACGCTGTACGACACCGTCGATGGGTGCATGGCATCATTTTGTAGTACCGCACGCATTTTTTATACCGATCTGACGCTGTTTTTTGATTCACATCTTTCGCCCTATGGTCGACGTTCTCTGAAGAACCGTTGATCGCACCTGAAAAATTCCTGTTTCATCGGCTTCAGTAGGACGAAATACACCTAGTACGATGTTTAGCAACGGCTGTGAACTGTTGCGGGTGAGTTACAGCCAACTTTATCTTTTACTATGAAAAATTTTCTGATATGAACGAAGTTATCTCGAGAACCGTTGATCGCACCTGGAAAATTCGGATGCCATCGGCTTCAGCTCGTCGAAATACACCTAGTATAGAAGTTTGAAGCAGCTGTGAACTGTTGCGGTTGAGTTACAGCCAAGTTTAGCTAATTACTATGAAAAATTTTCTGATATGAACGAAGTTATCTCGAGAACCGTTGATCGCACCTGGAAAATTCCGGTGCCATCGGCTTCAACTCGTCGAAATACACCTAGTATAGAAGTTTGAAGCAGCTGTGAACTGTTGCGGGTGAGTTATATCCAAGTTTAGCTATTACTATGAAAAATTTTCTGATATGAACGAAGTTATCTCGAGAACCGTTGATCGCGCTTGGAAAATTCCGGTGCCATCGGCTTCAGCTCGTTGAAATACACCTAGTATAGAAGTTTGAAGCAGCTGTGAACTGTTGCGGGTGAGTTACAGCCAAGTTTAACTAATTACTATGAAAAATTTTCTGATATGAACGAAGTTATCTCGAGAACCGTTGATCGCACCTGGAAAATTCCGGTGCCATCGGCTTCAACTCGTCGAAATACACCTAGTATAGAAGTTTGAAGCAGCTGTGAACTGTTGCGGTTGAGTTACAGCCAAGTTTAGCTAATTACTATGAAAAATTTTCTGATATGAACGAAGTTATCTCGAGAACCGTTGATCGCACATCTAAAATTTTGGTTCCATCCGCTTCAGCTCGTCGAAATACCCCCGGAAGGCAATTTTCAAATGGGTGCATTCAGTTGTCGGGGAAATAATTGCAGTCTTATCCGTTTTAGTGAAAATCGTGCGTTTCAGCAGCTGAAAAACACTTTTTTGAAGAAAAATTTTTTGAAATCTTGCATTTTGACGCTGTACGACACCGTTGATGGGTGCATGGCATCATTTTGTAGTACCGCACGCATTTTTTATACCGATCTGACGCTGTTTTTTGATTCACATCTTTCGCCCTATGGTCGACGTTCTCTGAAGAACCGTTGATCGCACCTGAAAAATTCCTGTTTCATCGGCTTCAGTAGGACGAAATACACCTAGTACGATGTTTAGCAACGGCTGTAAACTGTTGCGGGTGAGTTACAGCCACCTTTATCTTTTACTATGAAAAATTTTCTGATATGAACGAAGTTATCTCGAGAACCGTTGATCGCACCTGCAAAATTCCGATGCCATCGGCTTCAGCTCGTCAAAATACACCTAGTATAGAAGTTTGAAGCAGCTGTGAACTGTTGCGGGTGAGTTATATCCAAGTTTAGCTATTACTATGAAAAATTTTCTGATATGAACGAAGTTATCTCGAGAACCGTTGATCGCGCTTGGAAAATTCCGGTGCCATCGGCTTCAGCTCGTTGAAATACACCTAGTATAGAAGTTTGAAGCAGCTGTGAACTGTTGCGGGTGAGTTACAGCCAAGTTTAACTAATTACTATGAAAAATTTTCTGATATGAACGAAGTTATCTCGAGAACCGTTGATCGCACATCTAAAATTTTTGTTCCATCCGCTTCAGCTCGTCGAAATACCACCGGAAGGCAATTTTCAAACGGCTGCATTCAGTTGTCGGGGAAATAATTGCAGTCTTATCCGTTTTAGTGAAAATCGTGCGTTTCAGCAGCTGAAAAACACTTTTTTGGAGAAAAATTTTTTGAAATCTTGCATTTTGACGCTGTACGACACCGTCGATGGGTGCATGGCATCATTTTGTAGTACCGCACGCATTTTTTATACCGATCTGACGCTGTTTTTTGATTCACATCTTTCGCCCTATGGTCGACGTTCTCTGAAGAACCGTTGATCGCACCTGAAAAATTCCTGTTTCATCGGCTTCAGTAGGACGAAATACACCTAGTACGATGTTTAGCAACGGCTGTGAACTGTTGCGGGTGAGTTACAGCCAACTTTATCTTTTACTATGAAAAATTTTCTGATATGAACGAAGTTATCTCGAGAACCGTTGATCGCACCTGGAAAATTCGGATGCCATCGGCTTCAGCTCGTCGAAATACACCTAGTATAGAAGTTTGAAGCAGCTGTGAACTGTTGCGGTTGAGTTACAGCCAAGTTTAGCTAATTACTATGAAAAATTTTCTGATATGAACGAAGTTATCTCGAGAACCGTTGATCGCACCTGGAAAATTCCGGTGCCATCGGCTTCAACTCGTCGAAATACACCTAGTATAGAAGTTTGAAGCAGCTGTGAACTGTTGCGGGTGAGTTATATCCAAGTTTAGCTATTACTATGAAAAATTTTCTGATATGAACGAAGTTATCTCGAGAACCGTTGATCGCGCTTGGAAAATTCCGGTGCCATCGGCTTCAGCTCGTTGAAATACACCTAGTATAGAAGTTTGAAGCAGCTGTGAACTGTTGCGGGTGAGTTACAGCCAAGTTTAACTAATTACTATGAAAAATTTTCTGATATGAACGAAGTTATCTCGAGAACCGTTGATCGCACCTGGAAAATTCCGGTGCCATCGGCTTCAACTCGTCGAAATACACCTAGTATAGAAGTTTGAAGCAGCTGTGAACTGTTGCGGTTGAGTTACAGCCAAGTTTAGCTAATTACTATGAAAAATTTTCTGATATGAACAAAGTTATCTCGAGAACCGTTGATCGCACATCTAAAATTTTGGTTCCATCCGCTTCAGCTCGTCGAAATACCCCCGGAAGGCAATTTTCAAATGGGTGCATTCAGTTGTCGGGGAAATAATTGCAGTCTTATCCGTTTTAGTGAAAATCGTGCGTTTCAGCAGCTGAAAAACACTTTTTTGAAGAAAAATTTTTTGAAATCTTGCATTTTGACGCTGTACGACACCGTCGATGGGTGCATGGCATCATTTTGTAGTACCGCACGCATTTTTTATACCGATCTGACGCTGTTTTTTGATTCACATCTTTCGCCCTATGGTCGACGTTCTCTGAAGAACCGTTGATCGCACCTGAAAAATTCCTGTTTCATCGGCTTCAGTAGGACGAAATACACCTAGTACGATGTTTAGCAACGGCTGTAAACTGTTGCGGGTGAGTTACAGCCAACTTTATCTTTTACTATGAAAAATTTTCTGATATGAACGAAGTTATCTCGAGAACCGTTGATCGCACCTGGAAAATTCCGATGCCATCGGCTTCAGCTCGTCGAAATACACCTAGGATAGAAGTTTGAAGCAGCTGTGAACTGGTGCGGGTGAGTTATATCCAAGTTTAGCTATTACTATGAAAAATTTTCTGATATGCACGAAGTTATCTCGAGAACCGTTGATCGCGCTTGGAAAATTCCGGTGCCATCGGCTTCAGCTCGTTGAAATACACCTAGTATAGAAGTTTGAAGCAGCTGTGAACTGTTGCGGGTGAGTTACAGCCAAGTTTAACTAATTACTATGAAAAATTTTCTGATATGAACGAAGTTATCTCGAGAACCGTTGATCGCACATCTAAAATTTTTGTTCCATCCGCTTCAGCTCGTCGAAATACCCCCGGAAGGCAATTTTCAAACGGCTGTATTCAGTTGTCGGGGAAATAATTGCAGTCTTATCCGTTTTAGTGAAAATCTTGCGTTTCAGCAGCTGAAAAACACTTTTTTGAAGAAAAATTTTTTGAAATCTTGCATTTTGACGCTGTACGACACCGTCGATGGCTGCATGGCATCATTTTGTAGTACCGCACGCATTTTTTATACCGATCTGACGCTGTTTTTTGATTCAGATCTTTCGCCCTATGGTCGACGTTCTCTGAAGAACCGTTGATCGCACCTGAAAAATTCCTGTTTCATCGGCTTCAGTAGGACGAAATACACCTAGTACGATGTTTAGCAACGGCTGTGAACTGTTGCGGGTGAGTTACAGCCAACTTTATCTTTTACTATGAAAAATTTTCTGATATGAACGAAGTTATCTCGAGAACCGTTGATCGCACCTGGAAAATTCCGATGCCATCGGCTTCAGCTCGTCGAAATACACCTAGTATAGAAGTTTGAAGCAGCTGTGAACTGTTGCGGTTGAGTTACAGCCAAGTTTAGCTAATTACTATGAAAAATTTTCTGATATGAACGAAGTTATCTCGAGAACCGTTGATCGCACCTGGAAAATTCCGGTGCCATCGGCTTCAACTCGTCGAAATACACCTAGTATAGAAGTTTGAAGCAGCTGTGAACTGTTGCGGGTGAGTTATATCCAAGTTTGGCTATTACTATGAAAAATTTTCTGATATGAACGAAGTTATCTCGAGAACCGTTGATCGCACATCTAAAATTTTTGTTCCATCCGCTTCAGCTCGTCGAAATACCCCCGGAAGGCAATTTTCAAACGGCTGCATTCAGTTGTCGGGGAAATAATTGCAGTCTTATCCGTTTTAGTGAAAATCGTGCGTTTCAGCAGCTGAAAAACACTTTTTTGAAGAAAAATTTTTTGAAATCTTGCATTTTGACGCTGTACGACACCGTCGATGGCTGCATGGCATCATTTTGTAGTACCGCACGCAATTTTTATACCGATCTGACGCTGTTTTTTGATTCACATCTTTCGCCCTATGGTCGACGTTCTCTGAAGAACCGTTGATCGAACCTGAAAAATTCCTGTTTCATCGGCTTCAGTAGGACGAAATACACCTAGTACGATGTTTAGCAACGGCTGTGAACTGTTGCGGGTGAGTTACAGCCAACTTTATCTTTTACTATGAAAAATTTTCTGATATGAACGAAGTTATCTCGAGAACCGTTGATCGCACCTGGAAAATTCCGATGCCATCGGCTTCAGCTCGTCGAAATACACCTAGTATAGAAGTTTGAAGCAGCTGTGAACTGTTGCGGGTGAGTTATATCCAAGTTTAGCTATTACTATGAAAAATTTTCTGATATGAACGAAGTTATCTCGAGAACCGTTGATCGCGCTTGGAAAATTCCGGTGCCATCGGCTTCAGATCGTTGAAATACACCTAGTATAGAAGTTTGAAGCAGCTGTGAACTGTTGCGGGTGAGTTACAGCCAACTTTATCTTTTACTATGAAAAATTTTCTGATATGAACGAAGTTATCTCGAGAACCGTTGATCGCACCTGGAAAATTCCGATGCCATCGGCTTCAGCTCGTCGAAATACACCTAGTATAGAAGTTTGAAGCAGCTGTGAACTGTTGCGGTTGAGTTACAGCCAAGTTTAGCTAATTACTATGAAAAATTTTCTGATATGAACGAAGTTATCTCGAGAACCGTTGATCGCACCTGGAAAATTCCGGTTCCATCGGCTTCAGCTCGTCGAAATACACCTAGTATAGAAGTTTGAAGCAGCTGTGAACTGTTGCGGTTGAGTTACAGCCAAGTTTAGCTAATTACTATGAAAAATTTTCTGATATGAACGAAGTTATCTCGAGAACCGTTGATCGCACCTGGAAAATTCCGGTGCCATCGGCTTCAGCTCGTCGAAATACACCTAGTATAGAAGTTTGAAGCAGCTGTGAACTGTTGCGGGTGAGTTATATCCAAGTTTAGCTATTACTATGAAAAATTTTCTGATATGAACGAAGTTATCTCGAGAACCGTTGATCGCACATCTAAAATTTTTGTTCCATCCGCTTCAGCTCGTCGAAATACCCCCGGAAGGCAATTTTCAAACGGCTGCATTCAGTTGTCGGGGAAATAATTGCAGTCTTATCCGTTTTAGTGAAAATCGTGCGTTTCAGCAGCTGAAAAACACTTTTTTGAAGAAAAATTTTTTGAAATCTTGCATTTTGACGCTGTACGACACCGTCGATGGCTGCATGGCATCATTTTGTAGTACCGCACGCATTTTTTATACCGATCTGACGCTGTTTTTTGATTCAGATCTTTCGCCCTATGGTCGACGTTCTCTGAAGAACCGTTGATCGCACCTGAAAAATTCCTGTTTCATCGGCTTCAGTAGGACGAAATACACCTAGTACGATGTTTAGCAACGGCTGTGAACTGTTGCGGGTGAGTTACAGCCAACTTTATCTTTTACTATGAAAAATTTTCTGATATGAACGAAGTTATCTCGAGAACCGTTGATCGCACCTGGAAAATTCCGATGCCATCGGCTTCAGCTCGTCGAAATACACCTAGTATAGAAGTTTGAAGCAGCTGTGAACTGTTGCGGTTGAGTTACAGCCAAGTTTAGCTAATTACTATGAAAAATTTTCTGATATGAACGAAGTTATCTCGAGAACCGTTGATCGCACCTGGAAAATTCCGGTGCCATCGGCTTCAACTCGTCGAAATACACCTAGTATAGAAGTTTGAAGCAGCTGTGAACTGTTGCGGGTGAGTTATATCCAAGTTTAGCTATTACTATGAAAAATTTTCTGATATGAACGAAGTTATCTCGAGAACCGTTGATCGCACATCTAAAATTTTTGTTCCATCCGCTTCAGCTCGTCGAAATACCCCCGGAAGGCAATTTTCAAACGGCTGCATTCAGTTGTCGGGGAAATAATTGCAGTCTTATCCGTTTTAGTGAAAATCGTGCGTTTCAGCAGCTGAAAAACACTTTTTTGAAGAAAAATTTTTTGAAATCTTGCATTTTGACGCTGTACGACACCGTCGATGGCTGCATGGCATCATTTTGTAGTACCGCACGCAATTTTTATACCGATCGGACGCTGTTTTTTGATTCACATCTTTCGCTCTATGGTCGACGTTCTCTGAAGAACCGTTGATCGAACCTGAAAAATTCCTGTTTCATCGGCTTCAGTAGGACGAAATACACCTAGTACGATGTTTAGCAACGGCTGTGAACTGTTGCGGGTGAGTTACAGCCAACTTTATCTTTTACTATGAAAAATTTTCTGATATGAACGAAGTTATCTCGAGAACCGTTGATCGCACCTGCAAAATTCCGATGCCATCGGCTTCAGCTCGTCGAAATACACCTAGTATAGAAGTTTGAAGCAGCTGTGAACTGTTGCGGGTGAGTTATATCCAAGTTTAGCTATTACTATGAAAAATTTTCTGATATGAACGAAGTTATCTCGAGAACCGTTGATCGCGCTTGGAAAATTCCGGTGCCATCGGCTTCAGCTCGTTGAAATACACCTAGTATAGAAGTTTGAAGCAGCTGTGAACTGTTGGGGGTGAGTTACAGCCAAGTTTAACTAATTACTATGAAAAATTTTCTGATATGAACGAAGTTATCTCGAGAACCGTTGATCGCACCTGGAAAATTCCGGTGCCATCGGCTTCAACTCGTCGAAATACACCTAGTATAGAAGTTTGAAGCAGCTGTGAACTGTTGCGGTTGAGTTACAGCCAAGTTTAGCTAATTACTATGAAAAATTTTCTGATATGAACGAAGTTATCTCGAGAACCGTTGATCGCACATCTAAAATTTTGGTTCCATCCGCTTCAGCTCGTCGAAATACCCCCGGAAGGCAATTTTCAAATGGGTGCATTCAGTTGTCGGGGAAATAATTGCAGTCTTATCCGTTTTAGTGAAAATCGTGCGTTTCAGCAGCTGAAAAACACTTTTTTGAAGAAAAATTTTTTGAAATCTTGCATTTTGACGCTGTACGACACCGTCGATGGGTGCATGGCATCATTTTGTAGTACCGCACGCATTTTTTATACCGATCTGACGCTGTTTTTTGATTCACATCTTTCGCCCTATGGTCGACGTTCTCTGAAGAACCGTTGATCGCACCTGAAAAATTCCTGTTTCATCGGCTTCAGTAGGACGAAATACACCTAGTACGATGTTTAGCAACGGCTGTAAACTGTTGCGGGTGAGTTACAGCCAACTTTATCTTTTACTATGAAAAATTTTCTGATATGAACGAAGTTATCTCGAGAACCGTTGATCGCACCTGCAAAATTCCGAT
This sequence comes from Diachasmimorpha longicaudata, assembly GCF_034640455.1. NCBI lineage: Eukaryota > Metazoa > Arthropoda > Insecta > Hymenoptera > Braconidae > Diachasmimorpha > Diachasmimorpha longicaudata. The sequence goes on along the minus strand of NW_026973904.1, from coordinate 393,399 downwards.
GCCATCGGCTTCAGCTCGTCAAAATACACCTAGTATAGAAGTTTGAAGCAGCTGTGAACTGTTGCGGGTGAGTTATATCCAAGTTTAGCTATTACTATGAAAAATTTTCTGATATGAACGAAGTTATCTCGAGAACCGTTGATCGCACCTGGAAAATTCCGATGCCATCGGCTTCAGCTCGTCGAAATACACCTAGTATAGAAGTTTGAAGCAGCTGTGAACTGTTGCGGTTGAGTTACAGCCAAGTTTAGCTAATTACTATGAAAAATTTTCTGATATGAACGAAGTTATCTCGAGAACCGTTGATCGCACCTGGAAAATTCCGGTGCCATCGGCTTCAACTCGTCGAAATACACCTAGTATAGAAGTTTGAAGCAGCTGTGAACTGTTGCGGGTGAGTTATATCCAAGTTTAGCTATTACTATGAAAAATTTTCTGATATGAACGAAGTTATCTCGAGAACCGTTGATCGCACATCTAAAATTTTTGTTCCATCCGCTTCAGCTCGTCGAAATACCCCCGGAAGGCAATTTTCAAACGGCTGCATTCAGTTGTCGGGGAAATAATTGCAGTCTTATCCGTTTTAGTGAAAATCGTGCGTTTCAGCAGCTGAAAAACACTTTTTTGAAGAAAAATTTTTTGAAATCTTGCATTTTGACGCTGTACGACACCGTCGATGGCTGCATGGCATCATTTTGTAGTACCGCACTCAATTTTTATACCGATCTGACGCTGTTTTTTGATTCACATCTTTCGCCCTATGGTCGACGTTCTCTGAAGAACCGTTGATCGAACCTGAAAAATTCCTGTTTCATCGGCTTCAGTAGGACGAAATACACCTAGTACGATGTTTAGCAACGGCTGTGAACTGTTGCGGGTGAGTTACAGCCAACTTTATCTTTTACTATGAAAAATTTTCTGATATGAACGAAGTTATCTCGAGAACCGTTGATCGCACCTGCAAAATTCCGATGCCATCGGCTTCAGCTCGTCGAAATACACCTAGTATAGAAGTTTGAAGCAGCTGTGAACTGTTGCGGGTGAGTTATATCCAAGTTTAGCTATTACTATGAAAAATTTTCTGATATGAACGAAGTTATCTCGAGAACCGTTGATCGCGCTTGGAAAATTCCGGTGCCATCGGCTTCAGCTCGTTGAAATACACCTAGTATAGAAGTTTGAAGCAGCTGTGAACTGTTGGGGGTGAGTTACAGCCAAGTTTAACTAATTACTATGAAAAATTTTCTGATATGAACGAAGTTATCTCGAGAACCGTTGATCGCACCTGGAAAATTCCGGTGCCATCGGCTTCAACTCGTCGAAATACACCTAGTATAGAAGTTTGAAGCAGCTGTGAACTGTTGCGGTTGAGTTACAGCCAAGTTTAGCTAATTACTATGAAAAATTTTCTGATATGAACGAAGTTATCTCGAGAACCGTTGATCGCACATCTAAAATTTTGGTTCCATCCGCTTCAGCTCGTCGAAATACCCCCGGAAGGCAATTTTCAAATGGGTGCATTCAGTTGTCGGGGAAATAATTGCAGTCTTATCCGTTTTAGTGAAAATCGTGCGTTTCAGCAGCTGAAAAACACTTTTTTGAAGAAAAATTTTTTGAAATCTTGCATTTTGACGCTGTACGACACCGTCGATGGGTGCATGGCATCATTTTGTAGTACCGCACGCATTTTTTATACCGATCTGACGCTGTTTTTTGATTCACATCTTTCGCCCTATGGTCGACGTTCTCTGAAGAACCGTTGATCGCACCTGAAAAATTCCTGTTTCATCGGCTTCAGTAGGACGAAATACACCTAGTACGATGTTTAGCAACGGCTGTAAACTGTTGCGGGTGAGTTACAGCCAACTTTATCTTTTACTATGAAAAATTTTCTGATATGAACGAAGTTATCTCGAGAACCGTTGATCGCACCTGCAAAATTCCGATGCCATCGGCTTCAGCTCGTCAAAATACACCTAGTATAGAAGTTTGAAGCAGCTGTGAACTGTTGCGGGTGAGTTATATCCAAGTTTAGCTATTACTATGAAAAATTTTCTGATATGAACGAAGTTATCTCGAGAACCGTTGATCGCACCTGGAAAATTCCGATGCCATCGGCTTCAGCTCGTCGAAATACACCTAGTATAGAAGTTTGAAGCAGCTGTGAACTGTTGCGGTTGAGTTACAGCCAAGTTTAGCTAATTACTATGAAAAATTTTCTGATATGAACGAAGTTATCTCGAGAACCGTTGATCGCACCTGGAAAATTCCGGTGCCATCGGCTTCAACTCGTCGAAATACACCTAGTATAGAAGTTTGAAGCAGCTGTGAACTGTTGCGGGTGAGTTATATCCAAGTTTAGCTATTACTATGAAAAATTTTCTGATATGAACGAAGTTATCTCGAGAACCGTTGATCGCACATCTAAAATTTTTGTTCCATCCGCTTCAGCTCGTCGAAATACCCCCGGAAGGCAATTTTCAAACGGCTGCATTCAGTTGTCGGGGAAATAATTGCAGTCTTATCCGTTTTAGTGAAAATCGTGCGTTTCAGCAGCTGAAAAACACTTTTTTGAAGAAAAATTTTTTGAAATCTTGCATTTTGACGCTGTACGACACCGTCGATGGCTGCATGGCATCATTTTGTAGTACCGCACTCAATTTTTATACCGATCTGACGCTGTTTTTTGATTCACATCTTTCGCCCTATGGTCGACGTTCTCTGAAGAACCGTTGATCGAACCTGAAAAATTCCTGTTTCATCGGCTTCAGTAGGACGAAATACACCTAGTACGATGTTTAGCAACGGCTGTGAACTGTTGCGGGTGAGTTACAGCCAACTTTATCTTTTACTATGAAAAATTTTCTGATATGAACGAAGTTATCTCGAGAACCGTTGATCGCACCTGCAAAATTCCGATGCCATCGGCTTCAGCTCGTCGAAATACACCTAGTATAGAAGTTTGAAGCAGCTGTGAACTGTTGCGGGTGAGTTATATCCAAGTTTAGCTATTACTATGAAAAATTTTCTGATATGAACGAAGTTATCTCGAGAACCGTTGATCGCGCTTGGAAAATTCCGGTGCCATCGGCTTCAGCTCGTTGAAATACACCTAGTATAGAAGTTTGAAGCAGCTGTGAACTGTTGGGGGTGAGTTACAGCCAAGTTTAACTAATTACTATGAAAAATTTTCTGATATGAACGAAGTTATCTCGAGAACCGTTGATCGCACATCTAAAATTTTTGTTCCATCCGCTTCAGCTCGTCGAAATACCACCGGAAGGCAATTTTCAAACGGCTGCATTCAGTTGTCGGGGAAATAATTGCAGTCTTATCCGTTTTAGTGAAAATCGTGCGTTTCAGCAGCTGAAAAACACTTTTTTGAAGAAAAATTTTTTGAAATCTTGCATTTTGACGCTGTACGACACCGTCGATGGGTGCATGGCATCATTTTGTAGTACCGCACGCATTTTTTATACCGATCTGACGCTGTTTTTTGATTCACATCTTTCGCCCTATGGTCGACGTTCTCTGAAGAACCGTTGATCGCACCTGAAAAATTCCTGTTTCATCGGCTTCAGTAGGACGAAATACACCTAGTACGATGTTTAGCAACGGCTGTGAACTGTTGCGGGTGAGTTACAGCCAACTTTATCTTTTACTATGAAAAATTTTCTGATATGAACGAAGTTATCTCGAGAACCGTTGATCGCACCTGGAAAATTCGGATGCCATCGGCTTCAGCTCGTCGAAATACACCTAGTATAGAAGTTTGAAGCAGCTGTGAACTGTTGCGGTTGAGTTACAGCCAAGTTTAGCTAATTACTATGAAAAATTTTCTGATATGAACGAAGTTATCTCGAGAACCGTTGATCGCACCTGCAAAATTCCGATGCCATCGGCTTCAGCTCGTCAAAATACACCTAGTATAGAAGTTTGAAGCAGCTGTGAACTGTTGCGGGTGAGTTATATCCAAGTTTAGCTATTACTATGAAAAATTTTCTGATATGAACGAAGTTATCTCGAGAACCGTTGATCGCACCTGGAAAATTCCGATGCCATCGGCTTCAGCTCGTCGAAATACACCTAGTATAGAAGTTTGAAGCAGCTGTGAACTGTTGCGGTTGAGTTACAGCCAAGTTTAGCTAATTACTATGAAAAATTTTCTGATATGAACGAAGTTATCTCGAGAACCGTTGATCGCACCTGGAAAATTCCGGTGCCATCGGCTTCAACTCGTCGAAATACACCTAGTATAGAAGTTTGAAGCAGCTGTGAACTGTTGCGGGTGAGTTATATCCAAGTTTAGCTATTACTATGAAAAATTTTCTGATATGAACGAAGTTATCTCGAGAACCGTTGATCGCACATCTAAAATTTTTGTTCCATCCGCTTCAGCTCGTCGAAATACCCCCGGAAGGCAATTTTCAAACGGCTGCATTCAGTTGTCGGGGAAATAATTGCAGTCTTATCCGTTTTAGTGAAAATCGTGCGTTTCAGCAGCTGAAAAACACTTTTTTGAAGAAAAATTTTTTGAAATCTTGCATTTTGACGCTGTACGACACCGTCGATGGCTGCATGGCATCATTTTGTAGTACCGCACGCAATTTTTATACCGATCTGACGCTGTTTTTTGATTCACATCTTTCGCCCTATGGTCGACGTTCTCTGAAGAACCGTTGATCGAACCTGAAAAATTCCTGTTTCATCGGCTTCAGTAGGACGAAATACACCTAGTACGATGTTTAGCAACGGCTGTGAACTGTTGCGGGTGAGTTACAGCCAACTTTATCTTTTACTATGAAAAATTTTCTGATATGAACGAAGTTATCTCGAGAACCGTTGATCGCACCTGCAAAATTCCGATGCCATCGGCTTCAGCTCGTCGAAATACACCTAGTATAGAAGTTTGAAGCAGCTGTGAACTGTTGCGGGTGAGTTATATCCAAGTTTAGCTATTACTATGAAAAATTTTCTGATATGAACGAAGTTATCTCGAGAACCGTTGATCGCGCTTGGAAAATTCCGGTGCCATCGGCTTCAGCTCGTTGAAATACACCTAGTATAGAAGTTTGAAGCAGCTGTGAACTGTTGGGGGTGAGTTACAGCCAAGTTTAACTAATTACTATGAAAAATTTTCTGATATGAACGAAGTTATCTCGAGAACCGTTGATCGCACATCTAAAATTTTTGTTCCATCCGCTTCAGCTCGTCGAAATACCACCGGAAGGCAATTTTCAAACGGCTGCATTCAGTTGTCGGGGAAATAATTGCAGTCTTATCCGTTTTAGTGAAAATCGTGCGTTTCAGCAGCTGAAAAACACTTTTTTGAAGAAAAATTTTTTGAAATCTTGCATTTTGACGCTGTACGACACCGTCGATGGGTGCATGGCATCATTTTGTAGTACCGCACGCATTTTTTATACCGATCTGACGCTGTTTTTTGATTCACATCTTTCGCCCTATGGTCGACGTTCTCTGAAGAACCGTTGATCGCACCTGAAAAATTCCTGTTTCATCGGCTTCAGTAGGACGAAATACACCTAGTACGATGTTTAGCAACGGCTGTGAACTGTTGCGGGTGAGTTACAGCCAACTTTATCTTTTACTATGAAAAATTTTCTGATATGAACGAAGTTATCTCGAGAACCGTTGATCGCACCTGGAAAATTCGGATGCCATCGGCTTCAGCTCGTCGAAATACACCTAGTATAGAAGTTTGAAGCAGCTGTGAACTGTTGCGGTTGAGTTACAGCCAAGTTTAGCTAATTACTATGAAAAATTTTCTGATATGAACGAAGTTATCTCGAGAACCGTTGATCGCACCTGGAAAATTCCGGTGCCATCGGCTTCAACTCGTCGAAATACACCTAGTATAGAAGTTTGAAGCAGCTGTGAACTGTTGCGGGTGAGTTATATCCAAGTTTAGCTATTACTATGAAAAATTTTCTGATATGAACGAAGTTATCTCGAGAACCGTTGATCGCGCTTGGAAAATTCCGGTGCCATCGGCTTCAGCTCGTTGAAATACACCTAGTATAGAAGTTTGAAGCAGCTGTGAACTGTTGCGGGTGAGTTACAGCCAAGTTTAACTAATTACTATGAAAAATTTTCTGATATGAACGAAGTTATCTCGAGAACCGTTGATCGCACCTGGAAAATTCCGGTGCCATCGGCTTCAACTCGTCGAAATACACCTAGTATAGAAGTTTGAAGCAGCTGTGAACTGTTGCGGTTGAGTTACAGCCAAGTTTAGCTAATTACTATGAAAAATTTTCTGATATGAACGAAGTTATCTCGAGAACCGTTGATCGCACATCTAAAATTTTGGTTCCATCCGCTTCAGCTCGTCGAAATACCCCCGGAAGGCAATTTTCAAATGGGTGCATTCAGTTGTCGGGGAAATAATTGCAGTCTTATCCGTTTTAGTGAAAATCGTGCGTTTCAGCAGCTGAAAAACACTTTTTTGAAGAAAAATTTTTTGAAATCTTGCATTTTGACGCTGTACGACACCGTCGATGGGTGCATGGCATCATTTTGTAGTACCGCACGCATTTTTTATACCGATCTGACGCTGTTTTTTGATTCACATCTTTCGCCCTATGGTCGACGTTCTCTGAAGAACCGTTGATCGCACCTGAAAAATTCCTGTTTCATCGGCTTCAGTAGGACGAAATACACCTAGTACGATGTTTAGCAACGGCTGTAAACTGTTGCGGGTGAGTTACAGCCAACTTTATCTTTTACTATGAAAAATTTTCTGATATGAACGAAGTTATCTCGAGAACCGTTGATCGCACCTGCAAAATTCCGATGCCATCGGCTTCAGCTCGTCAAAATACACCTAGTATAGAAGTTTGAAGCAGCTGTGAACTGTTGCGGGTGAGTTATATCCAAGTTTAGCTATTACTATGAAAAATTTTCTGATATGAACGAAGTTATCTCGAGAACCGTTGATCGCGCTTGGAAAATTCCGGTGCCATCGGCTTCAGCTCGTTGAAATACACCTAGTATAGAAGTTTGAAGCAGCTGTGAACTGTTGCGGGTGAGTTACAGCCAAGTTTAACTAATTACTATGAAAAATTTTCTGATATGAACGAAGTTATCTCGAGAACCGTTGATCGCACATCTAAAATTTTTGTTCCATCCGCTTCAGCTCGTCGAAATACCACCGGAAGGCAATTTTCAAACGGCTGCATTCAGTTGTCGGGGAAATAATTGCAGTCTTATCCGTTTTAGTGAAAATCGTGCGTTTCAGCAGCTGAAAAACACTTTTTTGGAGAAAAATTTTTTGAAATCTTGCATTTTGACGCTGTACGACACCGTCGATGGGTGCATGGCATCATTTTGTAGTACCGCACGCATTTTTTATACCGATCTGACGCTGTTTTTTGATTCACATCTTTCGCCCTATGGTCGACGTTCTCTGAAGAACCGTTGATCGCACCTGAAAAATTCCTGTTTCATCGGCTTCAGTAGGACGAAATACACCTAGTACGATGTTTAGCAACGGCTGTGAACTGTTGCGGGTGAGTTACAGCCAACTTTATCTTTTACTATGAAAAATTTTCTGATATGAACGAAGTTATCTCGAGAACCGTTGATCGCACCTGGAAAATTCGGATGCCATCGGCTTCAGCTCGTCGAAATACACCTAGTATAGAAGTTTGAAGCAGCTGTGAACTGTTGCGGTTGAGTTGCAGCCAAGTTTAGCTAATTACTATGAAAAATTTTCTGATATGAACGAAGTTATCTCGAGAACCGTTGATCGCACCTGGAAAATTCCGGTGCCATCGGCTTCAACTCGTCGAAATACACCTAGTATAGAAGTTTGAAGCAGCTGTGAACTGTTGCGGGTGAGTTATATCCAAGTTTAGCTATTACTATGAAAAATTTTCTGATATGAACGAAGTTATCTCGAGAACCGTTGATCGCGCTTGGAAAATTCCGGTGCCATCGGCTTCAGCTCGTTGAAATACACCTAGTATAGAAGTTTGAAGCAGCTGTGAACTGTTGCGGGTGAGTTACAGCCAAGTTTAACTAATTACTATGAAAAATTTTCTGATATGAACGAAGTTATCTCGAGAACCGTTGATCGCACCTGGAAAATTCCGGTGCCATCGGCTTCAACTCGTCGAAATACACCTAGTATAGAAGTTTGAAGCAGCTGTGAACTGTTGCGGGTGAGTTATATCCAAGTTTAGCTATTACTATGAAAAATTTTCTGATATGAACGAAGTTATCTCGAGAACCGTTGATCGCACATCTAAAATTTTTGTTCCATCCGCTTCAGCTCGTCGAAATACCCCCGGAAGGCAATTTTCAAACGGCTGCATTCAGTTGTCGGGGAAATAATTGCAGTCTTATCCGTTTTAGTGAAAATCGTGCGTTTCAGCAGCTGAAAAACACTTTTTTGAAGAAAAATTTTTTGAAATCTTGCATTTTGACGCTGTACGACACCGTCGATGGCTGCATGGCATCATTTTGTAGTACCGCACGCAATTTTTATACCGATCTGACGCTGTTTTTTGATTCACATCTTTCGCCCTATGGTCGACGTTCTCTGAAGAACCGTTGATCGAACCTGAAAAATTCCTGTTTCATCGGCTTCAGTAGGACGAAATACACCTAGTACGATGTTTAGCAACGGCTGTGAACTGTTGCGGGTGAGTTACAGCCAACTTTATCTTTTACTATGAAAAATTTTCTGATATGAACGAAGTTATCTCGAGAACCGTTGATCGCACCTGCAAAATTCCGATGCCATCGGCTTCAGCTCGTCGAAATACACCTAGTATAGAAGTTTGAAGCAGCTGTGAACTGTTGCGGGTGAGTTATATCCAAGTTTAGCTATTACTATGAAAAATTTTCTGATATGAACGAAGTTATCTCGAGAACCGTTGATCGCGCTTGGAAAATTCCGGTGCCATCGGCTTCAGCTCGTTGAAATACACCTAGTATAGAAGTTTGAAGCAGCTGTGAACTGTTGGGGGTGAGTTACAGCCAAGTTTAACTAATTACTATGAAAAATTTTCTGATATGAACGAAGTTATCTCGAGAACCGTTGATCGCACATCTAAAATTTTTGTTCCATCCGCTTCGGCTCGTCGAAATACCACCGGAAGGCAATTTTCAAACGGCTGCATTCAGTTGTCGGGGAAATAATTGCAGTCTTATCCGTTTTAGTGAAAATCGTGCGTTTCAGCAGCTGAAAAACACTTTTTTGAAGAAAAATTTTTTGAAATCTTGCATTTTGACGCTGTACGACACCGTCGATGGGTGCATGGCATCATTTTGTAGTACCGCACGCATTTTTTATACCGATCTGACGCTGTTTTTTGATTCACATCTTTCGCCCTATGGTCGACGTTCTCTGAAGAACCGTTGATCGCACCTGAAAAATTCCTGTTTCATCGGCTTCAGTAGGACGAAATACACCTAGTACGATGTTTAGCAACGGCTGTGAACTGTTGCGGGTGAGTTACAGCCAACTTTATCTTTTACTATGAAAAATTTTCTGATATGAACGAAGTTATCTCGAGAACCGTTGATCGCACCTGGAAAATTCGGATGCCATCGGCTTCAGCTCGTCGAAATACACCTAGTATAGAAGTTTGAAGCAGCTGTGAACTGTTGCGGTTGAGTTACAGCCAAGTTTAGCTAATTACTATGAAAAATTTTCTGATATGAACGAAGTTATCTCGAGAACCGTTGATCGCACCTGGAAAATTCCGGTGCCATCGGCTTCAACTCGTCGAAATACACCTAGTATAGAAGTTTGAAGCAGCTGTGAACTGTTGCGGGTGAGTTATATCCAAGTTTAGCTATTACTATGAAAAATTTTCTGATATGAACGAAGTTATCTCGAGAACCGTTGATCGCGCTTGGAAAATTCCGGTGCCATCGGCTTCAGCTCGTTGAAATACACCTAGTATAGAAGTTTGAAGCAGCTGTGAACTGTTGCGGGTGAGTTACAGCCAAGTTTAACTAATTACTATGAAAAATTTTCTGATATGAACGAAGTTATCTCGAGAACCGTTGATCGCACCTGGAAAATTCCGGTGCCATCGGCTTCAACTCGTCGAAATACACCTAGTATAGAAGTTTGAAGCAGCTGTGAACTGTTGCGGTTGAGTTACAGCCAAGTTTAGCTAATTACTATGAAAAATTTTCTGATATGAACGAAGTTATCTCGAGAACCGTTGATCGCACATCTAAAATTTTGGTTCCATCCGCTTCAGCTCGTCGAAATACCCCCGGAAGGCAATTTTCAAATGGGTGCATTCAGTTGTCGGGGAAATAATTGCAGTCTTATCCGTTTTAGTGAAAATCGTGCGTTTCAGCAGCTGAAAAACACTTTTTTGAAGAAAAATTTTTTGAAATCTTGCATTTTGACGCTGTACGACACCGTCGATGGGTGCATGGCATCATTTTGTAGTACCGCACGCATTTTTTATACCGATCTGACGCTGTTTTTTGATTCACATCTTTCGCCCTATGGTCGACGTTCTCTGAAGAACCGTTGATCGCACCTGAAAAATTCCTGTTTCATCGGCTTCAGTAGGACGAAATACACCTAGTACGATGTTTAGCAACGGCTGTAAACTGTTGCGGGTGAGTTACAGCCACCTTTATCTTTTACTATGAAAAATTTTCTGATATGAACGAAGTTATCTCGAGAACCGTTGATCGCACCTGCAAAATTCCGATGCCATCGGCTTCAGCTCGTCAAAATACACCTAGTATAGAAGTTTGAAGCAGCTGTGAACTGTTGCGGGTGAGTTATATCCAAGTTTAGCTATTACTATGAAAAATTTTCTGATATGAACGAAGTTATCTCGAGAACCGTTGATCGCGCATGGAAAATTCCGGTGCCATCGGCTTCAGCTCGTTGAAATACACCTAGTATAGAAGTTTGAAGCAGCTGTGAACTGTTGCGGGTGAGTTACAGCCAAGTTTAACTAATTACTATGAAAAATTTTCTGATATGAACGAAGTTATCTCGAGAACCGTTGATCGCACATCTAAAATTTTTGTTCCATCCGCTTCAGCTCGTCGAAATACCACCGGAAGGCAATTTTCAAACGGCTGCATTCAGTTGTCGGGGAAATAATTGCAGTCTTATCCGTTTTAGTGAAAATCGTGCGTTTCAGCAGCTGAAAAACACTTTTTTGGAGAAAAATTTTTTGAAATCTTGCATTTTGACGCTGTACGACACCGTCGATGGGTGCATGGCATCATTTTGTAGTACCGCACGCATTTTTTATACCGATCTGACGCTGTTTTTTGATTCACATCTTTCGCCCTATGGTCGACGTTCTCTGAAGAACCGTTGATCGCACCTGAAAAATTCCTGTTTCATCGGCTTCAGTAGGACGAAATACACCTAGTACGATGTTTAGCAACGGCTGTGAACTGTTGCGGGTGAGTTACAGCCAACTTTATCTTTTACTATGAAAAATTTTCTGATATGAACGAAGTTATCTCGAGAACCGTTGATCGCACCTGGAAAATTCGGATGCCATCGGCTTCAGCTCGTCGAAATACACCTAGTATAGAAGTTTGAAGCAGCTGTGAACTGTTGCGGTTGAGTTACAGCCAAGTTTAGCTAATTACTATGAAAAATTTTCTGATATGAACGAAGTTATCTCGAGAACCGTTGATCGCACCTGGAAAATTCCGGTGCCATCGGCTTCAACTCGTCGAAATACACCTAGTATAGAAGTTTGAAGCAGCTGTGAACTGTTGCGGGTGAGTTATATCCAAGTTTAGCTATTACTATGAAAAATTTTCTGATATGAACGAAGTTATCTCGAGAACCGTTGATCGCGCTTGGAAAATTCCGGTGCCATCGGCTTCAGCTCGTTGAAATACACCTAGTATAGAAGTTTGAAGCAGCTGTGAACTGTTGCGGGTGAGTTACAGCCAAGTTTAACTAATTACTATGAAAAATTTTCTGATATGAACGAAGTTATCTCGAGAACCGTTGATCGCACCTGGAAAATTCCGGTGCCATCGGCTTCAACTCGTCGAAATACACCTAGTATAGAAGTTTGAAGCAGCTGTGAACTGTTGCGGTTGAGTTACAGCCAAGTTTAGCTAATTACTATGAAAAATTTTCTGATATGAACAAAGTTATCTCGAGAACCGTTGATCGCACATCTAAAATTTTGGTTCCATCCGCTTCAGCTCGTCGAAATACCCCCGGTAGGCAATTTTCAAATGGGTGCATTCAGTTGTCGGGGAAATAATTGCAGTCTTATCCGTTTTAGTGAAAATCGTGCGTTTCAGCAGCTGAAAAACACTTTTTTGAAGAAAAATTTTTTGAAATCTTGCATTTTGACGCTGTACGACACCGTCGATGGGTGCATGGCATCATTTTGTAGTACCGCACGCATTTTTTATACCGATCTGACGCTGTTTTTTGATTCACATCTTTCGCCCTATGGTCGACGTTCTCTGAAGAACCGTTGATCGCACCTGAAAAATTCCTGTTTCATCGGCTTCAGTAGGACGAAATACACCTAGTACGATGTTTAGCAACGGCTGTAAACTGTTGCGGGTGAGTTACAGCCAACTTTATCTTTTACTATGAAAAATTTTTTGATATGAACGAAGTTATCTCGAGAACCGTTGATCGCACCTGGAAAATTCCGATGCCATCGGCTTCAGCTCGTCGAAATACACCTAGGATAGAAGTTTGAAGCAGCTGTGAACTGGTGCGGGTGAGTTATATCCAAGTTTAGCTATTACGATGAAAAATTTTCTGATATGCACGAAGTTATCTCGAGAACCGTTGATCGCGCTTGGAAAATTCCGGTGCCATCGGCTTCAGCTCGTTGAAATACACCTAGTATAGAAGTTTGAAGCAGCTGTGAACTGTTGCGGGTGAGTTACAGCCAAGTTTAACTAATTACTATGAAAAATTTTCTGATATGAACGAAGTTATCTCGAGAACCGTTGATCGCACATCTAAAATTTTTGTTCCATCCGCTTCAGCTCGTCGAAATACCCCCGGAAGGCAATTTTCAAACGGCTGTATTCAGTTGTCGGGGAAATAATTGCAGTCTTATCCGTTTTAGTGAAAATCTTGCGTTTCAGCAGCTGAAAAACACTTTTTTGAAGAAAAATTTTTTGAAATCTTGCATTTTGACGCTGTACGACACCGTCGATGGCTGCATGGCATCATTTTGTAGTACCGCACGCATTTTTTATACCGATCTGACGCTGTTTTTTGATTCAGATCTTTCGCCCTATGGTCGACGTTCTCTGAAGAACCGTTGATCGCACCTGAAAAATTCCTGTTTCATCGGCTTCAGTAGGACGAAATACACCTAGTACGATGTTTAGCAACGGCTGTGAACTGTTGCGGGTGAGTTACAGCCAACTTTATCTTTTACTATGAAAAATTTTCTGATATGAACGAAGTTATCTCGAGAACCGTTGATCGCACCTGGAAAATTCCGATGCCATCGGCTTCAGCTCGTCGAAATACACCTAGTATAGAAGTTTGAAGCAGCTGTGAACTGTTGCGGTTGAGTTACAGCCAAGTTTAGCTAATTACTATGAAAAATTTTCTGATATGAACGAAGTTATCTCGAGAACCGTTGATCGCACCTGGAAAATTCCGGTGCCATCGGCTTCAACTCGTCGAAATACACCTAGTATAGAAGTTTGAAGCAGCTGTGAACTGTTGCGGGTGAGTTATATCCAAGTTTGGCTATTACTATGAAAAATTTTCTGATATGAACGAAGTTATCTCGAGAACCGTTGATCGCACATCTAAAATTTTTGTTCCATCCGCTTCAGCTCGTCGAAATACCCCCGGAAGGCAATTTTCAAACGGCTGCATTCAGTTGTCGGGGAAATAATTGCAGTCTTATCCGTTTTAGTGAAAATCGTGCGTTTCAGCAGCTGAAAAACACTTTTTTGAAGAAAAATTTTTTGAAATCTTGCATTTTGACGCTGTACGACACCGTCGATGGCTGCATGGCATCATTTTGTAGTACCGCACGCAATTTTTATACCGATCTGACGCTGTTTTTTGATTCACATCTTTCGCCCTATGGTCGACGTTCTCTGAAGAACCGTTGATCGAACCTGAAAAATTCCTGTTTCATCGGCTTCAGTAGGACGAAATACACCTAGTACGATGTTTAGCAACGGCTGTGAACTGTTGCGGGTGAGTTACAGCCAACTTTATCTTTTACTATGAAAAATTTTCTGATATGAACGAAGTTATCTCGAGAACCGTTGATCGCACCTGGAAAATTCCGATGCCATCGGCTTCAGCTCGTCGAAATACACCTAGTATAGAAGTTTGAAGCAGCTGTGAACTGTTGCGGGTGAGTTATATCCAAGTTTAGCTATTACTATGAAAAATTTTCTGATATGAACGAAGTTATCTCGAGAACCGTTGATCGCGCTTGGAAAATTCCGGTGCCATCGGCTTCAGATCGTTGAAATACACCTAGTATAGAAGTTTGAAGCAGCTGTGAACTGTTGCGGGTGAGTTACAGCCAACTTTATCTTTTACTATGAAAAATTTTCTGATATGAACGAAGTTATCTCGAGAACCGTTGATCGCACCTGGAAAATTCCGATGCCATCGGCTTCAGCTCGTCGAAATACACCTAGTATAGAAGTTTGAAGCAGCTGTGAACTGTTGCGGTTGAGTTACAGCCAAGTTTAGCTAATTACTATGAAAAATTTTCTGATATGAACGAAGTTATCTCGAGAACCGTTGATCGCACCTGGAAAATTCCGGTTCCATCGGCTTCAGCTCGTCGAAATACACCTAGTATAGAAGTTTGAAGCAGCTGTGAACTGTTGCGGTTGAGTTACAGCCAAGTTTAGCTAATTACTATGAAAAATTTTCTGATATGAACGAAGTTATCTCGAGAACCGTTGATCGCACCTGGAAAATTCCGGTGCCATCGGCTTCAGCTCGTCGAAATACACCTAGTATAGAAGTTTGAAGCAGCTGTGAACTGTTGCGGGTGAGTTATATCCAAGTTTAGCTATTACTATGAAAAATTTTCTGATATGAACGAAGTTATCTCGAGAACCGTTGATCGCACATCTAAAATTTTTGTTCCATCCGCTTCAGCTCGTCGAAATACCCCCGGAAGGCAATTTTCAAACGGCTGCATTCAGTTGTCGGGGAAATAATTGCAGTCTTATCCGTTTTAGTGAAAATCGTGCGTTTCAGCAGCTGAAAAACACTTTTTTGAAGAAAAATTTTTTGAAATCTTGCATTTTGACGCTGTACGACACCGTCGATGGCTGCATGGCATCATTTTGTAGTACCGCACGCAATTTTTATACCGATCTGACGCTGTTTTTTGATTCACATCTTTCGCCCTATGGTCGACGTTCTCTGAAGAACCGTTGATCGCACCTGAAAAATTCCTGTTTCATCGGCTTCAGTAGGACGAAATACACCTAGTACGATGTTTAGCAACGGCTGTGAACTGTTGCGGGTGAGTTACAGCCAACTTTATCTTTTACTATGAAAAATTTTCTGATATGAACGAAGTTATCTCGAGAACCGTTGATCGCACCTGGAAAATTCCGATGCCATCGGCTTCAGCTCCTCGAAATACACCTAGTATAGAAGTTTGAAGCAGCTGTGAACTGTTGCGGGTGAGTTATATCCAAGTTTAGCTATTAATATGAAAAATTTTCTGATATGAACGAAGTTATCTCGAGAACCGTTGATCGCGCTTGGAAAATTCCGGTGCCATCGGCTTCAGCTCGTTGAAATACACCTAGTATAGAAGTTTGAAGCAGCTGTGAACTGTTGCGGGTGAGTTACAGCCAAGTTTAACTAATTACTATGAAAAATTTTCTGATATGAACGAAGTTATCTCGAGAACCGTTGATCGCACATCTAAAATTTTTGTTCCATCCGCTTCAGCTCGTCGAAATACCCCCGGAAGGCAATTTTCAAACGGCTGCATTCAGTTGTCGGGGAAATAATTGCAGTCTTATCCGTTTTAGTGAAAATCGTGCGTTTCAGCAGCTGAAAAACACTTTTTTGAAGAAAAATTTTTTGAAATCTTGCATTTTGACGCTGTACGACACCGTCGATGGCTGCATGGCATCATTTTGTAGTACCGCACGCAATTTTTATACCGATCTGACGCTGTTTTTTGATTCACATCTTTCGCCCTATGGTCGACGTTCTCTGAAGAACCGTTGATCGAACCTGAAAAATTCCTGTTTCATCGGCTTCAGTAGGACGAAATACACCTAGTACGATGTTTAGCAACGGCTGTGAACTGTTGCGGGTGAGTTACAGCCAACTTTATCTTTTACTATGAAAAATTTTCTGATATGAACGAAGTTATCTCGAGAACCGTTGATCGCACCTGGAAAATTCCGATGCCATCGGCTTCAGCTCGTCGAAATACACCTAGTATAGAAGTTTGAAGCAGCTGTGAACTGTTGCGGGTGAGTTATATCCAAGTTTAGCTATTACTATGAAAAATTTTCTGATATGAACGAAGTTATCTCGAGAACCGTTGATCGCGCTTGGAAAATTCCGGTGCCATCGGCTTCAACTCGTCGAAATACACCTAGTATAGAAGTTTGAAGCAGCTGTGAACTGTTGCGGGTGAGTTATATCCAAGTTTAGCTATTACTATGAAAAATTTTCTGATATGAACGAAGTTATCTCGAGAACCGTTGATCGCACATCTAAAATTTTTGTTCCATCCGCTTCAGCTCGTCGAAATACCCCCGGAAGGCAATTTTCAAACGGCTGCATTCAGTTGTCGGGGAAATAATTGCAGTCTTATCCGTTTTAGTGAAAATCGTGCGTTTCAGCAGCTGAAAAACACTTTTTTGAAGAAAAATTTTTTGAAATCTTGCATTTTGACGCTGTACGACACCGTCGATGGCTGCATGGGATCATTTTGTAGTACCGCACGCAATTTTTATACCGATCTGACGCTGTTTTTTGATTCACATCTTTCGCCCTATGGTCGACGTTCTCTGAAGAACCGTTGATCGAACCTGAAAAATTCCTGTTTCATCGGCTTCAGTAGGACGAAATACACCTAGTACGATGTTTAGCAACGGCTGTGAACTGTTGCGGGTGAGTTACAGCCAACTTTATCTTTTACTATGAAAAATTTTCTGATATGAACGAAGTTATCTCGAGAACCGTTGATCGCACCTGGAAAATTCCGATGCCATCGGCTTCAGCTCGTCGAAATACACCTAGTATAGAAGTTTGAAGCAGCTGTGAACTGTTGCGGGTGAGTTATATCCAAGTTTAGCTATTACTATGAAAAATTTTCTGATATGAACGAAGTTATCTCGAGAACCGTTGATCGCGCTTGGAAAATTCCGGTGCCATCGGCTTCAGCTCGTTGAAATACACCTAGTATAGAAGTTTGAAGCAGCTGTGAACTGTTGCGGGTGAGTTACAGCCAAGTTTAACTAATTACTATGAAAAATTTTCTGATATGAACGAAGTTATCTCGAGAACCGTTGATCGCACATCTAAAATTTTTGTTCCATCCGCTTCAGCTCGTCGAAATACCACCGGAAGGCAATTTTCAAACGGCTGCATTCAGTTGTCGGGGAAATAATTGCAGTCTTATCCGTTTTAGTGAAAATCGTGCGTTTCAGCAGCTGAAAAACACTTTTTTGAAGAAAAATTTTTTGAAATCTTGCATTTTGACGCTGTACGACACCGTCGATGGGTGCATGGCATCATTTTGTAGTACCGCACGCATTTTTTATACCGATCTGACGCTGTTTTTTGATTCACATTTTTCGCCCTATGGTCGACGTTCTCTGAAGAACCGTTGATCGCACCTGAAAAATTCCTGTTTCATCGGCTTCAGTAGGACGAAATACACCTAGTACGATGTTTAGCAACGGCTGTGAACTGTTGCGGGTGAGTTACAGCCAACTTTATCTTTTACTATGAAAAATTTTCTGATATGAACGAAGTTATCTCGAGAACCGTTGATCGCACCTGGAAAATTCCGATGCCATCGGCTTCAGCTCGTCGAAATACACCTAGTATAGAAGTTTGAAGCAGCTGTGAACTGTTGCGGTTGAGTTACAGCCAAGTTTAGCTAATTACTATGAAAAATTTTCTGATATGAACGAAGTTATCTCGAGAACCGTTGATCGCACCTGGAAAATTCCGGTGCCATCGGCTTCAACTCGTCGAAATACACCTAGTATAGAAGTTTGAAGCAGCTGTGAACTGTTGCGGGTGAGTTATATCCAAGTTTAGCTATTACTATGAAAAATTTTCTGATATGAACGAAGTTATCTCGAGAACCGTTGATCGCACATCTAAAATTTTTGTTCCATCCGCTTCAGCTCGTCGAAATACCCCCGGAAGGCAATTTTCAAACGGCTGCATTCAGTTGTCGGGGAAATAATTGCAGTCTTATCCGTTTTAGTGAAAATCGTGCGTTTCAGCAGCTGAAAAACACTTTTTTGAAGAAAAATTTTTTGAAATCTTGCATTTTGACGCTGTACGACACCGTCGATGGCTGCGTGGCATCATTTTGTAGTACCGCACGCAATTTTTATACCGATCTGACGCTGTTTTTTGATTCACATCTTTCGCCCTATGGTCGACGTTCTCTGAAGAACCGTTGATCGAACCTGAAAAATTCCTGTTTCATCGGCTTCAGTAGGACGAAATACACCTAGTACGATGTTTAGCAACGGCTGTGAACTGTTGCGGGTGAGTTACAGCCAACTTTATCTTTTACTATGAAAAATTTTCTGATATGAACGAAGTTATCTCGAGAACCGTTGATCGCACCTGGAAAATTCCGATGCCATCGGCTTCAGCTCGTCGAAATACACCTAGTATAGAAGTTTGAAGCAGCTGTGAACTGTTGCGGGTGAGTTATATCCAAGTTTAGCTATTACTATGAAAAATTTTCTGATATGAACGAAGTTATCTCGAGAACCGTTGATCGCGCTTGGAAAATTCCGGTGCCATCGGCTTCAACTCGTCGAAATACACCTAGTATAGAAGTTTGAAGCAGCTGTGAACTGTTGCGGGTGAGTTATATCCAAGTTTAGCTATTACTATGAAAAATTTTCTGATATGAACGAAGTTATCTCGAGAACCGTTGATCGCACATCTAAAATTTTTGTTCCATCCGCTTCAGCTCGTCGAAATACCCCCGGAAGGCAATTTTCAAACGGCTGCATTCAGTTGTCGGGGAAATAATTGCAGTCTTATCCGTTTTAGTGAAAATCGTGCGTTTCAGCAGCTGAAAAACACTTTTTTGAAGAAAAATTTTTTGAAATCTTGCATTTTGACGCTGTACGACACCGTCGATGGCTGCATGGCATCATTTTGTAGTACCGCACGCAATTTTTATACCGATCTGACGCTGTTTTTTGATTCACATTTTTCGCCCTATGGTCGACGTTCTCTGAAGAACCGTTGATCGCACCTGAAAAATTCCTGTTTCATCGGCTTCAGTAGGACGAAATACACCTAGTACGATGTTTAGCAACGGCTGTGAACTGTTGCGGGTGAGTTACAGCCAACTTTATCTTTTACTATGAAAAATTTTCTGATATGAACGAAGTTATCTCGAGAACCGTTGATCGCACCTGGAAAATTCCGATGCCATCGGCTTCAGCTCGTCGAAATACACCTAGTATAGAAGTTTGAAGCAACTGTGAACTGTTGCGGTTGAGTTACAGCCAAGTTTAGCTAATTACTATGAAAAATTTTCTGATATGAACGAAGTTATCTCGAGAACCGTTGATCGCACCTGGAAAATTCCGGTGCCATCGGCTTCAACTCGTCGAAATACACCTAGTATAGAAGTTTGAAGCAGCTGTGAACTGTTGCGGGTGAGTTATATCCAAGTTTAGCTATTACTATGAAAAATTTTCTGATATGAACGAAGTTATCTCGAGAACCGTTGATCGCACATCTAAAATTTTTGTTCCATCCGCTTCAGCTCGTCGAAATACCCCCGGAAGGCAATTTTCAAACGGCTGCATTCAGTTGTCGGGGAAATAATTGCAGTCTTATCCGTTTTAGTGAAAATCGTGCGTTTCAGCAGCTGAAAAACACTTTTTTGAAGAAAAATTTTTTGAAATCTTGCATTTTGACGCTGTACGACACCGTCGATGGCTGCATGGGATCATTTTGTAGTACCGCACGCAATTTTTATACCGATCTGACGCTGTTTTTTGATTCACATCTTTCGCCCTATGGTCGACGTTCTCTGAAGAACCGTTGATCGAACCTGAAAAATTCCTGTTTCATCGGCTTCAGTAGGACGAAATACACCTAGTACGATGTTTAGCAACGGCTGTGAACTGTTGCGGGTGAGTTACAGCCAACTTTATCTTTTACTATGAAAAATTTTCTGATATGAACGAAGTTATCTCGAGAACCGTTGATCGCACCTGGAAAATTCCGATGCCATCGGCTTCAGCTCGTCGAAATACACCTAGTATAGAAGTTTGAAGCAGCTGTGAACTGTTGCGGGTGAGTTATATCCAAGTTTAGCTATTACTATGAAAAATTTTCTGATATGAACGAAGTTATCTCGAGAACCGTTGATCGCGCTTGGAAAATTCCGGTGCCATCGGCTTCAGCTCGTTGAAATACACCTAGTATAGAAGTTTGAAGCAGCTGTGAACTGTTGCGGGTGAGTTACAGCCAAGTTTAACTAATTACTATGAAAAATTTTCTGATATGAACGAAGTTATCTCGAGAACCGTTGATCGCACATCTAAAATTTTTGTTCCATCCGCTTCAGCTCGTCGAAATACCACCGGAAGGCAATTTTCAAACGGCTGCATTCAGTTGTCGGGGAAATAATTGCAGTCTTATCCGTTTTAGTGAAAATCGTGCGTTTCAGCAGCTGAAAAACACTTTTTTGAAGAAAAATTTTTTGAAATCTTGCATTTTGACGCTGTACGACACCGTCGATGGGTGCATGGCATCATTTTGTAGTACCGCACGCATTTTTTATACCGATCTGACGCTGTTTTTTGATTCACATTTTTCGCCCTATGGTCGACGTTCTCTGAAGAACCGTTGATCGCACCTGAAAAATTCCTGTTTCATCGGCTTCAGTAGGACGAAATACACCTAGTACGATGTTTAGCAACGGCTGTGAACTGTTGCGGGTGAGTTACAGCCAACTTTATCTTTTACTATGAAAAATTTTCTGATATGAACGAAGTTATCTCGAGAACCGTTGATCGCACCTGGAAAATTCCGATGCCATCGGCTTCAGCTCGTCGAAATACACCTAGTATAGAAGTTTGAAGCAGCTGTGAACTGTTGCGGTTGAGTTACAGCCAAGTTTAGCTAATTACTATGAAAAATTTTCTGATATGAACGAAGTTATCTCGAGAACCGTTGATCGCACCTGGAAAATTCCGGTGCCATCGGCTTCAACTCGTCGAAATACACCTAGTATAGAAGTTTGAAGCAGCTGTGAACTGTTGCGGGTGAGTTATATCCAAGTTTAGCTATTACTATGAAAAATTTTCTGATATGAACGAAGTTATCTCGAGAACCGTTGATCGCACATCTAAAATTTTTGTTCCATCCGCTTCAGCTCGTCGAAATACCCCCGGAAGGCAATTTTCAAACGGCTGCATTCAGTTGTCGGGGAAATAATTGCAGTCTTATCCGTTTTAGTGAAAATCGTGCGTTTCAGCAGCTGAAAAACACTTTTTTGAAGAAAAATTTTTTGAAATCTTGCATTTTGACGCTGTACGACACCGTCGATGGCTGCATGGCATCATTTTGTAGTACCGCACGCAATTTTTATACCGATCTGACGCTGTTTTTTGATTCACATCTTTCGCCCTATGGTCGACGTTCTCTGAAGAACCGTTGATCGAACCTGAAAAATTCCTGTTTCATCGGCTTCAGTAGGACGAAATACACCTAGTACGATGTTTAGCAACGGCTGTGAACTGTTGCGGGTGAGTTACAGCCAACTTTATCTTTTACTATGAAACATTTTCTGATATGAACGAAGTTATCTCGAGAACCGTTGATCGCACCTGGAAAATTCCGATGCCATCGGCTTCAGCTCGTCGAAATACACCTAGTATAGAAGTTTGAAGCAGCTGTGAACTGTTGCGGGTGAGTTATATCCAAGCTTAGCTATTACTATGAAAAATTTTCTGATATGAACGAAGTTATCTCGAGAACCGTTGATCGCGCTTGGAAAATTCCGGTGCCATCGGCTTCAACTCGTCGAAATACACCTAGTATAGAAGTTTGAAGCAGCTGTGAACTGTTGCGGGTGAGTTATATCCAAGTTTAGCTATTACTATGAAAAATTTTCTGATATGAACGAAGTTATCTCGAGAACCGTTGATCGCACATCTAAAATTTTTGTTCCATCCGCTTCAGCTCGTCGAAATACCCCCGGAAGGCGATTTTCAAACGGCTGCATTCAGTTGTCGGGGAAATAATTGCAGTCTTATCCGTTTTAGTGAAAATCGTGCGTTTCAGCAGCTGAAAAACACTTTTTTGAAGAAAAATTTTTTGAAATCTTGCATTTTGACGCTGTACGACACCGTCGATGGCTGCATGGCATCATTTTGTAGTACCGCACGCAATTTTTATACCGATCTGACGCTGTTTTTTGATTCACATCTTTCGCCCTATGGTCGACGTTCTCTGAAGAACCGTTGATCGAACCTGAAAAATTCCTGTTTCATCGGCTTCAGTAGGACGAAATACACCTAGTACGATGTTTAGCAACGGCTGTGAACTGTTGCGGGTGAGTTACAGCCAACTTTATCTTTTACTATGAAAAATTTTCTGATATGAACGAAGTTATCTCGAGAACCGTTGATCGCACCTGGAAAATTCCGATGCCATCGGCTTCAGCTCGTCGAAATACACCTAGTATAGAAGTTTGAAGCAGCTGTGAACTGTTGCGGGTGAGTTATATACAAGTTTAGCTATTACTATGAAAAATTTTCTGATATGAACGAAGTTATCTCGAGAACCGTTGATCGCGCTTGGAAAATTCCGGTGCCATCGGCTTCAGCTCGTTGAAATACACCTAGTATAGAAGTTTGAAGCAGCTGTGAACTGTTGCGGGTGAGTTACAGCCAAGTTTAACTAATTACTATGAAAAATTTTCTGATATGAACGAAGTTATCTCGAGAACCGTTGATCGCACATCTAAAATTTTTGTTCCATCCGCTTCAGCTCGTCGAAATACCACCGGAAGGCAATTTTCAAACGGCTGCATTCAGTTGTCGGGGAAATAATTGCAGTCTTATCCGTTTTAGTGAAAATCGTGCGTTTCAGCAGCTGAAAAACACTTTTTTGAAGAAAAATTTTTTGAAATCTTGCATTTTGACGCTGTACGACACCGTCGATGGGTGCATGGCATCATTTTGTAGTACCGCACGCATTTTTTATACCGATCTGACGCTGTTTTTTGATTCACATTTTTCGCCCTATGGTCGACGTTCTCTGAAGAACCGTTGATCGCACCTGAAAAATTCCTGTTTCATCGGCTTCAGTAGGACGAAATACACCTAGTACGATGTTTAGCAACGGCTGTGAACTGTTGCGGGTGAGTTACAGCCAACTTTATCTTTTACTATGAAAAATTTTCTGATATGAACGAAGTTATCTCGAGAACCGTTGATCGCACCTGGAAAATTCCGATGCCATCGGCTTCAGCTCGTCGAAATACACCTAGTATAGAAGTTTGAAGCAGCTGTGAACTGTTGCGGTTGAGTTACAGCCAAGTTTAGCTAATTACTATGAAAAATTTTCTGATATGAACGAAGTTATCTCGAGAACCGTTGATCGCACCTGGAAAATTCCGGTGCCATCGGCTTCAACTCGTCGAAATACACCTAGTATAGAAGTTTGAAGCAGCTGTGAACTGTTGCGGGTGAGTTATATCCAAGTTTAGCTATTACTATGAAAAATTTTCTGATATGAACGAAGTTATCTCGAGAACCGTTGATCGCACATCTAAAATTTTTGTTCCATCCGCTTCAGCTCGTCGAAATACCCCCGGAAGGCAATTTTCAAACGGCTGCATTCAGTTGTCGGGGAAATAATTGCAGTCTTATCCGTTTTAGTGAAAATCGTGCGTTTCAGCAGCTGAAAAACACTTTTTTGAAGAAAAATTTTTTGAAATCTTGCATTTTGACGCTGTACGACACCGTCGATGGCTGCATGGCATCATTTTGTAGTACCGCACGCAATTTTTATACCGATCTGACGCTGTTTTTTGATTCACATCTTTCGCCCTATGGTCGACGTTCTCTGAAGAACCGTTGATCGAACCTGAAAAATTCCTGTTTCATCGGCTTCAGTAGGACGAAATACACCTAGTACGATGTTTAGCAACGGCTGTGAACTGTTGCGGGTGAGTTACAGCCAACTTTATCTTTTACTATGAAACATTTTCTGATATGAACGAAGTTATCTCGAGAACCGTTGATCGCACCTGGAAAATTCCGATGCCATCGGCTTCAGCTCGTCGAAATACACCTAGTATAGAAGTTTGAAGCAGCTGTGAACTGTTGCGGGTGAGTTATATCCAAGCTTAGCTATTACTATGAAAAATTTTCTGATATGAACGAAGTTATCTCGAGAACCGTTGATCGCGCTTGGAAAATTCCGGTGCCATCGGCTTCAACTCGTCGAAATACACCTAGTATAGAAGTTTGAAGCAGCTGTGAACTGTTGCGGGTGAGTTATATCCAAGTTTAGCTATTACTATGAAAAATTTTCTGATATGAACGAAGTTATCTCGAGAACCGTTGATCGCACATCTAAAATTTTTGTTCCATCCGCTTCAGCTCGTCGAAATACCCCCGGAAGGCGATTTTCAAACGGCTGCATTCAGTTGTCGGGGAAATAATTGCAGTCTTATCCGTTTTAGTGAAAATCGTGCGTTTCAGCAGCTGAAAAACACTTTTTTGAAGAAAAATTTTTTGAAATCTTGCATTTTGACGCTGTACGACACCGTCGATGGCTGCATGGCATCATTTTGTAGTACCGCACGCAATTTTTATACCGATCTGACGCTGTTTTTTGATTCACATCTTTCGCCCTATGGTCGACGTTCTCTGAAGAACCGTTGATCGAACCTGAAAAATTCCTGTTTCATCGGCTTCAGTAGGACGAAATACACCTAGTACGATGTTTAGCAACGGCTGTGAACTGTTGCGGGTGAGTTACAGCCAACTTTATCTTTTACTATGAAAAATTTTCTGATATGAACGAAGTTATCTCGAGAACCGTTGATCGCACCTGGAAAATTCCGATGCCATCGGCTTCAGCTCGTCGAAATACACCTAGTATAGAAGTTTGAAGCAGCTGTGAACTGTTGCGGGTGAGTTATATACAAGTTTAGCTATTACTATGAAAAATTTTCTGATATGAACGAAGTTATCTCGAGAACCGTTGATCGCGCTTGGAAAATTCCGGTGCCATCGGCTTCAGCTCGTTGAAATACACCTAGTATAGAAGTTTGAAGCAGCTGTGAACTGTTGCGGGTGAGTTACAGCCAAGTTTAACTAATTACTATGAAAAATTTTCTGATATGAACGAAGTTATCTCGAGAACCGTTGATCGCACATCTAAAATTTTTGTTCCATCCGCTTCAGCTCGTCGAAATACCACCGGAAGGCAATTTTCAAACGGCTGCATTCAGTTGTCGGGGAAATAATTGCAGTCTTATCCGTTTTAGTGAAAATCGTGCGTTTCAGCAGCTGAAAAACACTTTTTTGAAGAAAAATTTTTTGAAATCTTGCATTTTGACGCTGTACGACACCGTCGATGGGTGCATGGCATCATTTTGTAGTACCGCACGCATTTTTTATACCGATCTGACGCTGTTTTTTGATTCACATTTTTCGCCCTATGGTCGACGTTCTCTGAAGAACCGTTGATCGCACCTGAAAAATTCCTGTTTCATCGGCTTCAGTAGGACGAAATACACCTAGTACGATGTTTAGCAACGGCTGTGAACTGTTGCGGGTGAGTTACAGCCAACTTTATCTTTTACTATGAAAAATTTTCTGATATGAACGAAGTTATCTCGAGAACCGTTGATCGCACCTGGAAAATTCCGATGCCATCGGCTTCAGCTCGTCGAAATACACCTAGTATAGAAGTTTGAAGCAGCTGTGAACTGTTGCGGTTGAGTTACAGCCAAGTTTAGCTAATTACTATGAAAAATTTTCTGATATGAACGAAGTTATCTCGAGAACCGTTGATCGCACCTGGAAAATTCCGGTGCCATCGGCTTCAACTCGTCGAAATACACCTAGTATAGAAGTTTGAAGCAGCTGTGAACTGTTGCGGGTGAGTTATATCCAAGTTTAGCTATTACTATGAAAAATTTTCTGATATGAACGAAGTTATCTCGAGAACCGTTGATCGCACATCTAAAATTTTTGTTCCATCCGCTTCAGCTCGTCGAAATACCCCCGGAAGGCAATTTTCAAACGGCTGCATTCAGTTGTCGGGGAAATAATTGCAGTCTTATCCGTTTTAGTGAAAATCGTGCGTTTCAGCAGCTGAAAAACACTTTTTTGAAGAAAAATTTTTTGAAATCTTGCATTTTGACGCTGTACGACACCGTCGATGGCTGCATGGCATCATTTTGTAGTACCGCACGCAATTTTTATACCGATCTGACGCTGTTTTTTGATTCACATCTTTCGCCCTATGGTCGACGTTCTCTGAAGAACCGTTGATCGAACCTGAAAAATTCCTGTTTCATCGGCTTCAGTAGGACGAAATACACCTAGTACGATGTTTAGCAACGGCTGTGAACTGTTGCGGGTGAGTTACAGCCAACTTTATCTTTTACTATGAAAAATTTTCTGATATGAACGAAGTTATCTCGAGAACCGTTGATCGCACCTGGAAAATTCCGATGCCATCGGCTTCAGCTCGTCGAAATACACCTAGTATAGAAGTTTGAAGCAGCTGTGAACTGTTGCGGGTGAGTTATATCCAAGTTTAGCTATTACTATGAAAAATTTTCTGATATGAACGAAGTTATCTCGAGAACCGTTGATCGCGCTTGGAAAATTCCGGTGCCATCGGCTTCAACTCGTCGAAATACACCTAGTATAGAAGTTTGAAGCAGCTGTGAACTGTTGCGGGTGAGTTATATCCAAGTTTAGCTATTACTATGAAAAATTTTCTGATATGAACGAAGTTATCTCGAGAACCGTTGATCGCACATCTAAAATTTTTGTTCCATCCGCTTCAGCTCGTCCAAATACCCCCGGAAGGCAATTTTCAAACGGCTGCATTCAGTTGTCGGGGAAATAATTGCAGTCTTATCCGTTTTAGTGAAAATCGTGCGTTTCAGCAGCTGAAAAACACTTTTTTGAAGAAAAATTTTTTGAAATCTTGCATTTTGACGCTGTACGACACCGTCGATGGCTGCATGGCATCATTTTGTAGTACCGCACGCAATTTTTATACCGATCTGACGCTGTTTTTTGATTCACATCTTTCGCCCTATGGTCGACGTTCTCTGAAGAACCGTTGATCGAACCTGAAAAATTCCTGTTTCATCGGCTTCAGTAGGACGAAATACACCTAGTACGATGTTTAGCAACGGCTGTGAACTGTTGCGGGTGAGTTACAGCCAACTTTATCTTTTACTATGAAAAATTTTCTGATATGAACGAAGTTATCTCGAGAACCGTTGATCGCCCCTGGAAAATTCCGATGCCATCGGCTTCAGCTCGTCGAAATACACCTAGTATAGAAGTTTGAAGCAGCTGTGAACTGTTGCGGGTGAGTTATATCCAAGTTTAGCTATTACTATGAAAAATTTTCTGATATGAACGAAGTTATCTCGAGAACCGTTGATCGCACCTGGAAAATTCCGGTGCCATCGGCTTCAACTCGTCGAAATACACCTAGTATAGAAGTTTGAAGCAGCTGTGAACTGTTGCGGGTGAGTTATATCCAAGTTTAGCTATTACTATGAAAAATTTTCTGATATGAACGAAGTTATCTCGAGAACCGTTGATCGCACATCTAAAATTTTTGTTCCATCCGCTTCAGCTCGTCGAAATACCCCCGGAAGGCAATTTTCAAACGGCTGCATTCAGTTGTCGGGGAAATAATTGCAGTCTTATCCGTTTTAGTGAAAATCGTGCGTTTCAGCAGCTGAAAAACACTTTTTTGAAGAAAAATTTTTTGAAATCTTGCATTTTGACGCTGTACGACACCGTCGATGGCTGCATGGCATCATTTTGTAGTACCGCACGCAATTTTTATACCGATCTGACGCTGTTTTTTGATTCACATCTTTCGCCCTATGGTCGACGTTCTCTGAAGAACCGTTGATCGAACCTGAAAAATTCCTGTTTCATCGGCTTCAGTAGGACGAAATACACCTAGTACGATGTTTAGCAACGGCTGTAAACTGTTGCGGGTGAGTTACAGCCAACTTTATCTTTTACTATGAAAAATTTTCTGATATGAACGAAGTTATCTCGAGAACCGTTGATCGCACCTGGAAAATTCCGATGCCATCGGCTTCAGCTCGTCGAAATACACCTAGTATAGAAGTTTGAAGCAGCTGTGAACTGTTGCGGGTGAGTTATATCCAAGTTTAGCTATTACTATGAAAAATTTTCTGATATGAACGAAGTTATCTCGAGAACCGTTGATCGCACCTGGAAAATTCCGGTGCCATCGGCTTCAGCTCGTCGAAATACACCTAGTATAGAAGTTTGAAGCAGCTGTGAACTGTTGCGGTTGAGTTACAGCCAAGTTTAGCTAATTACTATGAAAAATTTTCTGATATGAACGAAGTTATCTCGAGAACCGTTGATCGCACCTGGAAAATTCCGGTGCCATCGGCTTCAGCTCGTCGAAATACACCTAGTATAGAAGTTTGAAGCAGCTGTGAACTGTTGCGGGTGAGTTATATCCAAGTTTAGCTATTACTATGAAAAATTTTCTGATATGAACGAAGTTATCTCGAGAACCGTTGATCGCACATCTAAAATTTTTGTTCCATCCGCTTCAGCTCGTCGAAATACCCCCGGAAGGCAATTTTCAAACGGCTGCATTCAGTTGTCGGGGAAATAATTGCAGTCTTATCCGTTTTAGTGAAAATCGTGCGTTTCAGCAGCTGAAAAACACTTTTTTGAAGAAAAATTTTTTGAAATCTTGCATTTTGACGCTGTACGACACCGTCGATGGCTGCATGGCATCATTTTGTAGTACCGCACGCAATTTTTATACCGATCTGACGCTGTTCTTTGATTCACATCTTTCGCCCTATGGTCGACGTTCTCTGAAGAACCGTTGATCGCACCTGAAAAATTCCTGTTTCATCGGCTTCAGTAGGACGAAATACACCTAGTACGATGTTTAGCAACGGCTGTGAACTGTTGCGGGTGAGTTACAGCCAACTTTATCTTTTACTATGAAAAATTTTCTGATATGAACGAAGTTATCTCGAGAACCGTTGATCGCACCTGGAAAATTCCGATGCCATCGGCTTCAGCTCCTCGAAATACACCTAGTATAGAAGTTTGAAGCAGCTGTGAACTGTTACGGGTGAGTTATATCCAAGTTTAGCTATTACTATGAAAAATTTTCTGATATGAACGAAGTTATCTCGAGAACCGTTGATCGCGCTTGGAAAATTCCGGTGCCATCGGCTTCAGCTCGTTGAAATACACCTAGTATAGAAGTTTGAAGCAGCTGTGAACTGTTGCGGGTGAGTTACAGCCAAGTTTAACTAATTACTATGAAAAATTTTCTGATATGAACGAAGTTATCTCGAGAACCGTTGATCGCACATCTAAAATTTTTGTTCCATCCGCTTCAGCTCGTCGAAATACCCCCGGAAGGCAATTTTCAAACGGCTGTATTCAGTTGAAGGGGAAATAATTGCAGTCTTATCCGTTTAAGTGAAAATCTTGCGTTTCAGCAGCTGAAAAACACTTTTTTGAAGAAAAATTTTTTGAAATCTTGCATTTTGACGCTGTACGACACCGTCGATGGCTGCATGGCATCATTTTGTAGTACCGCACGCATTTTTTATACCGATCTGACGCGGTTTTTTGATTCAGATCTTTCGCCGTATGGTCGACGTTCTCTGAAGAACCGTTGATCGCACCTGAAAAATTCCTGTTTCATCGGCTTCAGTAGGACGAAATACACCTAGTACGATGTTTAGCAACGGCTGTGAACTGTTGCGGGTGAGTTATATCCAAGTTTAGCTATTACTATGAAAAATTTTCTGATATGAACGAAGTTATCTCGAGAACCGTTGATCGCACCTGGAAAATTCCGGTGCCATCGGCTTCAGCTCGTCGAAATACACCTAGGATAGAAGTTTGAAGCAGCTGTGAACTGTTGCGGGTGAGTTATATCCAAGTTTAGCTATTACTATGAAAAATTTTCTGATATGAACGAAGTTATCTCGAGAACCGTTGATCGCGCTTGGAAAATTCCGGTGCCATCGGCTTCAGCTCGTTGAAATACACCTAGTATAGAAGTTTGAAGCAGCTGTGAACTGTTGCGGGTGAGTTACAGCCAAGTTTAACTAATTACTATGAAAAATTTTCTGATATGAACGAAGTTATCTCGAGAACCGTTGATCGCACATCTAAAATTTTTGTTCCATCCGCTTCAGCTCGTCGAAATACCCCCGGAAGGCAATTTTCAAACGGCTGCATTCAGTTGTCGGGGAAATAATTGCAGTCTTATCCGCTTTAGTGAAAATCGTGCGTTTCAGCAGCTGAAAAACACTTTTTTGAAGAAAAATTTTTTGAAATCTTGCATTTTGACGCTGTACGACACCGTCGATGAGTGCATGGCATCATTTTGTAGTACCGCACGCATTTTTTATACCGATCTGACGCTGTTTTTTGATTCACATCTTTCGCCCTATGGTCGACGTTCTCTGAAGAACCGTTGATCGCACCTGAAAAATTCCTGTTTCATCGGCTTCAGTAGGACGAAATACACCTAGTACGATGTTTAGCAACGGCTGTAAACTGTTGCGGGTGAGTTACAGCCAACTTTATCTTTTACTATGAAAAATTTTCTGATATGAACGAAGTTATCTCGAGAACCGTTGATCGCACCTGGAAAATTCCGATGCCATCGGCTTCAGCTCGTCGAAATACACCTAGGATAGAAGTTTGAAGCAGCCCTGAACTGTTGCGGGTGAGTTATATCCAAGTTTAGCTATTACTATGAAAAATTTTCTGATATGAACGAAGTTATCTCGAGAACCGTTGATCGCGCTTGGAAAATTCCGGTGCCATCGGCTTCAGCTCGTTGAAATACACCTAGTATAGAAGTTTGAAGCAGCTGTGAACTGTTGCGGGTGAGTTACAGCCAAGTTTAACTAATTACTATGAAAAATTTTCTGATATGAACGAAGTTATCTCGAGAACCGTTGATCGCACATCTAAAATTTTTGTTCCATCCGCTTCAGCTCGTCGAAATACCCCCGGAAGGCAATTTTTAAACGGCTGTATTCAGTTGTCGGGGAAATAATTGCAGTCTTATCCGTTTTAGTGAAAATCTTGCGTTTCAGCAGCTGAAAAACACTTTTTTGAAGAAAAATTTTTTGAAATCTTGCATTTTGACGCTGTACGACACCGTCGATGGCTGCATGGCATCATTTTGTAGTACCGCACGCATTTTTTATACCGATCTGACGCTGTTTTTTGATTCAGATCTTTCGCCCTATGGTCGACGTTCTCTGAAGAACCGTTGATCGCACCTGAAAAATTCCTGTTTCATCGGCTTCAGTAGGACGAAATACACCTAGTACGATGTTTAGCAACGGCTGTGAACTGTTGCGGGTGAGTTACAGCCAACTTTATCTTTTACTATGAAAAATTTTCTGATATGAACGAAGTTATCTCGAGAACCGTTGATCGCACCTGGAAAATTCCGATGCCATCGGCTTCAGCTCCTCGAAATACACCTAGTATAGAAGTTTGAAGCAGCTGTGAACTGTTGCGGTTGAGTTACAGCCAAGTTTAGCTAATTACTATGAAAAATTTTCTGATATGAACGAAGTTATCTCGAGAACCGTTGATCGCACCTGGAAAATTCCGGTGCCATCGGCTTCAACTCGTCGAAATACACCTAGTATAGAAGTTTGAAGCAGCTGTGAACTGTTGCGGGTGAGTTATATCCAAGTTTAGCTATTACTATGAAAAATTTTCTGATATGAACGAAGTTATCTCGAGAACCGTTGATCGCACATCTAAAATTTTTGTTCCATCCGCTTCAGCTCGTCGAAATACCCCCGGAAGGCAATTTTCAAACGGCTGCATTCAGTTGTCGGGGAAATAATTGCAGTCTTATCCGTTTTAGTGAAAATCGTGCGTTTCAGCAGCTGAAAAACACTTTTTTGAAGAAAATTTTTTTGAAATCTTGCATTTTGACGCTGTACGACACCGTCGATGGCTGCATGGCATCATTTTGTAGTACCGCACGCAATTTTTATACCGATCTGACGCTGTTTTTTGATTCACATCTTTCGCCCTATGGTCGACGTTCTCTGAAGAACCGTTGATCGAACCTGAAAAATTCCTGTTTCATCGGCTTCAGTAGGACGAAATACACCTAGTACGATGTTTAGCAACGGCTGTGAACTGTTGCGGGTGAGTTACAGCCAACTTTATCTTTTACTATGAAAAATTTTCTGATATGAACGAAGTTATCTCGAGAACCGTTGATCGCACCTGGAAAATTCCGATGCCATCGGCTTCAGCTCGTCGAAATACACCTAGTATAGAAGTTTGAAGCAGCTGTGAACTGTTGCGGATGAGTTATATCCAAGTTTAGCTATTACTATGAAAAATTTTCTGATATGAACGAAGTTATCTCGAGAACCGTTGATCGCGCTTGGAAAATTCCGGTGCCATCGGCTTCAACTCGTCGAAATACACCTAGTATAGAAGTTTGAAGCAGCTGTGAACTGTTGCGGGTGAGTTATATCCAAGTTTAGCTATTACTATGAAAAATTTTCTGATATGAACGAAGTTATCTCGAGAACCGTTGATCGCACATCTAAAATTTTTGTTCCATCCGCTTCAGCTCGTCCAAATACCCCCGGAAGGCAATTTTCAAACGGCTGCATTCAGTTGTCGGGGAAATAATTGCAGTCTTATCCGTTTTAGTGAAAATCGTGCGTTTCAGCAGCTGAAAAACACTTTTTTGAAGAAAAATTTTTTGAAATCTTGCATTTTGACGCTGTACGACACCGTCGATGGCTGCATGGCATCATTTTGTAGTACCGCACGCAATTTTTATACCGATCTGACGCTGTTTTTTGATTCACATCTTTCGCCCTATGGTCGACGTTCTCTGAAGAACCGTTGATCGAACCTGAAAAATTCCTGTTTCATCGGCTTCAGTAGGACGAAATACACCTAGTACGATGTTTAGCAACGGCTGTGAACTGTTGCGGGTGAGTTACAGCCAACTTTATCTTTTACTATGAAAAATTTTCTGATATGAACGAAGTTATCTCGAGAACCGTTGATCGCCCCTGGAAAATTCCGATGCCATCGGCTTCAGCTCGTCGAAATACACCTAGTATAGAAGTTTGAAGCAGCTGTGAACTGTTGCGGGTGAGTTATATCCAAGTTTAGCTATTACTATGAAAAATTTTCTGATATGAACGAAGTTATCTCGAGAACCGTTGATCGCACCTGGAAAATTCCGGTGCCATCGGCTTCAACTCGTCGAAATACACCTAGTATAGAAGTTTGAAGCAGCTGTGAACTGTTGCGGGTGAGTTATATCCAAGTTTAGCTATTACTATGAAAAATTTTCTGATATGAACGAAGTTATCTCGAGAACCGTTGATCGCACATCTAAAATTTTTGTTCCATCCGCTTCAGCTCGTCGAAATACCCCCGGAAGGCAATTTTCAAACGGCTGCATTCAGTTGTCGGGGAAATAATTGCAGTCTTATCCGTTTTAGTGAAAATCGTGCGTTTCAGCAGCTGAAAAACACTTTTTTGAAGAAAAATTTTTTGAAATCTTGCATTTTGACGCTGTACGACACCGTCGATGGCTGCATGGCATCATTTTGTAGTACCGCACGCAATTTTTATACCGATCTGACGCTGTTTTTTGATTCACATCTTTCGCCCTATGGTCGACGTTCTCTGAAGAACCGTTGATCGAACCTGAAAAATTCCTGTTTCATCGGCTTCAGTAGGACGAAATACACCTAGTACGATGTTTAGCAACGGCTGTGAACTGTTGCGGGTGAGTTATATCCAAGTTTAGCTATTACTATGAAAAATTTTCTGATATGAACGAAGTTATCTCGAGAACCGTTGATCGCACCTGGAAAATTCCGGTGCCATCGGCTTCAGCTCGTCGAAATACACCTAGGATAGAAGTTTGAAGCAGCTGTGAACTGTTGCGGGTGAGTTATATCCAAGTTTAGCTATTACTATGAAAAATTTTCTGATATGAACGAAGTTATCTCGAGAACCGTTGATCGCGCTTGGAAAATTCCGGTGCCATCGGCTTCAGCTCGTTGAAATACACCTAGTATAGAAGTTTGAAGCAGCTGTGAACTGTTGCGGGTGAGTTACAGCCAAGTTTAACTAATTACTATGAAAAATTTTCTGATATGAACGAAGTTATCTCGAGAACCGTTGATCGCACATCTAAAATTTTTGTTCCATCCGCTTCAGCTCGTCGAAATACCCCCGGAAGGCAATTTTCAAACGGCTGCATTCAGTTGTCGGGGAAATAATTGCAGTCTTATCCGCTTTAGTGAAAATCGTGCGTTTCAGCAGCTGAAAAACACTTTTTTGAAGAAAAATTTTTTGAAATCTTGCATTTTGACGCTGTACGACACCGTCGATGGGTGCATGGCATCATTTTGTAGTACCGCACGCATTTTTTATACCGATCTGACGCTGTTTTTTGATTCACATCTTTCGCCCTATGGTCGACGTTCTCTGAAGAACCGTTGATCGCACCTGAAAAATTCCTGTTTAATCGGCTTCAGTAGGACGAAATACACCTAGTACGATGTTTAGCAACGGCTGTAAACTGTTGCGGGTGAGTTACAGCCAACTTTATCTTTTACTATGAAAAATTTTCTGATATGAACGAAGTTATCTCGAGAACCGTTGATCGCACCTGGAAAATTCCGATGCCATCGGCTTCAGCTCGTCGAAATACACCTAGGATAGAAGTTTGAAGCAGCCCTGAACTGTTGCGGGTGAGTTATATCCAAGTTTAGCTATTACTATGAAAAATTTTCTGATATGAACGAAGTTATCTCGAGAACCGTTGATCGCGCTTGGAAAATTCCGGTGCCATCGGCTTCAGCTCGTTGAAATACACCTAGTATAGAAGTTTGAAGCAGCTGTGAACTGTTGCGGGTGAGTTACAGCCAAGTTTAACTAATTACTATGAAAAATTTTCTGATATGAACGAAGTTATCTCGAGAACCGTTGATCGCACATCTAAAATTTTTGTTCCATCCGCTTCAGCTCGTCGAAATACCCCCGGAAGGCAATTTTCAAACGGCTGTATTCAGTTGTCGGGGAAATAATTGCAGTCTTATCCGTTTTAGTGAAAATCTTGCGTTGCAGCAGCTGAAAAACACTTTTTTGAAGAAAAATTTTTTGAAATCTTGCATTTTGACGCTGTACGACACCGTCGATGGCTGCATGGCATCATTTTGTAGTACCGCACGCATTTTTTATACCGATCTGACGCTGTTTTTTGATTCAGATCTTTCGCCCTATGGTCGACGTTCTCTGAAGAACCGTTGATCGCACCTGAAAAATTCCTGTTTCATCGGCTTCAGTAGGACGAAATACACCTAGTACGATGTTTAGCAACGGCTGTGAACTGTTGCGGGTGAGTTACAGCCAACTTTATCTTTTACTATGAAAAATTTTCTGATATGAACGAAGTTATCTCGAGAACCGTTGATCGCACCTGGAAAATTCCGATGCCATCGGCTTCAGCTCCTCGAAATACACCTAGTATAGAAGTTTGAAGCAGCTGTGAACTGTTGCGGGTGAGTTATATCCAAGTTTAGCTATTACTATGAAAAATTTTCTGATATGAACGAAGTTATCTCGAGAACCGTTGATCGCGCTTGGAAAATTCCGGTGCCATCGGCTTCAGCTCGTTGAAATACACCTAGTATAGAAGTTTGAAGCAGCTGTGAACTGTTGCGGGTGAGTTACAGCCAAGTTTAACTAATTACTATGAAAAATTTTCTGATATGAACGAAGTTATCTCGAGAACCGTTGATCGCACATCTAAAATTTTTGTTCCATCCGCTTCAGCTCGTCGAAGCACCCCCGGAAGGCAATTTTCAAACGGCTGTATTCAGTTGTCGGGGAAATAATTGCAGTCTTATCCGTTTTAGTGAAAATCTTGCGTTTCAGCAGCTGAAAAACACTTTTTTGAAGAAAAATTTTTTGAAATCTTGCATTTTGACGCTGTACGACACCGTCGATTGCTGCATGGCATCATTTTGTAGTACCGCACGCATTTTTTATACCGATCTGACGCTGTTTTTTGATTCAGATCTTTCGCCCTATGGTCGACGTTCTCTGAAGAACCGTTGATCGCACCTGAAAAATTCCTGTTTCATCGGCTTCAGTAGGACGAAATACACCTAGTACGATGTTTAGCAACGGCTGTGAACTGTTGCGGGTGAGTTACAGCCAACTTTATCTTTTACTGTGAAAAATTTTCTGATATGAACGAAG
This sequence comes from Diachasmimorpha longicaudata, assembly GCF_034640455.1. Classification (NCBI taxonomy): domain Eukaryota; kingdom Metazoa; phylum Arthropoda; class Insecta; order Hymenoptera; family Braconidae; genus Diachasmimorpha; species Diachasmimorpha longicaudata. The sequence goes on along the minus strand of NW_026973904.1, from coordinate 356,646 downwards.
TTATCTCGAGAACCGTTGATCGCACCTGGAAAATTCCGATGCCATCGGCTTCAGCTTGTCGAAATACACCTAGTATAGAAGTTTGAAGCAGCTGTGAACTGTTGCGGTTGAGTTACAGCCAAGTTTAGCTAATTACTATGAAAAATTTTCTGATATGAACGAAGTTATCTCGAGAACCGTTGATCGCACATCTAAAATTTTTGTTCCATCCGCTTCAGCTCGTCGAAATACCCCCGGAAGGCAATTTTCAAACGGCTGCATTCAGTTGTCGGGGAAATAATTGCAGTCTTATCCGTTTTAGTGAAAATCGTGCGTTTCAGCAGCTGAAAAACACTTTTTTGAAGAAAAATTTTTTGAAATCTTGCATTTTGACGCTGTACGACACCGTCGATGGGTGCATGGCATCATTTTGTAGTACCGCACGCATTTTTTATACCGATCTGACGCTGTTTTTTGATTCACATCTTTCGCCCTATGGTCGACGTTCTCTCAAGAACCGTTGATCGCACCTGAAAAATTCCTGTTTCATCGGCTTCAGTAGGACGAAATACACCTAGTACGATGTTTAGCAACGGCTGTAAACTGTTGCGGGTGAGTTACAGCCAACTTTATCTTTTACTATGAAAAATTTTCTGATATGAACGAAGTTATCTCGAGAACCGTTGATCGCACCTGGAAAATTCCGATGCCATCGGCTTCAGCTCGTCGAAATACACCTAGGATAGAAGTTTGAAGCAGCTGTGAACTGTTGCGGGTGAGTTATATCCAAGTTTAGCTATTACTATGAAAAATTTTCTGATATGAACGAAGTTATCTCGAGAACCGTTGATCGCGCTTGGAAAATTCCGGTGCCATCGGCTTCAGCTCGTTGAAATACACCTAATATAGAAGTTTGAAGCAGCTGTGAACTGTTGCGGGTGAGTTACAGCCAAGTTTAACTAATTACTATGAAAAATTTTCTGATATGAACGAAGTTATCTCGAGAACCGTTGATCGCACATCTAAAATTTTTGTTCCATCCGCTTCAGCTCGTCGAAATACCCCCGGAAGGCAATTTTCAAACGGCTGTATTCAGTTGTCGGGGAAATAATTGCAGTCTTATCCGTTTTAGTGAAAATCTTGCGTTTCAGCAGCTGAAAAACAGTTTTTTGAAGAAAAATTTTTTGAAATCTTGCATTTTGACGCTGTACGACACCGTCGATGGCTGCATGGCATCATTTTGTAGTACCGCACGCATTTTTTATACCGATCTGACGCTGTTTTTTGATTCAGATCTTTCGCCCTATGGTCGACGTTCTCTGAAGAACCGTTGATCGCACCTGAAAAATTCCTGTTTCATCGGCTTCAGTAGGACGAAATACACCTAGTACGATCTTTAGCAACGGCTGTGAACTGTTGCGGGTGAGTTACAGCCAACTTTATCTTTTACTGTGAAAAATTTTCTGATATGAACGAAGTTATCTCGAGAACCGTTGATCGCACCTGGAAAATTCCGATGCCATCGGCTTCAGCTTGTCGAAATACACCTAGTATAGAAGTTTGAAGCAGCTGTGAACTGTTGCGGGTGAGTTATATCCAAGTTTAGCTATTACTATGAAAAATTTTCTGATATGAACGAAGTTATCTCGAGAACCGTTGATCGCACCTGGAAAATTCAGGTGCCATCGGCTTCAGCTCGTCGAAATACACCTAGTATAGAAGTTTGAAGCAGCTGTGAACTGTTGCGGTTGAGTTACAGCCAAGTTTAGCTAATTACTATGAAAAATTTTCTGATATGAACGAAGTTATCTCGAGAACCGTTGATCGCACATCTAAAATTTTTGTTCCATCCGCTTCAGCTCGTCGAAATACCCCCGGAAGGCAATTTTCAAACGGCTGCATTCAGTTGTCGGGGAAATAATTGCAGTCTTATCCGTTTTAGTGAAAATCGTGCGTTTCAGCAGCTGAAAAACACTTTTTTGAAGAAAAATTTTTTGAAATCTTGCATTTTGACGCTGTACGACACCGTCGATGGGTGCATGGCATCATTTTGTAGTACCGCACGCATTTTTTATACCGATCTGACGCTGTTTTTTGATTCACATCTTTCGCCCTATGGTCGACGTTCTCTGAAGAACCGTTGATCGCACCTGAAAAATTCCTGTTTCATCGGCTTCAGTAGGACGAAATACACCTAGTACG